>NC_133861.1:7671202-8258269 GCF_044706935.1 Curcuma longa
GCCCATAATTTCTTTAAATAATATATCTATATGTATCTTGTTCGATTACTATTCCAAAAATATTATTGTTCCTGTTGTTTAGCCGTCAATTTTGATCTTGATGTGAACGGGGAACTCCGCGTTTTCTTGCATTTCTCAGCGTTTAAGGAAGTCAATTAATAGTCCAAAGAGGTGGACCAAGCACCATGGACTCTAGCGAACCAGTCAATCTTAGCAGACTGTGATTTTTTTAGCTAGAGTACAATTCCAGCCGGCCGACGCAATCACCAATACGAAAGCGAGATCTTCCTCGATCGCCCAAACACTTGATGACGAGGCGCAGGACAAAAGGGGGAAATCTCAATCGTACTCTCGATCTAATTCCGAATACCAAGGTAGATGAGGGTTTGGGGGACTTACCGGTGAAAACGACGAGATCGGGGCGCTCGTCTCGGATGACGCGGTGGATGAAGGCAGTGGTGTTGAGATCGGAGCAAGTGGCGGTCTGATTGGGGAACACGTCGAGGCATCCGGTCGATCTACCGTCGGCGTAGTGCATGTCCGCCACCTGAAGTATCTTGAACTCCCCCGGTCGCCTCCCCTTGAACCGGAGCCGCGCCGGAGCAGCAGCGGAAGCGCCGGATCGATCTCCGCCCCTTCTCTGAATAGCCGGTCGCGCTTCTCGAGCCTCTACGGTGAGATTTCCGGCGACTATTGCAAGGATCGGGAGAAGAGTGGCGAGGATGAAAGTGGACCAGAAGCGGGAGCGAGCCATTTCGCGAGATGGAACAGGAGGCCTCGTCTTCTATCGTACTTAAATAGCAAGATTTTCAGTTTGGCACTTGTTTCAAGTCAATTAGGTCCTTAACGATTTATATATTACATTTATCAAATTGGAATAATTTTTAATTAATACTAGTGTATTTTTTAATCAATTTTAAATAACATTAATTATAATTACTTAATAATTTTGAATATATGAAAGTAATTTTGGTCGAATAATACTAAATATGAAAGATATCATTTTTATAATAGAAAATAAAGGGGACTCTTTTTATTTTCTAAAGTATATTTTATTGGTGCCCCGATTAGTTTTGATGTGATCAATCAAGTTAAGTTAAGTCCTGTGTTATTCTAATCCCTCTGCTAAGTGTGCAGGAATTTAGGTACGGAGGAAATCGAACGTAAGACGTAGCGAACGAGAAGGGTTGCGCGGGAAAGTGAGCTGACGGACTCGATGCAATCCGAGAGACGCGGAAGCTATGGAAGAATACGCCGGTGGAGCGAGAAGGACATGCACGAAGTCCGAAGGAAGATAAGTCGGAAGGAAGCACACTCGAGGGGCAAAAGGTCGAAGTTAGGCTCAGTTGAGTTCGGGCGAGCCTAACTCCAGTTGGTCAGAAATCATCCAATCGAAGATTCTACACAAAGTCAATAAAAGTGAAAATATTGACTTTGACCTTTGACTTTGACTTTGACTTTGACCGTTGATGTTGACCAAGAAGTAGTAGATTTGGACCATTTAATAAGATTTATTTTTTATCTAAAAGATAAATACTTATTCTTTTATTAAGGATAATTCTCTTTATTTTTTATTAAAGATAAAATTTATCCTTATTTATTCAATGGCTATGATCAAGTCTATCTCCGATCAACGATTAAGATCGCATCAACGGATCAACAGTTAAGAGAAAGTTCATCTACGATCAATGATCTATATCTATTCTCTTGGACTATAAATGGACTTAAAGTTTTAGAGTTAAATCATGAATTACTTTTTATCATTATCTCTAAGTCTCTATATTACAATTGTAAATGCTTCTCCGCCTAAAGAAATTTTGTTTGAGCATCAATTGTCTTGGAAGCAAGGATCGAGTTGCAACTAAGTTTTTTTTAAGAAAGGAGTGTCTATTTTGTTGCCTTGCTTAAATCATCTATTCACCCCCTCTAGCCAGTGCAATCCGATCCAAACATATTTAAATTAGACACCTTACCAATAAAGAATTTCAAATTTGCACACAGTTTTAAGTCTGTAGTTAATTTTAAAATTTTCTTATATATTTTTTCCTAATATATGAGTCAAAATGATATATGAGAGCGTTTTAAATATTTTCCTAATATATTTAAATTTATACTTTAAAATTCTAATATATTATCAATGATAAAAAAATTATAGTGTTATTTTTTGTATATTAAAATAAAATAAAATTAAAACTATTATATTGATAAATTATTTTGTCGGATTTATTATTTTTAAAAACATTTATATATATAATTATTAAATAAACATAAATAAACTGAAATAATTTTATAAACAGGCGTTCCTGGGCTTTGTGTGAGTTAATGGACCGGCCCAACTTGCTAACGATTCACTTCGCTTGAATCTCACGCGTGCCCTAACAACGCCTTCTCCGCAGTGATACTTCGCCGCTGCCATCCTTCCGCCGGCGATCGATCTCCGTCCATCTTCGACTGCACATCCGTCTAAGCAGAGGTACCTTTCTTGTTATCCTCCTCATTCCCTCTATTTCACTAGTAATTTCGGCCGTCAACCACCGTCATTTTCTTCCCTCGCCTTCCTCTTCCCCTCCTTTCTCACCTCTTACCCATGGCAAACTCATCGGATCACGCGACCTTCATTTTTCCGGTCGTTTTTCTTCTCTTTTCCCCTCTCTTCGCTGCCCTATACATACGGATCGAACCAGTCAACTGCAGATTGAGATATTTAATGTGTCACTTTTGCATCAGCTTTCCTCCGATGATTTGCATCTTCAAGGTTCAAGCATCTCTGTGCACTGACCTTTTCTTCTAATTCTGTAGTAGACATTGAAATATGGCTGGAGTTGTTGAATCCCAGAATAGGCAAGGCAGACCTGCGTTTCCTACTCAACCCAGAGGTCCTCCCTCAATAGCTCGCTTTCGGGAGCCTGTAGACCGTGAGAAGGTGCTGTCTCTTATATTTGTTCAGAATTTCTTCAATATTGGGGGCTTAGGGAAATGCCTCAGATTCTCTACCTTTTCTAAGGATTTCTTTGCGATGTATAAACTATATAATCTTTCATTTATCAGAAAATTGGTTGAAACAAAAAAAAAAAAAAGATTGGATTTTGATTTTATTGATTGTTGAAGCTGACTTTGTTATTAGATACCAAATACTAATATATCTGCTATGAAGAATTTAGATTCATATCCAAGTTTATTCTTGTGTAAGTGCTCAACTCAGATTTTTTTCCCCCTTCTCTTTATTGCAGACATGTCCTCTCTTGCTTCGAGTGTTCACCAAGGTATGTGAATTATCCTTTTTAGTTTAAACGTCTCAATAGGTAAAGGATATTTGGTGGCGATGAGCAGTTTGTTAAAAGCTTGAGGCATTCTCCTATGAATGTTTCATTTTATCTTTGTTCATACATTTTGGCATTTACATATTGAAAATTTCACATCGATCTTTCTGTTGAAAGCTTTGGATTACACTAAGAGTGGTGGTCACCATCCGGCTGAAGATTTTGCTGTGAGAGGGAAGGAGCCAAAAGATGAGGTCCAGATTTATACATGGAAGGATGCAAATCTCAGAGAACTCACTGACCTTGTAATGAATTCTTCCTATATTTCCTGTCATTTGTTTGGTTATTGATTCCAATTCAGATACTTAAACAGTTTGATCGATTTGCTTATGTATAATTTCATAGGTCAAAGAGGTTTCACAAGAAGCAAGGAAAAGAGATGCCAAGCTCTCATTTGCTTTCGTGTATCCTGACAAAAATGGCCGATTCGTGGTGCGGCCGGTAGGAAAATCACTTCCATCTACTATCAGTTTTCTACCATCACCATATCAATAGCGAGTGTTTTTCTACACATTTGATCAATGGTTACATCTTCAACTTTTCAATGGTGTTTGTTTTTTCATTGAAGGTGGGCATGACATACTCCCATGGGAACGGTCAGCGACTGGACGATCCTAAGACTCTTGCGGAACTTGGCTTTCAGGTTGGTTAATCCATAGGCAATGCTATATGTTATCATTGCTCTATCGCTAATCTGTTGTGCAAATTTTGTGTTTTGAAGATTGGAGACTACCTGAGTGTTGCAATCCTTTAGAGGAGATTGTGTTCCCTGAATGCAAAGTTGTACTGATGATCCTAATGTGATTGCTTCTCGTGCCATGCCAGGTATCGACTAAGCTCTTGGCAAAATTAGCTTTGTTAGCAGATGGACTTCTCATGTTCTTCTAGATCTTCCAATGAAATGTTCTTCTGTATGTTTCGTCGCAAAAACATCTTGTTTACTTAAAAAGCTAGTGAGAATCTTGTGTTTATAGGTTAACTATTATGCATGAATCATCGAAAGTAAGAACAGATCTGCAGCCATGATGCCTCTCGCACACGAGCTCTAGTGTCTCCCAACGGTGGCACGATTTGGGTTGATCTCATCGTGATTTCATAGTCAAGTGATTAGGACTAACTTTGCCTATACGGGACGACTATAAAGGGCTTCACACCGTTCACTCTCGGTCGACCTAATCTCGGTCATTCATACATGATCTTACATGAGCTAATCTAAAACCGGTCGTCTGTAGACGACACTTCACGCAACTCGTAGAGTTTTTTCTCCCTTAATCTTGCTCTCAAATCTCATTCCATCACTATCATTGTTCATAATACAATTCACTCCAATTGACAAAACACAATTGGACCAATTCCAAGCACGCCATCTCTACCCTCTCTTGCGTGAAGAGAAGGTCACACATGATCTTCTGAACATGGCCCCTGTAATTTACTTATTTTCATTTTAATCCTTGTATTTTAGTGAGATCGATTTCTTCTATAATACAAGTGTCATTTTAACAATTTTTTAAAAATTAATCGAGTCGAGCAGCAAAAATCCAAACAAATGAATGATATATTTTTCCAAGGAGGAGCCAAGAACAAGGACTTTCCTTGGTATATCAGAGTTCCTCTATGCCATAAGAAATAGACAACTACTTGTCTTCTTCCTCCTGTCTTCCACTCCATAAACTTCCTCTCCGACTCTCTCCGGCGATTCAGCCATGCTGCTTCACAGATCATGTGCTTGTAGTTGCCTCCTTATGTCCGGCTCTGATCGTGAAGAAGAAGACGACGACGATGAGCAAATGACAAACGAAAGGTATACTCAAATCATTCATCGATAATGTTCTAGTCTTCAACTTCATAGATGCTTTTACAGGAATCATGATCGTGCTCATCCATGGAGAAAGTACTCGGTGAAAGATCTCATCCACGCCACGAGAAACTTCCACGAAGAGAACAAGCTCGGAGAAGGTGGCTTTGGCGCGGTCTATTGGGGACGGACTAAGAAAGGAACCGAGGCAAAGAAAATTATAATATAATTTAAAATATAAAGATAAATAAAATAATAATAATAATTTAAAATTCTTCCTTCAGATCGCCGTGAAGCGGCTGAAGGTGCTGTCGGCGAAGGCGGAGATGGAGTTCGCCATGGAAGTGGAGATACTTGGAAGAGTACGGCACAAGAATCTGCTGAGTCTACGGGGATTTTGCGCCTCCGACGAGGAAAGGCTCATCGTCTACGACTACATGCCCAATTGCAGCCTGCAGAGCCATCTCTACGGCCGCCGCCGCCGCCCCTCTTCCTCCTCCTCCTCCTCCGCCTCCTCCTTCCAATCTCCTCCCCTCGACTGGCCCAGGCGGATGCAGATCGCCGTCGGCGCCGCGGAAGGAATCGCGTAAGTAGCGAGCTTCAAGATCGAATTTTGATTCTTCCTCCGTCGAGAAGATCGGATTTTGATGCGTGCTTCCTGAAGAAATTGAGAATTGATTGATCGATCAGGTATTTGCATCACGAGGCGAGTCCGCACATAGTTCACCGGGACATCAAGGCGAGCAACGTGCTGCTGGACGGCGAGTGGAACGCGAAGGTGGCGGATTTCGGGTTCGCGAAGCTGATGCCGGACGGGGTGAGCCAGCTGACGACGAGGGTGAAGGGGACGCTGGGGTACCTGGCGCCGGAGTACGCGATGTGGGGGAAAGTCTCCGACCACTGCGACGTCTACAGCTTTGGGGTGCTGCTGCTCGAGATCGTCAGCGCGCGGCGGCCGATCGAGAAGTTGCCCACCGGCGTCAAGCGCGACATCGTGCAGTGGACGGCGCCGTACGCCGCGCGGGGCGCGTGGGAACGCATCGCCGACCCCAGGCTCGCCGGGAGGTTCGACCGGGAGGAGCTCCGGAACCTCGTCAACCTCGCGCTGAGGTGCGCAGAGGGACGCCCAGAGAAGCGGCCGACGATGAAGGAGGTGGTGGAGATACTCAAACGCAGGGCAGAGCCGTCGTCGCCGTCGCCGTCGCCATCGCCGGCGACACCAGGAATAAGGTGATTGATTTCATACAAATTGGTTAATATCTTAATGTAAAATGTTCAACAATTTGAATTGTTGTGAAAATTATAAACTTTACATAATAAATTAATTTCACTCGTAATTATTTTTTTCCTAAAAAATACTTTTAATTTATGATTTCGAAATAGAAAAAAATTATCTCATATTTAATATAATACAAAATATCTTTTTAATCTATTTCAAAAATCATATTGTAAATTAAAAACAAACATTTAGCAAATTTACACGTCATCTAAAAACAATCCAATAAGGGAAACTTATTTTTTCCAAATAATCTTTTTCTTCTTTTAATATTATTTGGTGCCTATATTTTTAGGTAAATAAAATTAATTAAAAGGTAGATAAACATAAACTCTCAAGAAAATTTGGAAGATATACACGATTATTGTTGCGTTACATAATTAACATGAAAAAAATAACGAAAACATACATGAAGATAAGTTTATTACACAATAGCCATGCTAAATACATCATTTAAAGATAGAATAGTCCTCCAAATCTGCAAAATAATGAACACAGCCATGAAGATGAATAACAAACATAATAATCATAACACATAAAAAGGTAGAAAGATTTTAAATTCTTTAAAAATAATTAGGGATAAATTAAAAAGAGTTATTTAATTAAAGTTTTATATTTCAAAAATATGAGTTTATCAAATTTTTTAAGAAAAAATTTTATTTTGTTTTATATAGTTTGTCGCTATCTTTTAGTTTTAGATTTATTATTTTGGTCCTTCCCCTAAGTTTTACTTTTCTCATTGAAACACTTGGTTCCTTCATTTAAGATCATTATATTACTACTTGCAATGGGTGTTTCTAAAAAACTTCAAAGTCCAAGGGCGTTTTAAAAAAAACTTAATGAAACTAGTAATTTATGTAATTAACAAAAATAATTGGATCAAAACGGAAATAAACTTTTGTAAAAGCGCACAAAATGCATAAAGCATACAATATAAAAGCGAGCCAAGTGGGCCACCACCACTGTCGGGCGATGGCACACCCGCGTCAGTGCGGAGCTGTCCAATCAGCATGTGGTGGCCCACACGGGCATCCAATGCCGAGCACCGCACCCACCAGGGCCCCACTCTCCTTGACCAGATTTATATATATATATATATATATTATATTCTTATTTTTAAAATTATTTTAATCCATTTTTTCTCTCTCTCTATTTTCTCAAAAATTTTAAAAAATAGTTATTTATATTTTACCAGTAGACCACGCCGTTCCTGCTGACGTCATCACGCGTATTAATACTCTTCGCCGCTGCGGCTCCCGCTGACGTAATACTCTCCGGATGAATCTTCTTCTTCAGCATTCTCGTCATCAGCTACCCATAAACAAAAACAATTCGCCCAAAAAATCAAAATAATACCAAAATTAATCCCCAAAAAATAATCTGAAATTCAGTCGTTTATACACGTGCATACTTTCTGTAGCTTGCTGTTGCTGCTGCTGCAGCTGTTCTTGCCATTACTGCAGCAGGCTTTGGTGGTGTCTCTCAGTGGCGACTGCATCGTCGTCGTCGTCTTCTTCTCCTCCTCCTTCTTCTTGGTCTTGTGCGACTGCTTGCTGCTACTGTTGCTAGTGTTCTTGATGCCCTTGTTGACATTGGCATCCTCCCTCGCCGCCGAGTCGGCGGCGAAGAGATCGGCCAGCGTCGTCCTTGCTCTCTCCCTCCTTTCCAGGTCCTCCTTCAGGAGAGGCAAGTCCTCTTGCAGTAGAACTATCTCTCGTTCCTTGAGTGTTACAGTTGCCTTATCTTCTTCTTCTTCTTTTTCTTCGACGGCCACAATCAATGGTGCTTCTTCATGTTCTTCTTCCTCGTCGAACCGACTGGCTTCTTCGCTCGGAAGGAAGGGGTTTTGGTATTGGCCAAGCGTGCCGATGGTGAGAATGCCGCCGAGCATGTCGTGGAGAAGCAAAGCTTCCTTCTCCTCGGCCGCCACCATTTCAGCTATCTCTTCGGCCTCTTCACCTAAAGATCGACCGATCGATCACAAGAGCAAATTAAACAAAGGAGATGGACGAGAAACTAACCTTTCTTTTGGGGGACTTGGGAGTATTTGGCGACACCCATGGGGTGCAACTTACGGTGCATCCAGTTGAGGAAGATCTGTTCATGTTTTACGATCAAAAGGAGGAGATTGTTGATAGAAATTATAAAAAAATTAATAATAATTTGTGAATTGAGTGAAGGAGGAATTGTTACCTTCATTGGCGAGGATCGATGGAGAAGGAGGAAGTAGTAGCTAGGAGTGTACGTGAGACGACTGTGCTTTAGTCTTGGAGGGGGGCCAAAGTTGTAGGGGCTCTTTAAAGGAGAAGGTGGGTGTGATTCGATTAGTTAATTATTGAGTCGATCGCCTTTTTTAGTCTTTGACCACGAGGTGTTTTAGTTAAATGTAAATTAAGCTCGATATTAGTGTTAACAATGTTTATAGTTGGATAATCAAGTTGGACATGACTTATATTTTGATTATCAAGACTATTGAATCACACTAGAGCAAGATAAATTATAGCCTTAGCCTAGTTGATATTCGAGGGGTAGAATTATCATACAAGAACAAGATTCTAATTCCTTATAATTTATTCCCTTAGGAAATAAGTTCCTCTCATCTTTTATCTCTCTCTCTCACAGACACATAGAGTAAGGCAAATTAGATATTTATTATTTATTATTATTATTATATTTCATATATTAATTAAATACAAAATAGTTAATAATGAGGTTTTATAATTTCGCTTCATTTATAATGCAACTTTTGAGATATTCATGTGATGTACATTGTACTTTGTCTGGGAACAAAATAAAATAATATAAAAACATAAAAATAAAATAATATAAAAACATAAAAATAAAATAATGGTGAATTATTAGGGTATCTGAAAGTATATAAAAAAGCGAATGGAGGTGGCAAGGGTTGGGAATCTATGGGAAGTGTGGCCCCTGCCCTTTTGGTTGGCTCCGGTTTGGCTCGATTGAACCGGCAAGATTCGATTTCGATATATTGCGAGGTGACTGATCAGGTGGTAGAACCATGTGATTAGGTAGGGCCAACTCTAACTCCAAACCTTAGATTTCATACATTGTTTGAAATGTTCCCCAATAGTACATAGGGGGATCCAAAGAATAACCATGTTGCATGTTTGTGAACCCAAGTGGTGGCTCAAAAGGCTAGTTCAATTGTCCTGTTCCTCAGGTGTAAAGTGTGCGTATAGTCGATTCGAAACCAAACCGAAACTAATTGAGCCACAAGGAAAGAAAATTTTTCCACATGGATTGAAACAAAGAATATAATGCAGTTAGGTCTTAGATCCATGTTACTAATTGTGTGGATCACACAGGTCCAATGTGCTTAGCTGAAGCCATGGAATTTAGCAGAATTAGGGCAAAGAAGTGTTCACTGAATCCATGGCATTTAGCCACTGTCACTTGCAAGGCACAGGTGACCATTGCACTCACCTGCTAATCAGTTGTCGTCCATTTAGGGAAAGAAAAAAAAAACTAAAGTGAGAAATCGAAATTACGAAGAAAGGAGAGGGTTTGGACGTACGTGCATGGCTCATGCAGTGCCTCAGTATAAATATCAATAATTGAAGGCGCCTACATGCATGCATGTACACGTATACGTTGGACGTACGTGCATGGCTCATGCAGTGAGTCAGTGCTTCAGTATATATATATATTTGCATCACTGGACGTGGCTACGTGCACGCATGTGCGTATATAAAGCGGTGGACGTACGTGCATGGCCCATGCAGGCCAGGCGCTCAAATGCATGCATGTAAAATAAGTAAATAAATAAATAAAAACATTTAAATTTGTATTCCTGTATTATTAATTGATACTTTCGGTAGCAATTAAGTCCAGAGGAGAAGAACCTGTATGGAGTAACGGAGGAGCAGCCACGTATGCTTGCATGGAAAGAAGATTATTCAAAGGGGAATGAAACTGATTTCATTTTAATTTTACAATAATGATTTTTTTTACAAATGTTAAATTTAAATATCAGTGATAAAAATAATGTATTAAATTGTTTAAAAAAAAATAGATTACACATCTTGATATTGCATTTTTTAGAATTTATAGAATTAAAGTTTGATTTTTTTTTAAAAAAATACAATATGTTTAAACATAATCAAATTGAACCGAAAGAAAATAAATCAAAACTCGAAGTTTCATTAAAAAAGCAATTGATGGTCTAAAAAACTGGTTCTTTTTTTTAATTTATGATATTAAATTTATGATAATATCCTAAATTTATCTATAATTTTAATTCTAATTCTAATTTTGAAGCTTTAACAAAAAAATTTAAAAATATAAAACAAGGTTGATAACATAATTAAGGAAAAGTGAAATAAAATTAATAAAAAATAAAATAAAAACTTAATTATTTTATCAAAGACTTAAATATAAAAATCATTATCCATCTTAAAAATTTATTTTTTTTTCAAATTAATATTGCTTAACACCTTAATTTATTTATATAGTTTTTTAAGTTCTTTAATGAATTTTGAATAAAACTGAAAGCTCTAAAGAGTTCACTTTTATTCTAAATTTATATCGTTACATTCATAATGATCCTCTAAATTTATCCATATTTTGATTTTTAATTTTGAAACCTTAATAAAAAAGATTTAAAAATATAAAATTAAAAGAACATTAATAAAAGCATGTATATATATATATATATATATTATTAGTTGTCTACCTTTTTTTAATAGCTATTTATAAGAGAAAAAAAGAAAGTAAAACAAACTAAAATAAAAAAATAAAAACTTAAAAAATTAAAAAATTAATTTAGTGTTAATTTAATCAAAATATTACCACTCATGTTGATTTTGTCAAAATATTATCATTTTTTATTGATTTCATCGGATCTTTAGTATCTTGGTGCTGATTTCGTTAAAAGATCATCATCTTTGTATTGATTTCATTAAAGTATTATCTTATTATAATGCTTTTCTAAAAATATGATTTACATACAAATCAAGTATTTATTCTTTTTGATATATCCACCGAATATCTCTAGTCTTTGATCATCATGTGGGTTGTTATTTTTTTATCCTCCTTTTCTTTTATTATTTTTTCTATTTGATTTCTCATTATGATTGTCTTATATATCAACAAAATCTTTCATTCTATTTGTTATGAATAAAATTTTTATCAGGAATAATCTTATTCGCCTTCTTGAAGTCAAATAAATAATCAAGTATGTTATCTTTTGAATTTTTTACATTTTATTTTCATCTTCTCGAATTCAAATAAATAAATTAATCAAATTTACTTTTTCAAATTTATTCATTATTCATTTTAGAATTGCTTTTTTTTTGATAAATCATGATTTTGAAACTTTTACTTTCTAAAAGTAGAAAAATAAAAGCATGCACCAAGATGGTGATTTTCTTTTAATTAGATATTTTATAATATTAAATAACCGCCATGAGCGCCGGTTGTCATCTCTTTCTCCTCTCTCTCTCTCTCTCTCTCTCTCTCACTCTACGTTTTCCCCCTTTCCCTCTTCCTCTCCACCACGTCGCAATGCGTTGCCGACGGCGATCTCCGGCGGCGATGCTTCTCCGATCTCCCCTTCCACTCGCATTCCTCCTCTTCATCCTCATCCTCCTGCGTCTCCCTCCCGCGGCTGTGGCCCTCGAGGTTCTCTCCAAATCGAAGCTCCAGAGTTGTGCTAGAGACTCCGAATCTGATAATCTCGCCTGCGATAAGAAGATCGTACTCAACTTGGCAGTTCCCAGTGGATCGGTAGTGAAACCCCATCTCTTCTTTTCGCTTTCCTCGTTACAATTTCTTCGTCGTACTTCTCGCGACGAGCCCTAAAAATAGAACAGACAAACGGTTTTCCTGTTCTCCAGAGTTCAATTGGAGGAATGTGATATCGTGTATTAATATATTTTGCGAATTGTGATTGTCTGGCAAATGGCAGAGTGGAGGGGAGGCTTCCATCGTCGCGGAATTAGTGGAAGTCCAGGAGAACGAGACGCAAAATATGCAGACGATTAGGGTGCCTCCGATCATAACGATCACCAAGTCTGCAGCATATGCACTTTACGAACTAACGTACATAAGGGTATGGACTTACGCATCGCTAATTCTGTAGATGTTTGTTCTCAGTTGAAACTGCATTGCTCTACTTATGCTGTGAAATTATTGATGTATTCCTTAATGTTTCTCTTGGTTGAGCTAAGTTCTCTTTTAGTAGCTTTTTTTCTTCGATAGCTATTCATTTTGAACAAGTATAATATTTTACTGATATTTAGGAATTTGAAAGGACTGCATTTTTCCATTTTGTGGCTGAAAGTTGGAATATTTTTTTTGAACTGCAAGAAGTTTAAATCAACAAATTCAAATATTTAGCTAGACAGAAAATCCCTGATTTGAACTGCAAGAAGTTTAAACCAGCAAGATGTCCTGCTGATTCATTAAGATATTTTTAAATTTGTTTTATAATGTTTTCCTGAGTTCTTTTGAGATTAGGTAATGAAGAATATATCCATCATGTTCTCTAACTGTAGATTCCTTTATTTTTGTTATGGGAACAAGTTTCCTTTTGAAAAATTCAACTTCCTAGTCATTTTCTCATCCCATTTTTTTCTCATTAAGTTAATAGTTCATTTGTTCTTCTAGACAGGAAGTACTTTGCTTGTATCATTTTTCTTGTATGTTTTTAAGTATCTTGAATGTGCTTGTCCTCAAGAAATAAAAGAATGTTTAATATTTATTTTTGAGATTTTTTTCATATGGGTTTGCATCATGTAACACTTTCACTTAAAATGTTGGTGTAGTGCCACTGTGCAAGACTGTTCATAGTAAGTTCTCATGTGTGGGTGTTACTATCATCAGCTATAACAAAATTTCTACAACTGAATGTTTTTTCTTCTTCTAGGATGTTTCATATAAACCAGAAGAATTTTATGTCAAAACACGAAAATGCAAACCAGATGCAAGTGCAGAAGTTGTTAAAATTTGTGAAAGGTGATCATCGTAACTCTTTGAAGTTTGTTCTACTCCTCTATAGGTGCATATTCACTTCTCAAGTTTATCAGTATTTTTTAGTTCAACATTAGTAATTCTTGTTTCCAATTTTTGCTAGGTTGAGGGATCAAGATGGTAATGTTATCGAGAATACTCAGGTTGTCTTTCATCTCCTTGAAAGCATTATGCATTAGCATTATTTTCTTTAAGTAAGCTTAAATAAAGTTGTCATTAATTATTTGTTAAATAACAAATACAAATAACATTGTTTATATAACCACCTAGAATTTTGACAGGTAGTTTCAAAGGGACTAATGATTCTGGTGTAAATTGCAATTTGATCACAAGATATATATGTTTCAAATGATGATTTTCTGCTAAATTTGAATTTTTAGATCCGATAGATTAATTGGCCTAATTGAGTGTTTCTCTACATATTTAAATATTATGCTACATTTTATATTCTCTTTTGTTCTAGCCAATTTGCTGTCCATGTGGACCGAGACATCGCGTTCCAT
Organism: Curcuma longa; assembly: GCF_044706935.1. Taxonomy (NCBI): domain Eukaryota; kingdom Viridiplantae; phylum Streptophyta; class Magnoliopsida; order Zingiberales; family Zingiberaceae; genus Curcuma; species Curcuma longa. The sequence continues at coordinate 7,685,090 of NC_133861.1, forward strand.
CTTCCTGTGGGAACTTTTGTAAGTGTTTAAAATTATGGCTCCTTTTTCATAGCACTTCTATTTCCTATAAATGATGTTTCGATGTGTTTGAACAGTTGATAAATTGATGAAAGGGAAGGCAAATACTGCTCATTGTCTTCGATTTCCAGGTGATTGGTATGCCCATCAATAACCTTTCTTCCTTTCAAACTAGGTTGTCTTTTGTTGAACTTGGGCGTCCACTATTACCACTGCAAAAGTTAGTCTAATTCTTGATATCCTATATTCTTGCAAGGTTTCATGTATTTGGTATTGGAAAGAGGTCACTTGGGTTTAGTGTCCATATCAAAGTCAAGAAAGGATCTTCACTTTCGGTGGGTTTCCTGATGTCACTGATCACCTATAGTGTTTTTGAAATGTTTGATTAATCTGCAATTGTTTTAACCCTCATAAAGTTTGCAAAGGAAATCGTCATAAGGGAAATTCGATCATTTCCTGACTCAACATTCTAAATCCATATTTGAAATATACATTATCTATAATGCTCCTAGTTTGTTCATTCTATTTTTGCATTTTATGCTTTCTTAGGATGATAAATCGCTTTATCTGCATGAAATGACATGTTCATTGGATTGAATGCTATACTTATCTGTTAATCTTAGTGTTTTTGCAGGAAGTTATTGTTGGTCCTGAAAATAGAACAGTGTTATCAAATGACAAGTTCTTAAGAGTCAACTTAATTGGTGATTTCGTTGGATACACAAGTTTGCCGTCTTTTGAGGACTTCTATTTGGTGACACCAAGATCGGTATGTTTACAGGACTTCACTGTGTACTTCTTGACAATGCCCACATATAGTTTTTGAAAAAGAAATCGAGGCAATTTTTCAAAACAAAACTATCACTTCAAGTATTTCTTGCTTCCTAATAAGGTGTTTATCACCTATTATTCCACTTCATTGTGGTACTTCACTAGTTGGAAGGAGTAAAACACAACTTAACTTAGGTAATTTAAGGTCAAATGAGTATAGAAATTAAATTTTTATCGTAGAATTCAAACTTCAGAAGTAAAACAAGTTTTAAATGGGATGCAAAATGAAAAAGTAGTTGAGACCAAATGATATTCTGATCAAGGTATCGAAGTGTCTAGAAAAATAATGTATTGAATGACTTACAAAATTATTCAATTTGATATTGAAAAATAGAGGACAAGTACCTAATTCCTTTATATAAGAACAAAGGAGACGTACAAAATTGTACAAACTATAAAGGTATTAAACTAATAAGTCATATTATGAAATTTTAAGAAAGAATAATAGGAAAAAAACTAAGGAGATCATAATGACCGAAAATCAATTTGGATTTATGCTTGGAAGGTCGACAATAAAAGTTATACATCTTCTCAGACAACTAATTGAAAAATATCGAAAACAGAAACAACAAGACTTACACATGGTATTTGTTGACCTAAAAAAAGTTTATGATAAAGTCCCCCTAAAAAATTATTTGGAGAATTTTAAAAATTTACTCATCTAGTCCCTTTACTATCAATGTTCTTAAAAAGGTATGCATTTGTCTTTTTTTTTTTTTCCCTGTATTGCTAGGGTGCTCCAGGTCAACCAGAAAATCTTGGGCAGAATTTTTCAAGATGGATGTTGTTGGAGAGAGTGAGGTTCTCATTTGACGGCTTGGAGTGCAATAAAATCGGTGTCAGTTATGAAGCATACAGGTCCCAGCCAAATTTCTGCTCTTCCCCATTTTGGAGTTGCTTGCATAATCAACCGTGGCATTTTTGGGAAGTAAGTAATCTTGAAGAAGGCTTGTTCTTTTTCATTTATATTAATTTATTCATATTTGCATTTTAGTTAATTTCGTATTAATGGTTATCTTATCAACAGGCTGATCAAAACAGAATAAGGAGGAGTCAACCACCTCAATTTATGGTTGAGAGGAGGTTCGAAAGGATCAATCAACACCCAGTTAGGTTCAGGAAACACTATCATTTTCTCTTTAGATACCAAGTTAATAAATACAACTTATCTTGAACCTCTACAATTTATTGTTTTCAGAATGCTGGGAGTCATACGTTCTCAGTTGGGATAACTGAAGTCCTTAATTCTAATTTATTAATAGAGCTTAGTGCTGATGATATAGAATATGTCTATCAAAGGTATATTCTGACTGTGGACTGCTCATTCATTTGTTGTGTCTCACTTCCATGAGTAAACGTAGAAAGAGAATTCATATTTCTTCTAGTCAGTGATTATTCTTGCATAAATCATTAGCTACTATTAAGTACACAAAAACATATTAATGCCTGTATTGTGCTATAGATCTCTTTGTATGTTTTAAATGCTGCTTGAAATGGAAATCAAGAAACAATTGTTGCTAAACTTTGTGATTCACAGTGCTAGAAGTGAACAATAATCTGGTTTGCATGGTGAAACTGATGAATTAATGTGATGACTGGTGTTTCAGTAATCTTACTGGCAATAGCAAGGTTGCTTCTTCACAATCATCTTGAGACCTAGGTTAGAGCCATGGAAGTGCCTTTCTCTTCAATAAGGTTGGATAGTCCTCCAAAAACTTACACTGGTGGGGGCACTGTTCATAAAGACTTCCTTATCTGGAGTAGGCTCGACAAGTGAGATTGTTGTTGTAGAAACAATAGGGAAGTCAGACTGATAAGGAACATTATCTTTGTCTGTGAATGTAATTATTTTTTGCTGAACATCAGCCTTTAATATGGTTGGTTAGCAATACAAAAATACCTTTTTCTTTCAGGAGCCCTGGAAAGATCTTGAATATAATGATCCCTACCTTTGAAGCCTTATCACAATTTGGCACTGCAAGAATAGCAGCTAAGAACACCGGTAAACTAGAAGCATCTTATAGCTTAACGGTATGTATTATGTGTCTCACCCTTCTGGTATCGTGCAGTTACTATTAACAAATATTCATGACATTTGACCATACTATAAATTAGTATCTAATCTTTTGGCCAATTTTTATTGTGCAGTTTGACTGTCTCAGTGGCGTAAGTTTCATGGAGGTAAACCTATTTCTTTTCTTCCCTGCTATTTGCTAATGAAGTTATTGTGTATATATATTTTGTTATAATGGAGGAGAGCGTTAGGTGTTTTTTATGATCATAAAATATCTCTACTTAAAAGGAAAGTTACTTTGTTGTTGTATTTGAAAATGTGAATCATTCTTAATTACTATGATATTCTATTTGAGGCTTATTTTGTATTTTCTTAGATGATTCTTTTTGCATGACTTAAATTGTGGCATCCAACGGATGTAGGAGCAATTTTTCATAATGAAAGCAGACGAGGAGGTTACTCGGTCATTTTATCTTTATCCAACAACAGACCAAGCTGCAAAATATCAATGTGCAGGTTCAATCTGAAAGGAAATTTTGTTTGGTATTTGCTTTGTTACTACTTTCCCTTAGCATTCTTGTTGTATTCATGACTTCCAATCAACTTATTGCTCATGGGCAGCTATCTTGAAGGGTTCTGATTTTAGTGTACTTGATCGAGCAGAATGCCAGTTTACTACCACAGCTACCGTTCTTGATAATGGATCTCAGGTAAGTCGAATTCTGTTCAGTGTGAAGTTACCATACTGACTTTTGAATAGATAAGTAGCTTTTGATATTTCCCATTAGTATCACATTTATTCATTACATTTTTTATCCACTTTCTTTCAGCTTAGTTCTTAATATTGCAGATTCCTTCTTTCAACCAACCAAAGAAGCCTGGCGTTAATGGTTTCCTTGATGCTGTTAAGGGGGCCTGGAGCATGATATGGAATGGCTTGATGGATTTCTTTACAGGGAAAACCTGTAGGTATGCATCTTGCAATTATTGTAGTATGTCCATGAACTGCTTAATTAATATATTTTCTCTCATTTTGAATTATTTCCTTTTGTGCAGAAGCAAATGTCGAGGCTTCTTTCATTTTAGTTGCCACATACAATATGTATGTGTGAGTTGGATATTAATGTTTGGACTGCTTATAGCATCACTTCCGACAGGTATGTATGTGTTTTTTCATTTAGTTTCAAATCCACCATGAACATGCTGGACGAGTAACATCTCTGGAGTTGCAGTTGCTGTGCTCCTCTGGCTGCTGCATCAGAAAGGATTCTTTGATCCAACTTACGATTGGTTTAATGCACACTTTGGAGGTGGCACAAATCATAGAAATGAATACTCAAGGAATGCAAGAGATGCTAGGCATCCTCAGTCCAGACATCACAAATCAAAAGACCCCGATCTGCACTCCAAGCGCAGGCTAAAACCTTTGCATGTTTCACAGAAGCGAAAACCGGTTCATATGCATCATGTCCACAAACATAGAAACCATCACTATCCGCTTCCAGATGACAATCAGATTCATCTTCACAAGGTAAACCACAAACATAAACATGGTAGAAGCTACCTGTTTGCTCAAGACCACAAATCCAGTAAAAACCAACCACTATCGATTGAGATGAACGATATGAAAGAATTGAAGCACAATCATGTTCACCACCACCACCACCACCACCATCATCCTCACCGTAATGAAGAAAACCTTTGAGTAAAATCAGCAACATATGACTGTAAATGATACGTATGTTACAATTTCAGCTTTGTTATTGGTACAGATGCTTTTCCATTTCTTGTAAGTTAAAACTGAAGGAAGGAATAGTTCAGGTCTCCCCTTCCTTTTTTTTTTTTTTGTGCAATAAGAGGTGTTTATCTGTGAACAAAAGAAGATTTTTGTTCTTGTGATAACAGATCCTCGCTTATGCGATCGGTAAGCCCTTTTCCTCTAACAAAAACACTTTAGAACACCAGTCAGAACGTGATGACGGTTTAGCTAGTATTCAAAGTCAGATTCTCAACATATTATAGATTTGTCCAGGTGTAATCAGTGTCCTAGTTGGAGAAGAACTCTTCTTTGTTATGCAACTCTTTGTCTATCAACTCGTGCAGGTACGATTTGGAAGCAATCAATAGCACACTACGGGTCAAAAGCTAGCAGAACCGACAAAAGTCACAATTGGAATCAGCAGCTCCTGCTTTTGACATGTTAAGGTTTGCACTATACCTCTTAAAGTTTCTTGATGTCTAAGAATGAAAGTGTTGTCATTGTACCATGTATCTACTCTGTCATTCATCTTATCTTCTCATCAGTCATCGCTTATTGGATTGCACATGCATTCTTGATAGAAATAGATTGCTAATTATACTAACTTCTTGCACCTTGTTCTACGCTATCTTTCATCTTATCCGAAGGTCACCATCTCATCATTCTTGATATAAAGAGATTGTCAAATTCTACTGCATACTTACTGACAGGAGATGATAAGCAGATTATCTTTTAAGTTAGTCTTCTTGTTAACTTTTTTTTTTTTTAAATATAATCTAAGTGTACAGGTTTTGCCCTAATAATCTTAAAAGTAGAAGATATTCTCTTCTAATTTGTCTATCAAATAAATTTGAAGTACAATTTGTATATATTCAAAGGCCTACTTCTGGAATATCCATTCCTATTTAAATTCGAATTCTGATTTTTTTTTTACCGCATCAATAGGGACAGCTTTTAGTTTGATTTGCTAGTTTGGCATGATCGAGTTATCTAACCCAATTGCTCCTTTAGTCATTGGATTTGTTTGGCCTGATCGACTAGCTCAACCTGCTGTCTCCTTTAGGCCAACTTGCCTGTTTGCCTTGGCTAACCTGACTTAATTGATCCTACCAATTCATTTGGCTAGTTTAACTCTTGTAGATGGTATAAATTGCCTGTTTTGGTCGATCAACATGATGTGGTGTTTAATAATGAAATTTAGTGTTTGTGAGCGCCAATGAGGTTGACTAGCGTTTTTCATTGGTTGACTAGCATTTTATAACTATGAGCATACCTCGTACGATTGTGATCCTATACAGAATGGATTTAGGGTCAGGATCAGATTGATTGGGATTGGTTTGGATTGTAGAATCGTACAATCTTATTAAAAATTTTAAAATTTTAAGATATATAATTAATAATTTTTAAAAATATCTAAAAAGATAATTTATATATAAATAAATTAATAATTATATTCATAAAATAAAATATTATAAATTTTTTACTAATACTATAATGACAATCATATTCAATCACAAGCATGATGATCTAATTTAAAAGTCAACAAAGCATTCTTCAATAAAAAATATGTTATATGGTTTGTAACTTAAGATTGTACCAATTCTATTGATTATGCTCCGATTTTATTGATCCCATCGATATTGTTTGATTTTATTGTAAAAAATAATTCTACATTGTTTCCGCTCGAGATCGCCTTCGAATGAGTCACCGGACACCTGACTGGTATGTCGACTCACCAACATTGTACCCATGACCAGCGGAGGAGGACGTCGGACTTGGACGTGCCACTAAGCGCTAAGCTGTAAGGAGAAGGATGAGGGTGAGAACGGAGGTTGGGGATATCCTGGCTCAATCGCTTTGACGCTCAAGTCAAGCCGTAGCAACAGAGGAAAATGCGAAAAATGAGAAAGTAAGGATGTTCGTGGTCGTGTGTGTGTATACCTGCACCCGCAAGAAGCAAGGTCGTTTTATAGAAGTACGAGAGAGAAAGATGTCTTATCTAATTAATGAGAGTATCCTGTCAGTGAAGATTTTGTTAGAGGAGAGGTCCCATCGCCGATAAGGAGAATATCTAATTGTCGCTGTCGCCGTAGCAAAGGGTCCTATCACCCACGCTTATTACGGTATCTACCTATGCCATCATGACGCCTTAACGGAGCAGGTGAGCTATCCCAAATATCATATCACATTATGTGTCCTTCTGGCGATGATCTGATAAGCTGAATGACGGAGTGTTAGGAGTCGGACGTAGAGGGACTGAATTGTCAGACTTGGAGGGACCGAGCTGATTGAACACCAAGTAAGGCACCAGGCGAGTGGAGCTTGGGTGACAAAGATAGTCCAAGCTGAGGCTGCTCGAGACTGGGAGCCGAGAGGTTGCCTGAGACTGGGAGGCGAGACGCGGTCCGAGATGGAGCTCGGGGCTGAGTGGAAACTTAGCGAGGTGTTGAACCCGAGTGAAGTAGTCAGGTGTTGCGATTCAGGTCAAGTTGATTGCCAAGTCGGAGAGTCGAAGTTGGGCTGGTTCCCGAGTTGGGACCCGATCACCTTTCTAGGGTTGGGAGTGTGAGCGTGGAATTCGGTCATGGAGCCAGGGTGTGGGACCAAACCAGTCAACCTTGGGACCACGTCAATCAGCCCTAGAGTTAAGCTTTCAAGCCTTTTGTCTGACATATTGTCTCCAGTCGGATCAGGTCTTGACCTTCTAGATTAAGTTATACCAACTCTTAACATACACGATCCAAGAGAGAGTTGGTGCTTCCGGATCATAGGATTGTGTGATCTTACGATCTGGATCATAGGATCGTGCAATCATATGATCTAGATCATGATTCTGTAAACTATGATCAAGTGTGTTATATCTCATAATAGAATTATGAATAAGTATTATTTTATAAGGAGCTATGAATTGACTTAAGTGATATATGCGAGCCAGTGGAACAAGTAAGACTAGTAGAGTAAATGAACAAAGTAGGTCCCAAAATCAAGCAAATTATATTATGACTTTTCGATATTCTACAAATTCGATCACTTATCTCAACAACTAAGCATGCATCTCTAGCTACAAAACTATATTAATCCACTTCTTCAGCAAGAAGTGGATTAATATATTCCTTGTTGGTCTTGTCATCTCTCACTCGTACAAATTGATTTCACTATCTTTAGCTCTTTCCCTTGTATTCTTGCTTCCTTCCATATTGGCCACGAGAGTGGGCCAGGCCCTGCGCTTTGATGACTCGGATCCACGCACTTGTTCTACTCTTTTGCTAAAAGACACTGCAAGTAATGGTTGTCTAATAAAAAAATAATATAAAAAAACAAAAAAAACTTTAGAACGTTGTCACATTGTGTGGGGCAAGTAAATGCACCATCCCATTTCTTGCGCCAAGCAAACTAATTTCGTTCCATCGTTTATCCTCTTTTTAAAATTAAAAAAAGAATAGTCTTTGTCTTTCATTTGAGGTTTCAAGAGTTAAATATATATAAATTGGATCAATTCCTGGGCAGAAATTAAAAAAAAAAGGCGTTTTCCCCCTCAAATCAGAGGTCCCATTTTGATTTATTCTGTCTAAATTTTAAAAAGAGATGTTATAGTAGTTACAAAATTATAACTGTTACATATCACATATGTTATTGTAACTACGGTATTGTAACTACTGCAACTATAATAGTTGTAACAACTATAATTTCAAGCTGTTATAATTACAATAATTGTAGTAGTTATGAAATCGTAACTGTTAAAATATGTAGTAGTTATGAAATCGTAACTGTTAAAATATGAAAAATGACCTTAAATAAAGAGGATTAAAATTCTTCAGAGTATTCAAAAAACTTTTAAATGATATTTTTTGAACTTATTGAGTTGTTATAGATTCCACTTGCTAATAAATATAAATCTCTAAATGAGTTTTGATTTGATATATTATATATTCCGTGGTTCAATTCGAGATAAAAATTATGAACTCTTAAAACTTATATAATATCCATAGTAATTAAGATTTCGTAATTATTGTAATTTGCATTTGATTCAAAATTTAAGAGGAAAATATAGAAGAGAGGTAATAATAAAAATAATATATTAAATAATAATTATGTAATTATATATATGAGAGTGAGATATCTTTTTAATAAAAAAAATTAAAAAAGGAGATGTCTCTATGATTTGTTCATTTTTATTTATATTTTTTAGTATATTTATATATTTTTCTATATTTGGTATTAAAAGTTATAGTACTAATATTTAAAAGTAGTAAAAAAAAATCCTTTGTTAGATTCCAATCCACAAGCACAACAAAATAAGTTAGATTGCCAGCTCAGCAAAATGGATCTCAATTTCTCTTCGTCCACATGCAGCTCAAAATAATGAAATAATTTTTTTAAAAAATAATTTAAATATTTAATTTTTATTATCTAATTAATTTTAGAGATGACTAACACAATCTGAAATTGATTAATGATATTTTCAATAAATAGATATCCAAGGATAAATGAAACAATTATTCATTTTTAATAAATAGATTAATGAATTAATTTAGATATTTTCATTAATTATCTTATTAAAAGGATTAATGCACTGATAAATAGAGGAGGAAGCGTCCGCAGAAAATGTGAAAAAGGCAGCGCTGGAAGCCACTTCTGCAAATCCAACGGCGACGCCAGCGACCTCGCCCGCCCTCGAATGGATGTTGACCGCCGCCTCCGAATCCGCCTCCGCCTCCTGAGTTTGCCGCCCTCCACCAAGTCCGCCGGCGTAGACCTCCTACTCTCCTCCAAATCGCTCACCCTCTACCCCGCCGGCCCCTATTAGCTTCCGAAAGCTCGCTTCTTTACTCGCCGCCCGGCGGATTCAGATGCGCCGCTAGGGTTAGGGTTGTTTTTTTTTATGTTCCTCGATGGGGGCCGAGGTTTCGAGGGAGGGGATGAGCGGGGAGACGGGACTCGGGGACCTACCCGAGGGCTGCTTGGCGGAGATCATGCTCCGGCTTGATCCACCGGAGATCTGCCGGCTGGCCAGGCTCTGCCGCGCCTTCCATGGCGCGGCGTCATCTGACCTTGTTTGGGAGGCCAAATTGCCGGGCAATTATAGTTACTTGTTAGGGAAGGTTCTGGAGAACGAGAATTCTCGGGGAAGGAAGCTTAGCAAAAAAGAGATCTTTGCTTTGCTTTGTCGTCGCAATGCCTTCAACGGATCAAACACGGTACGAGAATTTCATCTCTTTGCTTTCCCTATTTTTTTTAATCTTAATTTCAGTTTAAAATTGGGAATAAAAATTGAAAGGGGGAGATTTTGTTCTATTCGCTTTTGTGTTTAACAGTAAAATATGGAAACATAACGTAAAAAACCTGATGCATAAACTGTATAACTCAAGAGGTGATCTTAAGCTTCCTCTGTCATTTATCTGATATGCATTGGAATTTTTTTGGTTTTGGTGGGATGTGTAGGAGTTTTTCCTGGAGAAAAACAGATGTTTGATTTGTATATCAATTTCTTCAAAGGAATTGTTAATAACGGGAATCAATGATAGGAGACACTGGAACTTTATTCCTACTCCTGAATCTAGGTAAATCCCTACCTCACCTGTTTTTGTTTGCTTCAACTTGTTATATACTTGCTTTGTTATCTTATGTTCTTCATTCTTGTCAAACTTATTCAGTGTTGTGCTTACTTGGAGGATAGGAAGTTGGATGGAAATGAAATTGTTTTAAGTCGTAGGAGAATATAAGAAATTTATTTTGTTATTTTGTTTTCTGCTCTATCCATTCTTTTTCTATACTTGGAAGGGAACGAATGGAAGGAAATGATATTTAGTATGTGTGTTTGCTAGATACTTTAACTTCATCTCCCTCTACACTCTCAGATTTGGGTTTGAAATAAAATAGAGGAATTGGACAGAACTATATTCCTTCTTCCTATAAACTTCTTTACAAGTAAACAAGTTAAGCTAATGATTCTGTTTCTTGTCCTTTTTTTTTCCTTTCCTTCTTCCATTCGTGCAAACACATTGTATGTCTTTCTTTGGTTCAGGATATTCATATGGTTAACTGCTTGTATCTGTTTCTCTTGTTCATCCATGTGTCTTATAAGATTGATTCAACTATACGAAAACTAGTTTAATTGCAAACTGTAAGTGTTGGGATGGATAGGAAGCCACTGTAGAAGTATGTTTTATCTGTAGTTTTTTGGTGTAACAGAAGAACACATGCTACAGTTGGAAACAATTATGCAATATGCAGGTTCAAATTATGATGGTGAAGAAGGAAACTGACATCGGTATTTCTTTGCCTGCTAGGTTTCACATGGTTGCATACCTTCACCAAACATGGTGGCTAGAGGTGCGCGGGGAATTAGAATTTTGCTTTCCCGAAGGCATGTACAGCCTATTTTTCCGACTTCATTTAGGTCGGGCTGCCAAACGACTTGGCCGCCGGGTTTGTAGCCCTGAGCACATACATGGATGGGACAAAAAGCCCGTAAAGTTTCAACTGTCGACATCGGACGGTCAGTTTGCTCAATCCAAGTGTTATTTAGATGAACCTGGAAGCTGGATCCATTACCATGTAGGCGATTTTATAAGTAGAAGCTGCAATATACCAATTAATATCAAGTTCTCTATGATTCAGATCGATTGTACTCACACAAAAGGAGGCCTATGTGTCGACTCAGTTTCCATTTTGCCTAAGGGCTTTCAACCGGCCTTTGATCCTGTCACTTTTAGCACAGCATAGGAGAACAATAGAATGTAGTGCTTCTTGCCCAAGGACTTTCAACCAGCCTTTGATCACACCATAGGAGCATGAATTGTTTGATAAAGAATTGCAGTAGAACCTAGTGTTTCTTGCTATCTGTTTTGATTTGGCTCGAGGGCTCTCAACCGGCCTTCGATCCCGACACTTTTAGCACAGCATAGGAGCATGAATTGTTCAATAAAGAAGCAGTAGAACCTAGTGTTTCTTGCTATCACAGAACCATGTACATATGTTGTCCTACAATGTAGTGCAGAGTGAGGCCTTGTCTTCTTTATCCCCTTGTGATGTATTTGTTTTATTGTGAAAATGAACATCTTTTAGAAGAAAATATTTCAACATTTATATCGAAATTTTAGATCTTGCTAACTTTATGTATGATAAGTGGCAAGAATGAATGAACCCTACTATCTCATTCTTACACTGCATTAACTATGAAGTGCATCTTTATTGTGTGGTGGGTGTTGTAGGGTTTCCATGCTAAGGATTGATCTTTGTAGCAAGGGACTAACCTATATAGTGTGATGTCTGTCTGGTCTCTTGAGCACTAGACCATCCTTGATCTGAATAGTGGGGTTGGCCTCTTAATGCCCTCTTAATTTTGGACTTGCCGCGCAAAGGTACGAGTCGATGGGTGCGGGCTCGATAGGGTAGAACTTCGATGCTTAAGTTAGTCTTTCGTCCAATGGAGGTTATAATGAACAAGTGAGATATCATGATCTCTAATAAAAAGAGATTAGAGGCAGGCTAGGATATTTTAAAATTTATTTAGTATATTTTTACATATATCTTAGAGTAAAATAATATATACAACTAGATCAAGTTATGTTTAAATATTTAATTGAATGTATAAATATTTATATAATTGTGAGTATTTTTTTAAATTTTTTATATTTTAAATAAACTTTGCATAATTCTTTAAAAAATTATATTAAGAATTGCATTATTTATTTTAAAAAGACTAGATTTTTTTTTTAAAAAAAGAGGAGCTTAATATTACACGTATTCTAAATCCACCCAAATACAGTCACCGACTGAGATACCCGCCGGCCACTACACCAGCAGGCTGTGGGACCCGATTATTTGATACAAAAGTTACTGCAATACTAGTCAAAACTAAAAAAAACAAAAAGATTAGAAGTATTAAAAATAATATAATAATCAATATTGATTTTTATGTTAAATAATAATTGAAATTTCTTATGTATATAATATGTTGGGAAGAGGGATATTTTTAAAATAAAAATAATTGTAAGGGTGTCTTTTAGTTACTCACTTACACATGATTAGTAAAATTGAATAGTTCGAATTTTTTTCAAAAATTCAGGGGTGTAAATGCAAGAATAAACTCCAAGTACCAACGCCGGGGGCAAATTTAATTATTTGATATTTAGAGGAACTCGATGAAAAAATGTTGGTTTTCAACTGTTTTTAGTGAAAGTAAATACGAATTAACCGATAAATCGACCACGGGTGGTGAGTCGTGTCGTCCGGTGAGCGAAACCCTTCACTTTCCTCGGCGCCGTCGTCGACGGCCGGCGACGACCATGGCGGTGGAGATGGCGGCCATGGAGGCGGCAATTGGGCTCTCCGTTCCTGTCTTCCGGTTCCTCCTCTGCTTCGTGGCTAACATTCCGGTGAGCCTCCTCTGGCGCCTGGTTCCCGGGGTGCACGCGCGCCACCTCTACGCCGCGCTCTCCGGGGCAGTCCTCTCGTACGTCGCTTTCGGAGCCTCCTCCAACCTCCACTTTTTCATCCCGATGGCCATGGGGTACTCCTCTATGTTTCTCTTCCGGCGATACGCCGGCGTCATCACTTTCTTCGCCGGCTTCGCTTACTCATCGGATGGTTAGTCCTCGAACCGAATGGTTACAGATACGTTCTCTGGATCAATTTTACTTCTGGATCTGTTGTTTTCCTTTTACCGATGGAAATTTGGATGATTGGGGATTTGACGTGATTTGATTTCATGAAAGGTCTCTTCTAAACAATCTTCTAGAAAGGATAAAAAAACTATTTTCCTTGTTGTACTTGGCATCCGACTGAAAGTGATGATCCGAATTATTAATTTGCGATCTATTTTTGAGGATGTTAATTTTTTCTCATTTCCTATACAGTGGCGATGCGTGGAAGGAAGGAGGGATCGATGCAATTGGTAATGATTTCTTATTTGATTTTAGTTTGGCGCTTCACGTATCGATCATTAGTTATATGAGTATTATTTTACGCTATAATGAGTTGCCTTTAAAATCCAAATTAAATACTTCATTTCTCTATAAACGGATTGATTTTTATCGTAAGACATCTTGTTTTGCAGTTTGATATTTCAAACTCTGTAAGTGCTGAACCATCTTCATTTCATGCCTTTTGCTTAAAAAATTTAGGAAAACATGCATCTTTGGCTGATATTTATTGGGAATTCTACTGGCCTTGAAAATAAATGTTTCCCTTAGTAAAGATAGTCTCTTTTTGGAAATAGATATACTCTTCAGCTATTTTAATGAAGATGGTAAGAAGTAACAATAATGAGCTTTTTCTGATATTGGTTGTTTGTGTTTTATGCCAATTCAAATAATATAGCCAACAATCAACCATAAGTAATTTATTTACGATAATTTACCATTTGATTGGAGATGGACAATGGGTGTAGAGAGCCCATAAATATATAAATACTTAACTTATGAAAGACCCATTTGTGGAACCTTTATGCTAATAAACTAAATCTTTGATACAGCAGCAACTGCCGACAGTGCCTTTGACTTTGGGCTTAATATGGCCACTTTATCAATGACAAGTGCAAGAAAATCAAACCTCTTAGAAGTTAACTTTTATGTTGCTTTTTATCCTCTTGAAATATTGTAATACTGATCAAAGAGCTTTGTATCTCTGGAAGTATACTTTGGAGTTTGGTGATTCCTTCTTGGCAAGTTGGCAGTATACAAAATTTACAGCACATGCAACATGAATTGCTGGACCAGTATGTTCATCTGTCTATTTGCCTTCTCCTCGTTTTCATTTGGAATAAATGGTGTACCATTTTCTAGCTAAAAATAAATTTGTTAGTATCAATAACTATATCACTATATATACTGTGTTTTGTCATTATACAGAGATATTGTTATCACATTGTTAATATGCTAAGTTATTCTGAACAAAAGTCTGAAACTCACCAACTTAGTTATACACCATTCTAAGTCAAGATTTTGTAGAGACGTCAGTTGTTATCATCCATAGTCATTTTAGGCAGTCAAAATGCTGTCCTATTTGCATATCTAAGTATGTAATAAAAATCTAAGCTATTGGTGCAATGTTAGATTAACACAAGAACTTCTAAACCAAGCATCACAGTATCTGGCAGTTTCACATTTTTCAACTGAATGTGACTTCATGTGGTTAGTATCATGATCAATTTGCAAATGTGAAATGAAATAGTTTATCAGGTAGAAAAATCAACAGGGTTTACACGTCTCATCTTCTTCAGAGAAAATTCCAGGATACACAAAAGCAAATTAGCATTTACATGAATATAATACTAAAAATTTTATCTTCTTATCAGTCAACAAGGAAATGCCATTGATATGTATCAGATATAATTAGGATAACAATAGAAAAGAAGGAAATAGGGCAAGAAAGGAAAGAAAGATGGAAGGATAACCCAGATTTTCCTCATAAGAATGTACCCACTCTCTTAGTTCTTCATGCTCAACCTCCTCAGGAACCCTTGTCTCTTCATTATCCACCTTGTCTAGTCTTGGTACTGGTAAAGACAACTTTCTATGTAATGGATGTAGGAAGAAGTTCAAATACCATCTTGGTTACCAGAATCAAAGAACTTTAGTACTTTAGCCTGCAGGTCTAGAGTTCGAATCTGGGGAAGACAAAAATCCACTGGGCAGGGGTGGAAAGTTCTAGTAGGTAATGGCATGGTCGATGGTCGACGGCCCATGACCCATAGAAAAATAGGGGTCGGGATAAGTAGAGTTCCCACGGGCGGACGGGCCGGGTCGTTACAATAAAAAGGCGTCTTTTTATTGTAACAACCCGGCCCGTCCGCCCGTGGGAATTCTACTTATCTCGATCCCTATTTTTCTGTGGGTTATGGGTCATCGACCATCTACCGTGCCATTACCTACTAGGACTTTCCACCCCTGCCCAGTGGATTTTTGCCTTCCCCAGATTCGAACTCTAGACCTGAAGGCTAAAGTACTAAAGTTCCTTGAATCTGGTAACCAAGTGAGACTTCGGAAAGTCCTAGTAGGTAATGGCACGGTAGATGGTCGACGATTATGTGTAATCCTGGAAGCATTGACACATGCTTCTCTTTCATCTTCTCTATTATATCCAATTCTACTTGGGGCATGGAATTATGGTATCATGGTTACTAAGTTCTTAGTCATCTTAGTACTAATGTTCATATAATCAATTCATACTCAAAAGCATCTTACTTCTGGAGTATAAACACTTGACTGTTGTTATATCATATGGATTTTGTTGAGAATTGTCGTGCTTATTATCTATATTTGGCTTTATTAACTCACACGACTGTCTCTTCATTGTAGGAGCCCTAATGGTGTTAACTCTTAAAGTTATTTCATGTGCAATGAATTACAGTGATGGGCTACTTAAGGATGAAAGCCTTAGTGAGGCTAAAAAAAAGTATCGATTAATATGTTGCCCTTCCTTTTGAATATATTGGTTATTGTCTCTGCTGTGGAAGCCATTTTGCAGGGCTTGTATTTGAAATGAAAGATTAGCTTGAATGGACAGAACGCAGAGGGGTGAGGACAATATTTCATTTTATTTATATGTTCTATGGAGACCAAATGTATCTTCATTAGATTATTTTTTCCAGTTGATCATATTTTAACCTTTGGCAGATTTGGTCTCCTCATGACAGTCAATTGCCATCACCTCTTGGTGCAACCTCGCATGCTTTACTACAAGCTGCAATATGTATGGGTTTGTACGTGCAATTGTTGCCAAAATTTCCTCTTTCTTGGTTCAATGAACCCATATACCAGGATTGGGGTTTCTGGCAAAAGTTGTTCTATCAAAACATGTCTGGATTTACGGCGTGGTGGAAGTACTACTTTATCTGGTCAATTTCAGAGGCAGCAATTATCATATCTGGTCTGGGACCTGGGGTTCAGTGGATGGTCAGGTTCCTCTCCACCTAGACCACTGTGGGACCGTGCTAAAAATATTGATGTTCTTGGTGTGTAGTTTGCAACTAGCGCCATTCAATTGCCACTTGTATGGAACATACAAGTCAGCACTTGGCTACGTCACTGTAAGTTCATAGACTTTGGTTTCTCATGGATTTTGATACTGTGCTTATTAATTGTATTGAAAAGCACAGAACTTTGCCATTCATTTCTATATCATGTAAAATGTGTCCTCGTAAATGACTAGTCATTTTATAATGGAACGAACTTTGCCTTAATTCAACATGGTATTAGAGTCAAGTGCATACCTCAAGTTATAAGGGGCACAAGGAGGGTATGCTGAAGTTAGGATACTCCACACTCATTAGTCCAACATAGATAGTGTGACAGTCTATTGATTTATATTAAGAGAGTGGTCTCCTTCTAATGACTAGTTATTTTGGGGTGGAATGTGCTCCACCTCAATTCAGCAGTTATGAATACCACTTCTCCCATCATCGTCTAGTGTGCTGAGGAATATTATGGTTGTTGGACTTGTACTTTCTTGCGTTGATTAAATGGCTAGTGTGCGGAGATATCATACACATGTGTATTTATTATTGTTGCTTGGTGTTAAAATTCTTAATTTAACTGGCACTGTTTTACTTTCTCTTGCATTTTTTTCTTAAACTAAAGCCTTGAGTACAAATTGCATGAGAAATAAATTAACAAGAGAAAAAGTTTCATAGGAAGGATTGGTATACATATCCATTCAAGCACCATTTCTCTGTTGGTAGACATTAGGACATTACATGTAGAATCCACATTTCAATGCAGAAGGAGAAAATAAGATGTGGCAGTTTTACAAGCATTATGAAATATCCTATCTCTAAGTTGATGCCAAATGACTTCAGAAACAGACCCATGTGATTCGATCAATTATCCTTGTTAGTAAGATGCTAAATCCAATAGATATAACTTATATTGATGGTGAGAAATTTTGTAGTGTGTTTCATGAAATTGCTTCCATCCATATATAATAATTTCACAACTGAATAAGCAAGTGATAGAGGATGAATGAAACGAACAGGTGTCATGTAACAGAATGTTCCATGATTTCAGAAGTTTCAATTTGTCATGAAAGATAGTCTTGCCAAAATATATAAATTTAGGTATGGTGGATACCTACCTTCAAAAGTAAAGTTATGCCAGTTAAATGAGTTCCACCAATTTACATTGCTTGTGGCCAAGACTAACCTGAAACATTCATCTTCTGCAACTTTGTAGTTTATCATGATACTCTTTCTTTTATTAACTTTGAGGACTTCCATTTTTAGGTAACAAAGTGATTTGCATATAGTTTGCTTTACTAAAATTACACCATTCTAAACTGTGAAAGACAGTTGCAAGCTAATTTGCAAATCAACTTACAGTCATTAGACGCATGTCTGTTTTTTGAAGCAGCATCAGCTTGTTATACCAAAATCACATGATTATATAATGCTGACTTTTGAGACTCCTAGTTTAACATATCAGGCTTCCATGCCCACAAATATTTTTTTTGGCCCATTTTCATAGTGCAAGCTGGTTTGCAAATTAGCAAAACTGTAAACCAGATATTGGCTTTTAGGAAAATAACAAATCTAGGGTGGAAAAAATGAAGCTGAAATGCTTTATGTTAAAAACCGAATATTAGGTCTCTTTTTAGTAAAAAACCATCATGAGGGCACACTTTGATCAATTGTCATTATCAAAGGGTGGGCATGATCTGGTAAATTCCTCGACAATATAGTTAGAACTGTCAAGTTTATTTTGCATTAGGGAACATGAGATCATATACCTAAAGAAACTTATGGCTGGAGTTTTCTATCATCTGTAGGATATGTTTATCTGACTTTTTCCTTATTCTGTAGGTTCTGAGCTTCAAGGATACTCTTGCATCCTACCAGAGTGTGTATTTTGTTGGAACCATTGTTCCCATTGTGGTTATCCTGCTCGGTTACATTATTAAACCCACAAGACCTGTGAGATCCGAGACTCAGAAAACCCAGTGAGGAAGATCCTCCTATTTCTGTGCTGGCAAAAGAGGTGAAGAAATTTAGCAAATTTCCCATCTCTTTTAGAGTTTTACCTGATTAAATCCTATTTTCTAGAGCTGGTAAAAGCCATGTGTAGTACCAATTTGCCTCCTTTCTTTTCTAATTTGTCTCGTGTAACCAACAGTCGGTTTGAGGCATTTAATCAGCTGATCTCTGCTACTTTATTTAACATTTTTCCCCTTTGACGCTTGATTAATCATTTTGGTATGATCAGTAAAGTGGCATGATCCCATCATCAGATTCTGTGGTTTCATATGAATGCATGGTAAAGCCTGATTGCTCTATAATGCTGAAATATTGTCTGTGGACAAAGAGACCACTTGATGCAGTCTAAAATTAAGGGGTTTAGAAGTTAAAGTTTTAAAAAGTTTGTTATATTTATCATGGTAAATTAGGCTTAGTGTATAGGAGAACAAGTTAAGAAGATCAGGTTTTAGAAGACCTTAAAACTCTATCGTAAGTCTTTTGAGTTTTAATAATTTTTTTCATCTCCTTGTAATTATATCCTCATGAATTTGATATCAAACTCTGCCTAAAATTTGTCAATATTTAATGTTGCATCACTGCTACTCTTCATGTACTCCGCTAAAGAACCCTCCTTTACGTACCAAAAAACCACCCTTGTAACTTTTATTTCATTTTCCTTGTGCTTTGTGTTACTTCAATCCATTCTATATGCATTATAGGGGACTTGCCTGGTCTAACATTAGTATTTGAAAAATTAGCTTTTTTCTCACTTTAATTTTGTTAGTTATCAAACACCCCGTTTAACACTCAATTTATTGTATTTTAGGTTCTTAAATGCACAGCTGGATTAGTAGTTGTGCTATTATTTTCTCCTCAACTAGAGTTGACTTGCCACCATGGCCAACTTGTCGAAGGTAGAAGACAAAATCACACCTTCCAATTTTATTATTTTGGTAGAAAGATAGAGAAAATATATATATAACTATGAAAAAATTCTCTCTTCTCCCTCCTGACTTTCTGTCCAAGTTAAAATGATGGAAGGCTTTATGATTTTTGCTAATTGATCAATGATTTCTGTAAATTTTGTTAGATCCATGAAATCAATACATATTTGAATCTCTCTTTATCATTTATTGACAGGTCAAAAAAGATGAAACCAGTTTTACTCTTTTCACTTGGCTGCTTGCTTCATTAATGCAATAGCTTTTCGGAAGAATCTGTTCAATGAGCAGTGGGGTATTCTTTTCTAATATATATGTGCTTATTTTCTTATGAAGTCTTTCAGTTTCGGTTCGATTAGATCAGATCTGAGTTGAATAAACTAACCAAAGTTTCGTACATCTCTGTCTCATGTCATTCTGCTGATGTCTCATTCAAAAGGCCATTGTTTTTTTCTCAGATAATTGTTCCTACAAGAGAAGGTAAATTTGGATGAACTAGGGAAGTACCCTTCTTTCATCTTTTTTTTCTTTCGTGTTCATTTCTTCCTATTCAGCAAAAGGTGGAAGCCACCACCCCACCGGTCCCACATGGTTGTCTTACGACCATCTGTGAGAAGATAAATCAGAAAATTACACTTAACTATTACGGAGGAGGGTATTGCCTTCATTTCCTTCTCGATTAGCTGATTGATGTACACCACTATTTGTTGATCAAGATCTGAAAGCAATGAATGATTTAGACCTCTCAACCACATTTTGCACACCATTTTTTTTCTTTTGTGGCTGACCCAACCACACACCAATCAGGAACAAGAAGAATCTCAAGCACTAATTGGGCAGAAACTTCCATTGAATGCTTCCTGTGTAGAATCTCACAGCTTTTGTGTTCTTTTATAAGAGCTGGGCAAGGATCCACATGGGCAAGGCTCACATCTCCATCAATTTTCTTGGCAGATTTCACAGGCAATTATTTTAGCAGCCTCTCTTACAATCTTACAAACAGGCTAACTTTATTTTGTTTGTTATCAATTGAGTCTTTCTCCATTAAAACTGTGTTTTTTACCTCTAAATAACACTCAATGTCCTCTTAAAATAAATTTAAGATTATGGTAGATATTAAATAGATTGTTTCGATGTTGAAACTGTTCACTTTTTTTGTGTGTGTTAATTCAGATATTTAGGAATCGATTTATGAATATCTGATTAACTATTTCAATTGATTACCTTTTTTTTTTGATAAGTTAGAATAAAATAAAAAAATGAATATACTTGGAGGTAAGTGGAGGGCCTTTGTGTCATTATGCTTTTTTTTTTTTGTTCAAATAGGTATATATATATATATATGGGGATGAGGCGGGCTTTCTGCTAGCGCTCGATTCGATCGAAAAGGAGTTGACTCGTCGCTGTTGGAACAAAAATCGGGGGCTAAATCGACGAGCAGAGTGCGAAGAAGCTGCGGCGTTGCGAAGATTGAAGGAACAGATTGCAGTGGCGGATGGAGGCGGCGGCGTTTTGCTGTAAAAAGGAGTCACCTCGTCGGCATCGACGCGAAGAGCAGAATGCGGAGAAGCTGCTGCAGCGTTGCGAAGATCGAAGGAGCAGATTGCGGCGGCGGCGGCGTTTGGCCCTAAAAGGAGTCGAGCCTCATCGGCATCGACGCGATGAGCAGAATGTGAAGAAGCTGCACCGTTGCGAAGATCGAAGGAGCAGATTGCGGCGGCGGCGGCGTTTGGCCCTAAAAGGAGTCGAGCCTCATCGGCATCGACGCGATCCTTGATCCGATCGAGAAGGTATCACGCTTGCCCCCGGTTGGGAGAAGCACCAGGGATTCAATCTAGGAGGAGCAAAATGCGGCCGAGGACGACGGCGGCGACACCAGGAGATCTGCATCAGCGCCGCCCAGGCCTGTTCCGGTGAGCGCTCCCCGACTCATCTCCTTGTCTTTCTTCTTGCTTTGGTCCGTGCATGCAAGGTGTTCGATGAATTGCCCGTGACGGCAGGAGACCACACATTCGAGGCAGGAACGCCTGCTGCAAAATCACACAACCCTAACGAACCTCCGAAATCCATTGGCCCGTGCAGAAGCAACGGAACAGCACAGAGGAGCTGCAGAGGCAACACCACAACGACGACGACTACCTCGTAGTCACCTTCCAGGCACCATGGAGGCCCTTTGGGTAGGTGCCCCCTTTTCGGCTATTCTAATAAAAAGGACGCTCTCGGTAGTTAAGACTAACATGGATACCGTATGGGGCTGTTGGGATGATGGATTCTATCTTATGGTGAAGACTAACATGGATGATTATCACAATTTGTCGAATTGGAATGAGTATATAGCAGGATTTGCGCTGCTGAATAAGGTTGAAATGTCGATTAACGATGTTGTGGAGGAGATTTGCATCAACGGTGTTGGGGATGAAGCAAGGTGACTACGGTTGAAGAATGAGTTCAAGACCAATTGATTCAGAAAGGTGTTTGGTTTCCCGAATGTAGTGTTGGATCAGATTGAGGTTTGAGGTCTATAGAAGAGAGACTCGAAAATTTGAAGAGGAAGATAAAGTGAAGCAAAATAGGAAGTTATGTTGGTGAGTTGACGAAGAAATTGATCTACCGAAACGACTCTCGGTTGATATTGAAGCTCCCAATATCGGTGAACAATTATCCCCTCCTCCAAAAGCATCGACCGAAGCCAAAGATGAAGAAAAGAAACCAATTGAGAAATAAGGAACAAACGGAATAAGAAAGGAAACTAGGAGAAGAGAGGGAAGGAGAGGAAGCTACATACAAGAACAAATAGAATGACATTTTGTACTTATACACAATTTCACTTTACTCCCTAATAATTATAAAAAAAATTTACTTCAAATTATTAGTATTTTTTAATCTTAGATTCTTCTACAATCTCCCTTCCAATAGGGGGGAACTTAAGAATTCGATAAATTCCAAGGCAAAAGGAAAATTTTCCATTTTTCTCAAAAATTTATATGTTTTTTCAAAAGCCTCTAAAATTTTAAAATCTCTATGAAATTAAATTGTCCTGAGGAAACTTTTTATTAATATTTTTTTTCCTTTTTTAAAATTAATCTTTATCTTCGTCTTTCACTTTTGTTCTCCATTGTTTGTTATTTTTGTTTGTTTTGGACCTCTTTACTCGATACCTTATCATTCCCTTCCGCCATTGACGAAGCTTCAGCAAGGAGGCAACCGGAGGCGAGGCGGCGATGCCATCTCCGCCCTAAAATTTTCAGCTTGCGCTCGATTTGATCTAAAAGGAGTTGACTTGCCGCCGCCGCAAGCAAGATTAGAGGATTCTTCGCCAGATCGAAGCAGACGGAATGCCGGCGACGGCAGCGGCGGCGAAGTTTGCTCCTGTAAAGGAGTCGCCGTCGGCGGAGTGGGAGGTCCGGCCGGGCGGGATGGTCGTCCAGACGCCGCACGCCGCTGCCGCTGCCGCGTCGGCGGCTGTCGCCGTTCCTCCCGTCCCTAACATCCGCGTCAAGGTCAAGCACGGCGCCGCCCGCCTCGACGTCTACATCAGTGCCCAGGCCTCCTTCGGTAAGCACTTCGATTCACCTCCATTTCCGTCGTCGTCGTCGTCTTCTTCTTCTTCTCGTTCGATGAGCGCGACGTGTTCGACGGTCTGATTGCGAGACGGCAGGCGAGCTGAAGAAGACGCTGTCGGCGAAGACGGGGCTCCACCCGCTCGACATGAAGCTTATCTACAAAGACCGGCTGCGCCCGTCGACGGCGTTCCTCGACGTCGCCGGCGTGAAGGACAAGTCGACGGTGGTGCTGGAAGAAGACCCCACGGCGCGCGCCAAGCGCCTGCTCGAGATGCGCAAGGCCAACACGATGGAGAAGGCCGCCAAGTCCGTGTCCGCCATTGCCCTCGAGGTCGATCGCCTCGCCTCCAAAGTAATCCTTCAGTCCCTTCCCCCATTTCCGTTCCTCTGGTTCCAGCTCGCACTTCCGCACTCCTTCTCTCCTCACCCAATTCATCAAACAGGTGTCGGCGCTGGAGGCGATCGCCAAGAACGGGGGCAGGGTCGTCGACGACGACGTCAACAGCCTCACTGAATCTCTGATGAACGAGCTGGTGAAGCTGGACGCCATTGCCGGCGATGGGGACTCGAAATCCGACAGGAGATTGCTGGTAAAAATCACACCTTTGCTGTTCGCTCATCTCGAGCTGTTCATTCTTCATTCATGGTTCCAGTGACGAGCTGTTCAGCTGGTTTGCCGAAAACAGATCAAGAGAGTGCAGAAATTTGTTGAAACACTCGATTCGATCAAACTGAAGAACAAGAACTACTCGACGATGCCGATAACAATCGAACAATTGCACAAACAAGAACATCAAAACGAGCGTTCATCTCAGCACCCAATGCTGCCGAAGACAGACTTGCAGCAATCACCCAGCCCGTTTCAGAAACCTCAGGCGCCGGTGGTGATGACAATGGACTGGGAAAAATTCGATTCCCTCTCAACGCCGTCGGCCTCCAGCACCACCGTCACCGCCGCCACCTCATCCGCGCCGCCCACTCCTAACGCGAGCCTCAACTGGGAGCTATTCTGAGCTCAACTTGCATTGCCATTGAAGTAAAAAAAGATTGCTCAACATGATAATCAAAGGCCCTGCCATGGAAACAATGATGTTGTGTGATTGCATTTCGTTGCTGCTCTTTCAATTCTGTTTAGATGATGATACTTTTATCGACTTCGACTTCTTTATCTAAAATTCTTTTGTGTATAATTAACTCTTGGTAATCATGTTCGATCTGCCATAGTAACTAAGTTCCATTGTATTTTGTTCAGAAATCATTGTGGAGAAAGAAGAATTGTGTGCAATGTCTACTTCTTGTTGGCTTACAAACAAGTCATGGTAAAATGGAAATGATCCAATCGATGTTGTCTCTCATCATCGACATAGATACATGCTTGTGTTACTCGTGCGATGTTGATGAAGGTGGTGATTCCGGTCTTCTTCGCTCTAGCCTTACGAAGACAAAGGGGCACCACATAACACACGCTTCAATGTTCAAGTTAGGGTTTAAGTTTGAAGAAGTTAATGAGATCAAAATAGATTAGATTGCATATCTAATGGTACCGAATGAAGGCATCAATGTGAGCCATCTTCGACACTCAATTGTTTGGCAATGACAATGCAACATGATAGCTCATTCCACGCGCTCTTTAAAGCCCCCAACACTATGTGCTAATACGATAACAACATCATACCTTACTCAAAACAATATTTTAAATCATACACTCGATCTCCCCTCGTAAACATTAGTCTTCGCCCCTTTACCGTCGTCCAACACGAAATTTTTACCCTAATATTTTTATAATTAGTGGAATAGGAGCTCATAACAACTAGCTTTTACCTTGTGATTCTAATCAAAGGCAAAGCCAAATATATGATTAGTGATGATTCATTTTGTCATATTGATATTCCTATAACAAGCCCATCAAGCTTGTCTTCCAATCTAATGAAGTTGGTGGAGCCCCCAGCATGGTGCAATCGCAAGGCGCTTCAATGACAAACAAAAGCATCCTTATTCAATCTCACTCAGAAAGCATTTCCTAGAATGAGATTATGTGAATGTCCTACACCGAATGCATGATGCAACCGCTTTCTAAATCTATCCTGATGGTCAGTGAAAAATTTTTTATAGGATCGAATCGATTACCTCTAAATTTAATCAATTTGAAGAATTAGATACTTAAATTATCAAATAATAATAATGGAGTTGGTGGAGACTTTATTCTCCTATTGTTGCATGACTTTCAGACATTAAATTGCAAGCTGGACTCCAATACCTTGTGTTTGAGCCCCACACTTGTGTGAGCTTGTCGGCTTCTAAATCACAAGCTTATCATTAGGGTTCTTTTAACCCCATATTAGACTCTGTCCGATCGATAACGTGATAATACCACACCGAATAACTTTAGAATAAAGATGCTAATAGTTCACATCTTTAAGTATTTTAAGAGAGTAGTTGATCGTCCACAAAGTTATTATGAACACTCTAGTGCAATAATTTTTTTTAAAATCAGTAATAATTTTATAGAGTATTCTTTTGATATGATCATAAGTAGACGATTTCATTTTAGTTTTTCTATTGGATAAATTTAGAATATAGTTTATGCATAATTAAAAGTTGAAATTTAGAATATTCGTTCATTCATAATGAGCTGATTCTCTAAGCGTTCTACCACTCAGCCGATATTCATAGAGGTGCAAAGATCCGATGATAAAAAGTAAAAGTAAATTTAAGGGTATATATTAAAATCGAATTTAAAATATAGACGGGAAAATGAAATATAGTTAAATAGTTTGGGTAAAAATAAAAAACACACTCTCCTAAATTTTATTCTTTAATTGCCCTTATTTACAAAACTGTTATAACGATGATAAAAAATATTATATTATTTTATTTTATCTTGGACAAAAATTATTTTTTTATCCAAATAAACATCTCTCTTTATTTTTTTATTAAAAAGGATGTTCTATTTTACTATTCAATTGTATATAATTATTTAAATATCCTTTAGTATTGTTCTATATTATTTAGTACTTATCTTCCGTTTAAATCTTAAATTGATTGAATACATTATAGCAACTACGATTTTGTAGCTGCTATAACGTGAATTTTTATTCACATCAATTATGAGATTGAAGGTGCTATAACTATTATAGTAATTATAAAATTGTAATTACTATAATGTAAATAATTATAGTAGCTACAATTCAATATAGCTACTATAATGTAAATTCATATTCACGTTATCAAAGTTATAATTTCATAACTGTTATAATATAAATTTTTATTATTTTTATTTATATTATAGTAATTACGATTTTATGCTACCGTAACACATTCAATCGATTCATAAATTAAGTAAAAATAATAATATTAAATAATAATAAAAGATAGTTAAGTAATTACATATGATTGAATGATATGATAGGACCCTCTCCATAAAAGAAAATAAATTGGGAGAAGAC
Source organism: Curcuma longa (assembly GCF_044706935.1). NCBI lineage: Eukaryota > Viridiplantae > Streptophyta > Magnoliopsida > Zingiberales > Zingiberaceae > Curcuma > Curcuma longa. The sequence goes on from NC_133861.1 coordinate 7,711,616, forward strand.
CTTTGAGTTTAAAAAAAAATCAGTCATCTTTATTTTTGCCCATTTATTTTTACTCAATTAATTCTTGTCTCTTAAATTAACAAATGGCATTATGTTGCTTGTCCTTTGTCAGGTATTTGGATTTATGTCATCATTATTTTCTATTTTTTTCTAAATTAAAAATGATCGTGATGCGAGGGCATTACCCGGTCGAGTAGTCAGCCGACCGGTCCAAGGCCAGTTTCGGTTCGGTTCGGTTCAGTTTGGGGAGGCGAGCTTTTTCTCAGCTTTAGTGGGGGCATTCTCGTCATTACGGCGGCGAGTCGTCGCTTTCCCTGACGTCGACGTCAAATAGAAGGCCGCGGGCCAACGGCCCACTCAACTGTTGGTTAGCATGAATTGACATTCTTGCCCCTGCCAGCTTGTCATTATCACCCTGCCAACAACAAGTTTTGGCTCTTTTCAAAAATCCCCCTTAAAGTTTTAGAATTATCAAACATACAACAAGAGATATACAAAAATTTCTTCACAGATGTATTTATAGAATTTTTAGATTTTTTCTTGTTAAAAATATGTAATAATTTTAAAATAATTTAATTTCCGATTTAAACAATAGAGAGTTTTTTAGTCCGATGTGATGATGTTTTGCTGAATTTTGAAAGTTCAGGGTGCTTTTGATAAAAGTATAGAAGAAGTATAGGGCGATTTGAAATATTCCCGGCCCTTGAACGGCGCACGTGCGCTGACGAACGGTCGATATTTACGAAGGCGACTCGACCGACTCGGCCCGGTCTTTTTAACTCGTTCCCGTGACTCGTCTCCCTTTAACTGAATTCCTCCACCACCAAATCCCACTCTTCTTCCTCGATCTCACAGCCAAAGTTGCAACTTTGCGGTGGTTGTGACGCCGGCGGCGAGGCATGGTGGAAGAATCGGAGGCCCTCGCCGGATCCGCCGAGCACTTTCTCTCCAGCGCCCTCCTCCTCCTGCCCACCGCGCTCGAGAAGGCGAGGTCCGCCTTGGGATTCGCTGGCCGGTGGAAGTCCATCGCCGCCAAGCTGGAACTGGTGGCTCCCGCCCTCAATGACCTCTCTGGGCACCCCTGCTTCGCTCGCCACGCCCTCTGTCGGGAGTTACTCCAGTCCGTCGCCGCCACCCTCACCGAGGCAGTCGAACTAGCCGACCGCTGCGGTGACCCCTCGGTTGGCAAGCTCCGGATGCAGAGCGACCTCGATGCGCTGGCTGGCAAGCTCGACCTCAACCTCCGGGACTGCGGGCTCTTGGTCAAGACCGGTGTCCTCGGCGAGGCCGCCCTCCCCGCTGCTTCCGCCGTGCGGCCTGGCGAGGCGGAGAGTGTGCGGGAGCTGCTCGCTCGCCTTCAGTTCGGGCAAGACGAGGCCAAGCACCGCGCTTTGGACGGGCTGCTGGAGGCGATGAGGGAAGACGAAAAGGGGGTAACGGCCGTCATCTGCCGGAGCAACGTCGCGGCCCTCATCCAGCTTCTGACCGCCGCGTCGCCGATGGTCCGCGAGAAGGCTGCCACTGCGATCTGCTCCCTCGTCGAATCGGGGAATTGGGACACTCTCCTCGTCTCTGAAGGGACGATTCCACCGCTGATCCGGCTCCTGGAATCGGGCAGCTTCGTTGCCCGAGAAAAGGCAGTGCTTTCTGTTCAAAAGCTCTCGACTTCCGCAGTCACCGCCCGTTCCATCGCCAGCCACGGCGGAATCCCCCCTCTCATCGATCTCTGCCAAGTCGGCGACTCCATCTCCCAATCCGCCGCCGCCGCGGCGCTCAAGAACCTCTCCGCCGTGCCCGAAGCGAGGCAAACCCTAGTGGACGAGGGCATCGTCCGCGTCATGATCAACGTGCTCGATTACGGCGTCGTTCTGGGCTCGAAGGAGCAAGCCGCCGAATGCTTGCTCCAATTGACATCCGGAGCCGAGAAATTCCGACAGCTGATCGTGTCGGAAGGAGGAATCCGGAGCCTCCTCGCGTACCTTGACGGCCCCCTGCCGCCGGAGCCGGCGATCGCGGCAGTGAAGAACCTTGTCGGATCCGTCTCCACGGAGAGCCTCATTTCGCTCGGTCTCCTCCCTCGACTGGCAAACTTGCTAAAAAACGGATCTTTGATGGCTCAACAAACTGCCTCCGCCGCCGTGTGCAAGATCTCTGGCTCTCTGGAGATCAAAAAACTCGTCGGAGAATCCGGTTGCTTGCCATCTCTGGTAAACATGCTCGAAGCAAAGAGCAATTCTTCCAGGGAAATCGCAGCGCAGGCGATCGCAAGCTTGATCGCCTACCCGCGAAATGGCAACGAGGTCAAGAAGGAGGATAAATGTGTTCCAAATCTGGTTCAATTGCTCGATCCGAGCCCCCAGAACACGGCGAAGAAGCACGCCGTCGCGTGCCTCATGGCGCTTTCTTCGAGCAAGAAGTGCAGGAAGGTGATGATCTCTTATGGAGCCATTGGCTACCTCAAGAAGCTATCAGAAACAGACGTTGCAGCCTCAAAGAAGCTGCTCGAGAGATTGGAAAGAGGGAAGTTGAAGAGATTCCTGTTCCACTGATTCAATCTAACTCCGAAAAAAGAAGAAGAAGCAGAATCATAAACAGAACAAAAAAAGGGAAGAAAATCTAACTCCATCCACTCTGTTCGACAGCTCTGTAAGATGCAGTGCAAGTGTTCGAGAAGCAGCTCCGATTGTTCTCAGTTTGCTAATTTGTTCAGTGTTGTTGTTTTGTGCAGTAAAAAGAACAAAATGAAGTGAATAATAGATCGACAAAGGAATAAGATTCATGTAGCCGACCCCGAAGACTCGAGAACTCCTGCGGTGTAACTCACTCAGTTTACTAATTTGTAAAGGAGCCCTACGATAGTTGCTCTGCATTGTTGTTTTGATGTTGGAATACGATTGTTCCTGCTCAAGATCGTCTCCAGTTGAATCATCGGACACTTAGCCTTTATGTTGACGGAGTCGTATAGGATTCAAGATCTGACGGGAGAGGGAGATACTCTTGTAATGCTACAAAGAGAAAAATGGATTAGAATGGAGGTCAAGGGTGTCCTGGCTCAATCACTCAGACACCCAACTCAGTCCGTCGATCAAAGAAGAAGAAGGAATACTGGAGGTGGAAAATGTCGATTGTGTATGTTTGTCTGTGTACCTCCGTCCGCAGGTGTATATATAAGGAATCAGAAGAGACGTCGCATCGACGATAAAGAAAATATTTCATCATCACGGTAGTTGACAGTTCTGTCACCCATGTTTGACACAGTACAAGGTCATACAGTATTAATGGGGTAAGTGATCTACTATTGAGTACTTACCGTTCCATATGTCGTTCAGGTGGTTGTTGAGTGTGCGAACTCGGTGAGATTGAGCTTTGAAGAGTTGAAAATTGAGAGGGGTCGGACACTAAGTGGAATCGGACACTAAGAGGAGTCACTGATGAGTCGGGTATGGAGTTGGAGTCAGTTGGTCTTGGAGTCGGGCATTACATCCGACATGTCACCTTCAACTGGATCAGATCTTGATTTTCTTGACTAAGATATATCAACTCATAACAACGATCTATGTAGTTAGCTTCAAATCGTTGAAGCTCATACAATGCAACTCGCTAATTTGTTTAACATTGTTGTTTTGTACACTAAGACACTAACCACAACTCGTAACAGATGTCTCGTCTCGTGACGATCGATCCATATAGGTGAAGTATAAGACGATGCACGATAAATATTTTGTATTGTTGTTGTACGATCGATTGAATATAATCGAAACTATTTGTTATGTCATTGTAAATTAGGTCATGCTTGTCAAGTAGATGGGCTTCTAATGGAAGCAAGCGATTAAGTTACAAACACAAGCTACTCATCTTTAATTATTGGGGCCTTTTAAGGTGGATTAGTTAAACATTGCATTCATCTTTGGCTACTTTAACCTTTGAGAAAGTTTTAGTTTGCACCCTATAAATTATTGCTATTGTTCAATTGCCCCTTAAATAATAATTTATTTACTTTTTAAAGGTCAATGCTGACTAGGTTATAGGCTTTAAGAATTTACATCTCGAACAAGGCCAATAAACTTATTTTTGAAAAGTTTAGTGGTTCTTTTGGAAGTATGTTCTAAAGATACCAAGGACAAGGTAGAGATAGTAAGAAGCTTCTAGATGGAGAAATTGAAACAATGGCAACTTATCCATTTGTCGATAGTTTATGCCTTCACTTATCGAATGTAGTTTTTCGATTTACTTTCTCATAGATGATTGTGAAGTCGATCGTGCGAGATCATTGTGATGACAAATTTTATTTTTTTTGCTGAAGTGCCTCCACCTATAGTTTGCCAATGCATTTGTCGATAATTTATCGTGCATTTGCTTAATGTGCATTTGCTTGGTACATGATATGGTGATGTAAGTTAACGTCATCTACTATAGTGAAGTTAAAAGTCAATCTGAGTTAAATCGAGTTCAGATATGATCAAATTAACTTCAGGTTAAGTCGCCCTTGATAGAAGGCCTCGAGTCTGTTCTGTTTGAGTCGCATGCAAGTTTAGTCTGTCTAAATATTGAAACTTTGATTCAACTCGATAGTTGTTGAAGCGCACATTATTAAGGGACGTGGTTGTTAAAGCGTTAATTACCAATTACAATCATCTTTTGAAAATTAAGATCATCCTGTCACTTTTTATTTAAAGATAATCAATTGCAATACCAAAACAAAAACTCTCTATTTATTTTTTTTTTTTATTTATTTTCTCACTGACTTGAATGTCTAAGAAACCTTATCAAGATTTCCTTTTTTTACCTTTTAGATCTTTATTCTAAGTATCTTTTTTATTACTTGACGTTCTAAAAGTTGAAAATAATCAATTTATTAAAGATCGACTTGAAGAAGACCTGATCAAAAGAAAGTCGATCTATTAAAAACCGATCCGAAAGAACCCCTACTCTCATCCTCAAAAAGTCAACCTAATGGAAGTCTCGAAGTCCCGATTCAAAAAAAAGTCTGTTTTGAAAGTAATTGATCTATTAAAGACCGACTTGATTGAATATATCAAAAATATTTGATCATAATTTCTTTACTGAGTCATTCCATCTTGAATCTGTGTTTGGACAGTGAGTGTCACTACATTCTTGTAGTTCAAATTGCATAAAAGATCAATCTTATTACAAATATAAAGTTTATAATTTAATCTAATAATGTTTTAAGAAATTACTACATTTGGAATGGGATAAAGACAATATCTTCAGAGAATAAACATGTCTTTGCTCCTTTTGGAATATTATCATTCATTTTCCTTTTTTTTTTGCACAACAAAAAATAAAAAGTGCAGAACCTTTTTAAAAATATTTTGCACAAAATGAAGGAAAAAAAAAGTATTAACAAAAGTTTCCCCCAATCCCCGAGAGATGCTCCTTGGCCGTGGGCCCCTCGGGCCTCGGCTTCGCCGTTAACTAAGATGGTGGTCCCCTTCCTTCAGTGGTCTCCAGCTGGCACCTGCCCGACGCAAAAGCCTGCCCTCCTATCCCCACCCACATTTTCTACCCATTCGCGAACCCACACCATTGAGAAAGGACCCCACCCGTTCGTCTCCCAACTCCCTGACCTTGAACAGATACCGGAACGTGCTGAAGGTTTTGCGGGTCTCGGATGGTCTGTTTAGCTAACGACATGCATGTGAGGAAGGAAGACAGCTCATGACGTAATCAGCACATTCGTCACGGGCAAGTGGATGGGAATGGTGTATGCTGTCTGGGTTGAGACAAGGATCTAGACGTACGCCCCCCTTGGTCGAAACGACGAAGAAACTCATGAAGAAAAGGGCATTTAGATTAGGCGGGGCCACCAGAGCGTTGGGGCCACCGCCCATTAGGCCCGAGGCGGTCGACCCTCCCGGATCGGGCGGCCCACAGCACGAGTTGTCTGGGGCGGCGGGGCGATGCTGTCTAATAGCCGTCCGATCTGGGGTTGTGGGACCAGCTCACGCGCGATCAATGAATAAAAAGGAGGGTGGGGCTCGGCTTCGAGGGTTTAATTTGTTGGTTGCCATGGATGCTTCTGCGACGAAGGAAGACGGCGGCGGCGCCGGGAAAGCGGGGGGCGGTGCTGCTGGAGGTGGAAGCGGTGGAGGAGGAGCGGCGGCGGCGGCCTTTCCGGGCCATCGTATGATCGCGCCGAAACCGGAGCCGATGGAGTTCTTGGGCCTCGGCGCGCTTCCGATCGTCCGGCGTCCGGCCGCAAGGACCAAGGACCGGCACACCAAGGTGGAGGGGCGGGGGCGGCGCATCCGGATGCCGGCGGCGTGCGCCGCCCGGATCTTCCAGCTCACCCGGGAGCTAGGGCACAAGTCCGACGGCGAGACGATCCGCTGGCTCCTCCAGCACGCCGAGCCCGCCATCATCGCCGCCACGGGGACGGGGACCGTCCCGGCGATTGCCACCGTGGTCGACGGCGCGATCAAGATCCCCACTGACGCCCCTACCTCTTCCTCCTCCGTGGGGCTGGTCTCCACATCCGGAGAGGAGGAGTCCGCGGCCGCCGCGAAGCGGCGCAAGAAGCTCCAGCCGTCGCGCGCGTCCGCGGCCTCGGCCGCCTCCCTCGCCCCCATCGCGGCGGCGTTCTACCCGGTTCATGATCCGCTACTCCAGGGGGGAGGCGCCATCTCGATATCCACTGGGCTAGCGCCAATCACCCCGACGGGAGTTGTACCGATGTGGGCGGCCGCTCCCGCTTCTGGCGGAGGGCGAGTCCTCCCACCCGGGGCTCTGTGGATGCTGCCGCAGCCTACGGCAGTGTCGGAGACAGCAGGGCAGACTGCACAGATATGGGCCTTCCCTCCGGCCTCGCAATTCATAAACCTCTCCGGGACACCGCCCCTAGCGGCGGCGGCGGCGGCTGCGACCGCAGTGTTCCATGGCGGCGCCTTGGGAGGTTTCCGCGGCTCCTCCTCCGGCGAGTTCGAACAATCGGTTGCACCTACAGAAAAGAAGAAGCAAGAGCTACAACTGATGGGATTACCGCCGGAGGCGGAGGGGCAAGACGACGAGGAGGATGAAGACGAGGAGGAGGAGGAGGAGGAGGCGTCGTCGTCGGAATCGGGAGCAGCGGATTGAAGGTTTTGCACTTCGCCCCTTATTTTTTTCCTAATTGAATTCTAATATTAGAAGTTTAGGCGACAAAAATCCGGCCTTTCCTCCGGTTCACTTTATGGGTAAGGTAAGAGAAAAGCTTCCCACGTGCGCACGTGAGCGGTGGTGTAAATTTCAACCCTGTTTAAAATTGTCTGTTGGTGGTCCACGTCTCGGGTGGTCATGGTCGCGGTCAAAGTTGCTCCGTGGAGCGTGTCCTGTGGGGCCCACCCCATGGGCTCCATGAGCGTGTTTCGCATGGCCCACCTCGTTTGAAGAAAGCGTGACACAATTTGATCATATTTTAACCTAGATCACGCACTCCTTGTTGGCTTGGCCATGTACGATCTCTCATTTGGTCGAACCGCATCTTTTGCCGTTATGCGCAACAAAGCATTAGCACAAATCCTATGGACGATCCTTTTTTTCAATAACATTACAATCAGTCGCATAATTGATTAGCCACGGAATTATAATCGATGGATTACATTGTCGCTTACTTTGCAATGAAGTCTTTTTTTTTTTTGTAGATTTTCCTTAATACTCTCGTATTCTGTCCGATAATCAAAGTCATTATTCGATGGATGAAAAACTTTGTCTAAATAGTGAAATAGTTTATTTATTTATTTATGTTCAAATTATTAATGACCATAACAAGTGTTTAAACTTTTTTGAAATGCAATATTTCGTGCAACAAATATATTTAACAAAAAGAAGAAAAAAAAATTTAGTCTTGCTACAGAAAGACAAAAAAGCCTTTTTTTTTTGAAATTCCGATTTTTCCCACCTCTTGATTCTTATCAGTTATCGCCTTGATACTCTATGACAAACACAATCCAACGGTTTGATCCCTACCGCTTGCCATCGTAGCCGTACACGTGGACGGCCAGGATAATTAGATAAAGCATCGATCCGTGTGCCAACTCTCTCCTCCAATAGCATGTGTCGATTACTAACTTCCACTCTCCACTATAAAAGCCGTCGTCCTCGTAATTTTTCTTCATCGGTTGTCTTTGGAAGAAGCCATGGCCGACGTCGAAGCCAAAGAGGTCGTCGCCGCGGAGGCGGCGGAGCCGGGGAAGGAGAAGAAGGCGAGGGCGCCGAAAGCTACAAAGGAGAAGAAGCCCAAAGGTTCGAAGTCTTCCGCCCCTGCACACCCTCCTTACTTCCAGGTGAGAACTAATAAGCCTCGTCTCTTTGGGATTTTGGTAGGCGATTTGATGCTTATTGTTGGAAAGATTGATTTTTAAGTGGGGTTTTACGTTTTTGATCGGCGTTCTGTGCTGTGTGTGTGTTTAGATGATTAAAGAGGCGATTTTGGCGTTGAACGGGAAGACTGGATCGAGCCCCCACGCGATCGCCAAGTTCATGGAGGAGAAACACAAGGGAGTTCTTCCGGAGAACTTCAAGAAGGTTTTGGCTGTCCAACTAAAGAACTTCACGACGAAGGGGAAACTAGTGAAGGTGAAGGCTTCGTTCAAGCTGTCGTCGTCGGGAAAGAAGGACGAGAAGAAGGTTGCTAAGAAACCAGAGAAGAAGTTGGTGGAGGAGGCGAAGAAGCCGAGGGAAACGAGGAAGAGGAAGGTGCCTTCTGAACCTGCGGCGAAGAAGGCCCCGAAAACTTCAAAGGAGAAAAGAGCTCCGGTGAAGAAGGCAAAGGCGCCGCTGGTTTCTCCCAAACCAAAGCAGCCTAAATCGATCAAGAGCCCTGCGGCGAAGAGGGCCCGAAAGGCCGCGGCTTGATGCCTTTGCTCTGATTTCTCCGTTGAGTCTTCGCAGACGATGCTCTGTTTGTAGATAAACTAGTTTTGATTCGTCGTTGTCGTCGTCGTCGTAGTTTGTGGATAGATGAACTTCGATTGTAGTTGTGTCTGGCGACTTAGCGGCTGCTACTTGTGCATAGTTTATGCAGTTTCAATCTTGTTTTAATCGATAATCTTGATCAGAATCTGTGTTTCTCAGTGGAAATCCTAACAAGATTCGATCTTGCACCGAAAGATATCTAAAAAGAAATGATATTAAAAGCTTAACAAGAGTCTGGGTTCCTCCAGGCCAGGGTGTATCTGAAGCGTGAGGTTCCATAATCGATGAAAATGGAATTAAAATCTGCATCTTTTACTGGGATTAAAATGGTGGCTTTGTTTCTCGGCAGCTGTTTCTTGCGTATGAGTATGCGGCGGAGGGACGACCAAGGTTCGGCGTGAGCTTAGGCCTGTTCGTTGACTGCCTCAACATCTCTTCCACTCCTGGGCATTCCCCTGCCATCGAAATCCGTTACCCCGGTCCGGACATGCAACTGCTTTTGAAGTAATCTTCTTCTTTCTCTTGCTTGTGTATCTGTAAAGCTAAATTCCATTGCCGCAGAGGTTAGATTGTGAAGGTATGTGTAAATTCATCAGGCAGTTTGGGTTCTGTCTCTATGAATTCATTGGTTGTTAAATTCCATTGGGTGCAGATTAATCCATTGTTAGTAGTCCTGTCATCTCTACTTTGCTATGTTCAAAAACCAGTTGTTCTTTCTTTAAAGTACAGCGTGGTTGGATTCCTCCTTGTTCTTAGCAGGTTGAAGTATAGTTGTCTGGTAAGCTATTGGTTTGTGATGTGAGTAATCTATTTGATGTCAGTTTAGGTGCTTTTGTTTAGAAAGATACATATGGGAACACTTGAACCTCCATCCCCAAATCTTGGCCCATGAAGGCAGGTCTCCAATCTTCCCCAGCTGCCAAAACATCCTAAGGTGATTTAGCCATGGTTTAATTCAACACTGCTATGGCCGTTTAGTCTTCTGTTCTAAAGGAAGCAGTCGACGATCTTGAATGACCGGCCTTGTTCGAGCATCCAGATAAGCCTACAACCAGACCCTCCTTCCTGACATTTAGAGGTGAACTGGTGAAGGTCATGGGGACTTGCAGGTTAGAGAAGTTTCTATATCAAACTCATCAAAAAACTGATGTTAGCTTCATACAAGCTTCACCCTTATCGACAGATTGAGTTCCTGTGTTATGCAAATACCGATCTTCTGATTGCATTCCGGTGTGATCACTCTGTCTGGAACAGGTATCTACTCTCCTTGCCAGATTCCCCTTGACAATGCCAATAACGTCGCATTGTACAAATTTCTCCAAGCAGCGACATCGAACATTGCAGTTGTGAAGGACAACAGAGGAAGCAAAGTGACTGTCGGGAGGGGAGGGATGCTGAAGATACAACACTTGGTGTCCAAGCATCGGCCCAACATCGAGGTGATCACATCCTAGCCATATCGCACATGAGTTCTTTGTCAAACCCAAGAAGAAGAAGGAAGAGGAGGAGGACCTTTTTTATGAAAAAAAACAAATTTTCTTCATTTTTTTGTTATGAGGAGGGATGCTGAAGAGTTGGTTATGTTTCTTGAATTTGCAGATCTTTCTACTGAAAGTTACCAGATGGTTAAAAAAAAGATTATGTGTTTTTGAGTGAAGACCTAAAAGTTCATCCAAAATCTGAATAATTTTTTCATCCTACTTTCTTACTTTGTGTATTACTTTAAAACTTTTCCTAGACAATCTAAAACCCAATATTGCATTGCTTTTTAATGGTCCCATGTTTTGTTGCTATGGACTTGTGCAGGTGTAGGCCTTACAAATGAAGTCCCTATCACTTCAACTGTGTGGCAGCAATGAATCTCTTTATCCTGCTTCATATAAATTAAATGACTGATCAAGAGCATGGCCAGGTTGTTCATCCCCTGGCCTCATATCAACTCCCCTAGCTTCAATCTCACTTCACACAAACAACTGTGAGCTCACTTCCAGAGAATTTGGACCATGTTCCAGACTAACCCTACTTTCTTATGGTCAGTATTCTTCCTCAAATCTGTAACTCATGTTTCATGTTTCTTTCCTTTTTCTTCATGAAACATCTATACAGACATCACTCATTTCATGGTAATATACTTCTACTTTTTGCCTCTGTAATCACTGCATCATAATTGATACATAACTAGGTTCCTGCCTGAGTGCAATGGACCTTCTGTGTATGCCAACGACAAAGCTTCCAATTGCAAAATGGCACGGCCGTGGTGCGCACAACTATTGCATTCGGTGTGCAGGGGTCATAGGGCCGACTGGTGTTCCGGCACCGATGGGCCAGAAGACACAATACAAGGATGGGCTGTTTGAGAAACTCTTCATGTCGTTGTTTGCTCGGAAGATGGAGAAGTTTGCAGCTGTTGGATCGGAGAAGAAACAGCGTGCATTCTGGGATATGGATTATGAGAGTTTTGTAGATGTTTCCAAGAGAGTGATGATGGGGAGGTCGAGGAAGCAGCAGCTGGAGGTCGTGAGGGAGGTTCTTCTGTCCATGCTCCCTCCTGGTGCTCCAGCACAGGTTCCAAATATAACTGTTTATGTGTTTCTTTCACTGGTATCTCATTTTTCTAGAATTTAGTATATTTTTATAGTATACTCGATTGATGAAGAAGATAATGATTTCATTTTTCATGGATTCTAAATAACTATTCTATATTTGATTTTAGAAATGAACTTTGAATTATGATGTCCTTGCAATTGTGGTGGTTTAGAGAGAGTTATTTCTTATTTTCTTCTAAGAATAGTTATTCAGAAAATAGATATCCTTACTTCATTCAACCCCCACTTTGATCCATTGTAGGTAGAATTGGCCAATTGAGCTAGTAAGATCGGGTGAATTGGTAAGGCCTAATGGCTCCATAGATGAGTTGGTTAGGTTAAAGAGGGGCAAACTAAGCCCGAGCGAACGAGTTGGATCAGGAAATCAAATGATGAGCTAGTAAGATCGGGCTGACTAGCAAGGTCGAATAAACCTATCAAGATAGATGAGTCTTTTAGACCAAGTTGGTTGAACAAGTAGGTAAACCAAGCAAATTGAACTAATCAGTCGAGCTAGGAGGCCGAAGGTTGTTGGAGGTAGACCAAGTTATGAACCTAGCTCACTATTAATTGTAGCAAGAATTATTGATAATTGTGAAAAAAAAAAGTTTGAAAGGTCACTGCTAAAGAGAAGGTTTACTGATTGGCTATTTGTTTTTAATTCCAGTTCAGGAAATTGTTTCCTCCAACGAGATGGGCAGCAGAGTTCAATGCTGCTTTAACAGTGCCTTTCTTCCACTGGTTAGTTGGACCATCTGAGGTACTAGTTATTTACTTGCTCAAGTTTAATCTATGTTACATCTCATGCTATCAGTTGTTTTGATCGTACCTTTAATTGATTAAGGATTTGTTTGTTTGTTAGACAATAATTTATCTCTGTAAAATAGGAGATGTTTTCAAGATTTTTTTCTTCTACTTATTTGGACTGCTCCTTGTGTCTCAGGTCATCGAAGTGGAAGTCAATGGAGTGAAACAAAGAAGTGGAGTGCTTATTAAAAAGTGCAGGTGTGCATTCCTCTCTAGCAACAACATGTCTCCTTTCCATGGTTTCTTCCCTATCAAATGAGAGCTAACAGAAGAGCTATTGTTCATCCATCTTTAGTGCATTTGACATGCAAAATTATAATTTCAAATGAAAAAGCAGACAAAAGTGTGGGTTCGAATAGAGAGATCTCTTATTTTTAGTGATTTATGCTGCACATTTTCAGGTACTTGGAGAACAGTGGATGCGTCGGGATGTGTGTCAACATGTGCAAGTTGCCCACTCAAGACTTCTTCACCAATGACTTCGGACTACCCTTGACAATGAACCCAAGTATGTATAGATATCTTCATCTTATAATCTCAAGATCTTTTTCATGTATTTTCAATGTAGAATTTTGATTGTATCTCAACAAAACCATTAAGATGCACACATTATGGTTAAGCTAGCATTCTTTGCCTGGTTAAAAACTGCAGATTTTGAGGATATGAGCTGCGAAATGGTGTACGGTCGAGTGCCGCCGCCTATCGAAGAAGATGCTGCTTCAAAGCAGCCTTGCTATGCCGATATCTGTAAGTCGACCACTTCTCGCATCATCGAGTAGTTTGGAATCCATTCTTGTGACCTTCCCAGCTAATTTCTACAGGTTCCATGGCCAGCCTCAGCTCTCCCTCTTGCCCAAAACTTCAATAAACAACAGCAGCATAACAGCAAACAACACTAGACACTAGCTTCAAAATCAACACTATGCCAAATGCTTAAACCAAATTTTATATGTATGAATTTCATATTATTATTATTATTTTTATATTGTACATGATTTAAGGAAACAAATAATAAAAATTGCAGTTCATCAAGTGTTTAGAACTATAGTTTGTATATAGTCTTTCCGTTGTGGTCAATTGTAATTTTTCGATTTACCTTCTCACATATGATTGTGAGACTGACCATGTGAAACCGTTGGGATAACGGATTTCACTTTTGCTAAAGTATATAGTCTTTACATGTATGATTCCTTGAAGTAATCGATGAGAGGGAATTAAATTTCCTCATAAATAAACACATTCTAAAAAAATGATAATCCCAGTAGCCACATCTCTGAGGTGATCGACCATTTGTGAAGAGGTAAATCGGAAGTTTCCCACCGACCACTGGCTTCGTCAGGATTTGAAAGTAAACACATCCTAACTCGATCATTAGCTGGTTAGACTAGATTATTGAACAAATTAATATGTTTAAAAATTAATGGAGCAAAAGTGGGCTATTCTTTTAAGCCCTAAAGGCCCAATTCCTAACTAAAGGCCCACTAACACACTGTGTGGCGTGCCTTCTTCCAAGTCTCGTCGCCCTTTCCTTTCTTCTCTTCGACCTCGATCGCTAATGGACGACGCCATTGGGCGAAATCGAACGTCCTTCGCTTGCATCGTTGCGTATTCCGATGCCTCGTGCCCATTTCAATTCAAGCAGAAGAGAACCAAGACGATGACGGTGTTTCCGCACTTCGCGATCTGTGAGTACCGCCTCCTTTTGAATTTAGTTTATCCGCTAAACGTACGGATTACTCGATCGAATGTTCTTGAGTAGCCCGTAGCCTACGATATCTCCGATCAATGCAGCTCTCTAGCAAACTACACCAAAATGCTGAAGAATAGCATTTTTGTTTCTTTTTGATTGTCCTCGATCACTTAGAGATTGATATTTGAACCCTGGACACACGGCGTAGAACAAAATGTTTCAACACCATGACGTGAAACACTTAGATATCCTCTGCTTAGCCTCCTGTGCACAGACCTTGTTGCGATAGTAGATACATCGATAGCCCTTATACAATCTCTTGATTTCCCCGTGAATAGTGTTAGGCATTCTAGTTCATCAAAATATTTGTTTGGCAAATAAACTTGCCTGCTCGTCTGTTACCCTTCTGTTTTCCTTTGGTTATGTATGCACTCTCTAATTCATCACATTATCCATTTGGCATATAAACTAACAAGTTTATCGATTACCCACAAAAACAAGCATACAACAACAAAAAATAAGCAAGGATATATTACTAGGGAAGAGAACTAGATGGCAGCAAGCGAGCTACATTTGCCAGAGCTGCAACGCTAAACCTTGTTAGAGAACTAGGTCTGGCAAATTTTATGCACCATCTTTTCCATGGGGTACCCATGTGAGATTCACAAGTAGTGTCCATTGTTAATGGAACCTGTTAACCACTTGAGGAATATCAATACATACGATTTATCATTTTATTGCTAGTAAGTTGCTCAAAATTTTGTATTCAAAGTATCTACAAAGACATACCTTCTTCTACCACAATCTGAATACTCCATCTATCTACTTACAGACATGTGGTGTTTTGTCACTGCGATTAACCAATGGAAATGGTTGATATATGGAAACAAGAATTAAGCATGATTGCTTTGTGAAATCTAATAATGTGATGCTAAGTGAGATGAAATCTAGAGAGCATGATATATCTGGATTAAATAAAGGGGTGCACACGACAATCATGAATCTGGGTGGATACCTGCACATGTGTTTCATCTGTACTTGTGCTTGGTTCTACATTTAAGTTCTGCTGCTGTTGCTGGTCACTAGCAACTCCAACAGCATTGTCTGTATGTACCTCAGGCTCAGCATTTGTATTCAGAGAAAACCCTGCCAATGTACCAAACTGCTGTGGTCTGGGCATCAAAACTGGAAATCCCTGACCTTGTACTCCAAATATCGAAGGATTTACAGGCCCTGGTACTCCATTCAAGCCAGGTATCCCTGAACTTGAAGTGCAAAGAAATTGGGATGCATGCATAGGTGGAATTGGAATCATGGGACAACCTGGGGCTAATCCCATGCCTGAACCCATTCCAACACCTATTGGAGGGAAATGAGCGGCCATTGGTCCATGCATGTGCTGCATTGCTGGAGGAAACATCAAAGGGGGTGGCATGTACAGCCTGCTTCCCATGGACATGATCTGCTTTATATCACACAATTGCTGAGTGTGGCCAAACAAACTTGACAAATTCATCTAGTAAAGTTCTTACCTGAACTTGCATCTGGAGTGTTTTAAGATACTCAATGGCCTCTTCAAGCATTGAAGCTTTGTCCACCTTCAAGAAATTATACACTTGAATCAGCTTATACTTATTTTACTTAATGACACTCTTACTGGAATAAAATTAGGTGATTTTTTCTCAGTAATCCCCTCTACCTGTGTATGGTATTAATTCAAATAAATATTATAAGTATGCCCATGATATTATTGATACTTACATTTAGGTCAACACCACTCCTCAAAGTGATTTAAATATATTATCAAAATTCAGTTTGTTACAAGGATTTGATTAACAAGTCCCTTAGTTGGTCATTAGACTTGATGAACGAGTTGATGAATCACTGAAATACACTTTCTCTTTGATGAAATGACAATTGATCGCAATGTCCTTTGTTCTTTCATGAAACCCAAATTAGAGTTTATTTATATAGCAGCATGGTTGCCGAAGTAGAGGCTTCATTGGCTCTATGAGATTATGTCCCAGCTTCATTGATCCTTTCTTTGGCTATAAGATTAAAATGGTATATCTAGTGTATTCTTCAATCTATGTTTAACCCTTTTTTATCTAATTCTTTCCGACCTAACTAGCGGGGATTGAAACCCTAGGAAGGAATGAGATTTTGAACCATATTTGTGTGGCCCACTTGGCCTGCCCGACTTGCTTGACTTAATTGACCTAACTAGCCTACCCAATTCACTCATTTAATTTATCTTAATTGTAACTTTGAGATGTTAGTTTGTCAATATGCATTATATTTGATGAAGTGGAATGGAAGTTTATTTCTTCTAAAGTGTGAAATGGATTGAGTAGAATGAATTATTTATTGAAATGCATCATTCCATCTCAAATTATTTATCCAAATATTGAAATACAATCATACAGGAATGGACCATTCTGATGTCATTCCATTCATGTGTACCAAACACTACCTTGGATAGGAGAGCTCTTGATATTTTAAAGATACTTTAATGACCCTCATTTGGAGATTTAAAATTAAGAGGTGGAATTTTATTTCTTTTTGTCACTTTCTACTCGCTTGTATATGTCACCATAGGGGGCCCAATATTATTCCAGGTAAAAGGGGGCTCTGATACAAGGTTAAGGGGGTTAATTAGATTATTTTTCCTTGATAGTCTCTGTTTCCATCTATATTGCTAATCTAACTAAATATTACAAGTAGATCTATAATACTATTGACATTTACATTTAACTCAACAGCAGAAACCTATGATATTACTTACCACAAAGAATTAAAATATAGATTACCTTGTTACAGTTAGGTATAAGCTCTTGCAGTGCACGCATTTTCTCGTTAATCCTGTTCCTTCTCCGCTGCATATAGAAAGTGTATGCATTCAGTCTGTGATTAACCCAATCAAAGGAATAGAAAGCAACTCGGCTAGTTTATCTGTTTTTTTTAGAACATCTGTGACAAATTATGCTCATGTACTCACTCTTTCTGACAAGTTATGAACTTCTGCAGTCCGACTTCTCTTTGTTCTTGCATCACGTCCACTTGGTGGTTTTCTTATATTGACGGACTCATCTTGGAGATCCTACATGTATTTGCCTCAAAACAATTTAAAAGTGAAATCTGATACAACCTGATATTTGGCAAAACTTGTGCTGTTATCTCTGACTTACTTCGCTGTGGCTGAGGTAATCAGAATCTTCTGCATCATATTCTTTTCTCTTCTCACCATGGTTTGGTTCATTAGATGCAGCTCCAGTGATATTCTCTGAACACACAGACGAAGATGGTATGACTGCTTCAGGATCTTTTCTGATGTCATGCCTACACAAGGCCACACTGGCTGCAAAGCTTGAACTTGGAAGATCATCTAGCAATTTAGTGTGCTTCTCAGTATTGTTCCTCAGAGTATCTCCCGCACTAATTTTATTGGAAAATTCAACAGAGTTGCTGCCTTGAAGGGTTTTTGTGGCTGATCCGAATTCCAACCTGTGTGGACCTGAGCCTGATTGCCCAGGTACCTTGTTAGCATCCTTACCACCTCTAGTACTTTCAACAAGTGTCAAGGTGACAGGATTTCTGCTTGGAGTCAACGCCTTCTCAATGCTTTGCGGTCCAGCAGCATTATGGAGGCCGACCTTGGCAAGTGCGGCAGGTCTTACAAAATGTGAGAAGTTCATCAGAGTTCCCATACGGCCTTGTTGCTGCATCTGCTTGGAACTTGCTAGTTCCTGATTCTGAAACTTTCTGTCTATCACATCCTGGCATTGCAGTTCTTGAGCTACATTATCATCACTACTTCTGATGTCAACTACTGTCAACTTTGAATTAAGAGCTGAAGCTTGACATTGCTGCAGATGGCTGGCCCTGATTCTGCTTGAACCCAAACTACTCCAAACAGGCGGTTTAGCAACATGGCCATGCTCCGCATTGTTTGAGCTTCTAGCTTCTTGCCCTAACCCGGCAGTTCGACCGGTTCCAGCAACATTACTCCTGTGCGTTGAAAGAGGATTCACATCAAATGCCGAGAACTCATTCAAGAACTCAGCGCAATAATCATTCTGGAGAGTCTCACTTGGCAAAATTTCCTCGATCGGATAACTGATCCATGGCACAACATCATCATCTTGAGCATTCACTCCATTGTTGGTAGAATGTCTTGAAGGTGGATACTCACTACCAACTTTTTCCCTGCTCTCCTTTTCTTGCACTGTACCATACCGGGCGGAGAAGCCACTACTTACACAAGAGCTCTTCCTACCTTTATTTGACTGGTTCTGCATCAAAATTTGGCCATTCTCCCATACCAACTCAGTGAATTCATCGTCAGGTCTTGGCACAAATCCATTAAAGATAAGGTAAGATATCAAACCGGAGCATGCAATGGATCACAACGACAAACATGAACAGAATTGAACAAGTCATGCAGCAGGTCAACTTGGGTAAGATGTACACTTACATAGAGAACAGATCTGATGAGCCATTTGTCATCTTTGGTCGTGTGGTTTCTTGCCCTTGCCTCATCATCCACGGAAGGAGTTCATGATAGAACTGGAGCCTATTTTTTTCTGCCTCAAAGAGATGCAATGTTTCAGCTCAGCTTCTAGATCTCACAGTTTACAGGCATCCACTGTGACCTGCAGCAGCAACGCAAACATATTTCAGCCAAAGATTCAATTTTTCCTACTAGAACAGAAGAAAGATCCAAACTTTCTCGCCCAAAACAGAAAATGGATCGGAAAGAGCACAAAATATTACCCAGAGGAGGAAAATGAGCAGACGCAAAGACACTAACAGCAAGTTAAGACTCCAAAGGAGGAGAATAATAATTATAGCAAAAAGGCTTCGACCGTGCAAAAACGGCTGAAGGGAGCAGGACGCGACCTCCAGTACTTGAAATTCCTGAAGAAAACTCTTCCAAATGGTGATATCTCCTGGCTGATCGGCAGCTGGACCTTGATCACAACACCATTAGTTGGCAGAGCAGAGCAGAATCCAAGGGCACAAAGCCAGGTAATTGATCTCTTTTTGCTCTCTCCTTTTCCACTTTATTTGCTTATCCACGTCTTGTCTTGCTTTCTGGCAACATAGCGCGAATTCTCAAGGTACTGACTCCCAGTTCTTATCCTGAAGCCTTAGGCCATGAAATTGTGTGTGCGTCAACAAAATTCTAAAATTCTAGAACTGAATATTAGACCTACTGTTTCCTCATTGATACCAAAGTAGTGGCGGACCTAGATATTGTAGGACTTACTGAATGCCCTAGATTCAACATAAAGCCTCTAAACCTACACTTAGATTGCTTTTCTTTTTTTTTTTTTTTTTTTGGTAGAACAACAATCTGAAAACCTGAACTCTTAAACCGGTCGAGTTCGTCTTGAACCAGTCCCATTTTTCAAGAAGAAAGTAAGGGCATTGTTATATATAGTAGTTATAACAGTGTTCTTTTTTCTAGATGAGATTAATTCATGGATTAGGTGTGAAGCTAGTTATACTAGGAGAATTGAAAGATTTGTAGAGAATTGGGGTTAGTTTTATCATATGGCTTACAATGCTAGCATTCATAATTTTATATAATTAAATTTGGATTATAAAGCAAATTATTTAATGTTTTTGTTAGCGTCATGATTGATAGAATCGGAATTAATCAGTTCTGATTTGGTTGGGGGAGCAAAATTGATGTTGATCTGATTTTGAGTAAGAAATCAAACATCCCTTAAAGATTAATAAAAAGAAAAATTAATATTATAATTGTGATTAGTAGTTGATATAACTATCAAATTAAAATATGTCAGTTAGATTGATCCATCTGATTAAACAATTTAAGTACATTAAATTAATATTTTATTAATCAATTTTAAATTTGGTCTAAATGGATTTGCTCGCCTGAGCCGAGCCTGTGACCCAGATGCATCGGCAGGCTTAGATTGGCTGGGTTGAGATTTTTTTTTAAAATTTAAAATAAAAAAAAAATTTTAATAGGTTCATAAGCTTAACCTACCTAATTCACAATCAAATTTAAAATTTTTAATATTTTATATATATATTTTTTAATTTTTGGTAGATTCGTAGCTTAACTCATCTAATCTGCAACTTAAATGTAAAAATTTATATATATATATATATATATATATATATATATATATATATATAAGTTAAATTGGGTTAGAAAGATTTTCTAGTCCGTTAAAATCGTGAGCAGGTTGTTTTGATAAAAAAATATAATTAATTATTATGAAAAAGGATATTATTTTAATTTTATTAAAATTCACTATAATACATTTCAATAATAAAAAGAATATGTTACTTCAGTGATTTTATACGATCGATTTTATGATTATTTATCAAAAAATAAATTAAAAAAATTCAGATTAATCTTTATTAATAAAGAAAAAAATTATATATCAAATTTTATTCATTATAATCCATGTCTTTATAATAATCAATTGCCTCGAAAACATTATTTTAACTTCTTCCTTACTCTTTCTGGGGGGGAGAGAGAGAGAGAGAGACGTATTGTCATGTCCCATGAGGCCCCACTTCCCAGTGTGGAGGATATATTGACACCAATCATTGCTCTGCCATCCCCATCGACCTCCGTGGGCCCTCGTCTTCTGTAACCACATCAAGTAGCAGCAGAGATTGACTTCCACTTAGTTCAAATTTCCAACTAATCGAGTGCTTAGATTTTCCCATGCATTCTTTGGCCTTTTGCTTCTTCCTCCATCTGCTGCCGTACTGACTAGATCTGCAACGTTTCTCCAGGAATGGCAGCCATTAAAGTACTTCTCCGAACCTCTGATTTCCAATTTACGGAAACAAAGAGGGAAGGAGGGGAGCACTCATTTCCGCCTGCCACTTTACGCCCTCATCATAAGGTATTGCTTTCAAGCTTTCTTTTCTTTTATCTCTTGAAACGCTTCACCAGGAAGACCTGAGTCTCTGTCACTCTCTCTTTCTCACTTGCTGCTGCTGCTGGTCCTTTCTCTTTGTAGATAGATGGATAATAGATTGACGTGGCAGTGCCTGCTTCTTTCACCCGCTGAATTAATTGCAATGAGTGAGTGGCATCAATGATATGCGACTGAAATGACCTCTGATGGGGACTAGACTCAGATGGAGTAACACTGCTGGAGAAAGGAATGGAGAAAGCCTGGGTACAAGTCACTACCTTTTCCTTGTTCCATAAAGGAAACGGACGAGTCCAGGTACGTGTCACCAACTCTCCTCTCAAATAATTTGATTCATCTGTGTATTTTGTTCCTAGCTTTAGTTTGTACTTCGCTTAGTTGGTGGGGTTCATGCAATTGGTTTACTGTAGATTTCACTTTCGATATTTATATCATCTCTCTGTTTGCAGATTGAGTCGAGTTCAAAAGTATATTACCCAACTCACTGTTTAAAATTTACTATAGCCTCAACATTTATCTCGATTACTTTCTCATTTTGATCACTAAGGTCAATCGAATTGAATCATCATTAGAAGTAGTGTAACTTGTTTAGTTTGTAAGTACATGGGCTTAATTCCATATAAGGAGGTCACTTTTGATATTTATTGTTAGTTCTCTGTTTGAAAGTATATTAGTCGATTCATTGTTTGAAATTTACTATGGACTCGACAATTATCTAGGTTACTTTCTCATTTTATCACAAACGTGTAGATTGTTTAGTTTGTGGGGTTACATGGATCAAATCATAGAATTGTTTAGTGCATGGATCTTATCTTAGTTGGTGGGGTTAGTAGAACTATTTTACCGTAGATCAAATCATAATTCTATTCATTTTTTATATTTATGTTAGCTCTCTATTTGAATTGAGTTGAGTTCGAAAGTAGTATATCGATTGATTCGGCATTTGAAATTTACTATAGACTCAACATTTATCTAAATTACTTTCTCGTTTGATCACTAGGGTAAGTAATTTTTAGAATTTTAATTTAGAAAATATTAAAATTAGAAGGTTGTGGATTTCATTTCAATTTTTGAATTTATAAAGTAAATTTAGACGATAATGTTTAAAGCATTTGAAACTTAATTCTTTATAAAATTAACTTATGACTATTTTTTTTTAATTTGTTGATTATAGATTAATAAAAGTAAATTCATAATTTTGTAATATTTTATTAGTTTATCATTCCTAAAATACTAATTCATGTAGGAAAAAATGGATATGATAGTAATAATGAAGTGATGTTTTTATTGTTTTAAAATTATTATTATATACTCAATCTAATTATTTTATGTGATTTGTCCAGCTTATTTAAGTCAAACCATCTTTTTATATTTAATCAACTCGTCTAATTAGTTGACTTATCTAGTTATCTTTTTTATTAAGTCAATTTGCCTTTATTGTTAGTCAACTTACCTCAATAATTTAGAATATTTTATTTAGTTCATTTTAATTGGAAAAATATATTGTCTTCCTAATTTTTTCTTTGTAAAAATAAATTCTATTATAATGTTGTGGAAAAGTCAATGATGGTATTTTAGATTATAATTTAAAACATAAATAAATAATAGAAAGAAAAAAAACAAAAATACTTTGAATTTATAGGATTTGACAAGGTTTTCAATTTTTTGATATACCAGGACAGTCATTGTCGACATGTGCCTTTGTAATTTTCAAAAGAAGATATTTCTCAAAAAAAAAACAATGTGGGAGATTGGTCCAGGGACCAGGCCATGCAGTTGGGATGACGACAGCGACGAGTCCACGTTACGTGGCGTCTGCTCCTTCGCTTTCCACGGCGACATTCTGTTGTGAGGGCGCCACAGGCGATGGCGCTCGCGTGGGCTTCACGCGCGGTCACGTGGCGACGCCGCCTGGCTGTCCTGCCTTTCCGCCCTCCCTCCTTCCTTCTCCGCCGCAGGTTTTACCTTGCCCGCACGTCGGATTTAAAGTGGGCCCGAGGTAGGGTCGGGTGAGGAGCGGTGCTGGCTGGTTGCTTTCGCGTCACATGCTCTATTATTAGGCCTCACGTCCCATCAATGGCCAATCAATCCCCTCGTCTGATCCCCCACTATTCTTTTTATTATCATCTTATTTTTTATTATTAAAAAATACGTATTTTAGGGGTGAATAAATTAAAAAAATTATGTATCTTTAAAATTAATCGAATAAAATTCAAACGGATTATCAAAAATAATTATAATATAATGTTGAAAGTGAATTTTAAGTGTGAAATTATTTCAATTGACAACCATACCAGTAGGACGTTTATACAATCTATCATGTATGTAGTACATGATAAATTTCTTTAATGAGAGATTGATTTAAAAATATTAAGAGGTCTGAAAGTTAAATTGATACCAATTTTTTTAAAATCAAAATCTAGTTGAATTCTCGGCTGTAGAAAGGGAAAACTTAAAATTAAATAAATAAACGCAGGAATCTCTCACTGAATAGCCTGAGATGGAGCTTCAATCAGTCCCCTAATTGAGCCCAAATCAAATCACAAGTGAGAAGTAATTCTCAACAATGACCTCAAATAAAAATTCATTTAAATTTTAGGAAATAACAGACAATAGAAATAGATGCTGAAATCTCTCACTGAACAAGGTGTGTGCAACTTGTTCTTCTGTCACCATATCAAACAAACAGTTATATTGTTTAACAGCGAGCTTGCTACAAAGGTTGTCCCGGGGTGTATGATATATTATTCGACAGAGTTTATATTTATATTTATATTTCAACCTTGTAATACAAAATAATAATGCGAAAAATAATAAGCCACTGAAACACGAACAAGCAATTCTGAGTATTCAACAACAGATTCTAGTAAACACTTCTTCTGCTGCTCTTATTATTAACTCGGGATCGCAAGCGATGTAAATTATCGATCGCTAGATAGAATGAAGATTTTAAAAAAAATGTGTTTAGTTTGTACCACAATATGAAGGGTGGGCACGCACACGCACACAACTAACTAAATTATCTTGTGCCTAAGGTTGTAAATGAATCCAACATTCATGAACAAACTTGATATTCGACTCGATAAAAATTTATTTATATTCGTTCAATACACACAAGATCATTGAATAAACATTGTTCGTTTGTGAACAATGTTATTAAATTATATTTATCAATAAAATTTTTATCAACATGCTAAATAAATAAAAAAACTTTCAAAATGAATAAATAAATTTAAATCATCAAATTCAATAACTAATCAAACAAACTTAAAATGTAAAAATTTTAAACAATTAAACAAACTTGAATTGAGAATTCGATAACATTTAAACAAACTAAACTCAAACTCATAAAAAAGAAACCAAACTTGATTTGGCTTAGTTCATTTTAAGCTTGAATTGGCTCGATTATATCATCAAACAAATTTAAACACCACAAAGCTTGACTAGGCTCTTTTACAACCGTACTCGTGCCTAGCTAGTACATCAATAGTAATCTTGTTAGATCGAGAAAGGCAGGAAAGAATGTGGGAGAAACCTAGTAGATTCACTAGGCCTACATGAAAAGAGAAAGGATGGCATAGACGAGAGCAAACAGCGGAGGGGAATCAGTTGATCTCGTGCAAGGGAAGTAACACAAACATAACTCTAAAATTAACTAGGTAATTTAATTGATATTTGGTAACAAAACTAATTTATAAACTATATAACTATAAATTAATTATATGATATATAGTAACAATTTTGTCCCCTTTTTTAGGCTTTATATAATAACCCAAGAATTTCAAAAAAAAAAAACAAAAAACAAAACAAACTTTTCGAGTAGGAATCTTTCTTTCTATAAAAGCCTAGTAATAGAAGGTAAACAAAACAAACTGCACTTACATTAGGTTTGGTTGCTTCTTCTCGAGTACTAGCAGATCCGGTTTTGACGACGATTTTGACGGCTAAGTCTTGAACTAGCTAGAAGAAGCTGAATTTGTTTGGTTGAGATCCTAAAGAAAGAATAATACTAAATAAGTAGA
Source organism: Curcuma longa (assembly GCF_044706935.1). Lineage (NCBI taxonomy): Eukaryota > Viridiplantae > Streptophyta > Magnoliopsida > Zingiberales > Zingiberaceae > Curcuma > Curcuma longa. The sequence continues at coordinate 7,736,559 of NC_133861.1, forward strand.
TCAAATTGCACATAGATATATTAAAAATACAGAACAAATGAGTTTAGTTAAACATGAGGGATTAACAGCAACAACGAAGCCTGATAAGAAAGGGTGTCGAGACTGAATAATTAAGGAAATTGTGGATCTTATGACAAAGGTTGAACACACTAGAACCTTTGCACTGGTTTCGGATTGTCTAGTCTCTGTGTAAATGGATCTGGGTGAAGAATTCCCAAGTTTCTAATTTCATGACGAATAACTTCATATTGAGTTGTTATACACCTATAAACATGAACCACAGACAATGCAGATGATAAACAAATAGGCTAACACAACCAAAGATTGCATCTGACAAACTGAGGATTGCATTTTACTTGTTAAATTCCCAACTTATAGATCAGTTCAGAAAATACAGACTGAAGGGAATGCAAAATTAGTACCTTGGTAGGTTCTGATTGCTGTACGAAAGGTTGCAACAAGACATGGGCAACTGCTCTTCCTACCAATCTCGCAGCGGTAGTTGCAATAATTGGAAGATCTTTTGGTATAACAAGAGAAAGCAATGGACTTAACTGTAACAGCATAAGCGAACCAGCTCGACGAAAAGAGGCATTGCCAACAACTATAACAGCATACTAACTAGGACTGCAGTAGCCTCGATAACAAGGAATAGCTGTCCAAATGAAGTTCCAAATCTTGAAATTGTTCCTGCACTATAATAAAGCGTAAGGCACACCATATCTTTTGAACTGTGAGAGTTAGAAAATAGGCATTCAGCAGCAACCTCCACAAACTGCAAAGACAATGACAAATGCTCACTCAATACAAAAACATAAGAAGTAGAAAGAAAAATAAAATAAAATAAGCTAATAAGTCTCCAAAAGATCCAACCAAGTAAATCTTCAAATATCCAAAAGCAAAGCACACCTCAGGGAAACACCTAGTGGCTCGAATTGACTCCCCAGGCTCAGGGGCGGACCTAGAAATTTTGTTTAGGGGGCACAATTCATATAAAATCACAAAAGTATAATTTATATCAACTAAAAGACACACATCCTTAGTAATGCTATACTCCAACCAATCAAATTCATCAAACCATGACGGATTAAATCTTCTTGACTTGTTATTGAAATATCTAATTTTGAATTTATGCTTATGGGGTTGGCATGGACCTCTTAGATAATACTCTCTTCAAACTCTTTCATGGATATTGGGTTCATAATCCATAATCCTAAGTCTTAGTCTTGGATCCGACAGAAGATCAATTACATCTGAACCAATATGAAATTTATCAAAAGGCTCTTGAGACTTTTTTTAACACAAATTTCATAACTCCTTTTTTTAGTAGACTGATTGGTACCCCTTTTTTCAAAAGATGGTGATGCTTGAACATTTGATTTTCTTAAAAAATATCTTAACATATTACATAGTTCTTAAAAAAAAAAAATCAAGACATATGTCAAGAAATAAGAATACTTAGAATCAATCCTAAATGATAAAACTAACAAATATTCAACAATTAACACTCCAAAAGACCAAAACAAAGATTTAAGATTCCTACTATCAAAATAGATGAAAATTCAAAAGCACCAAACTAACAATTAACACATAAAGAACAACAAATAAATATGATATATTTTTCCAAAATGCCAAAATTGAAAGGCCAAAAGGGGAAGGAAGTAAAGGAAAATATGATAATTTCACAAATCACAAGCTAAAGGAAGAGAAGAATTTTTTTTTTAAGAAGAAGACAAGAGGTTGTCGACTGAAAAAGATTGGAAAGAGGGGTTTGTAGTTTTTTGTTTTTGTAAAATAAATTTATTTTATTAATTAAATTTTTAAAGGTATACTAGTAATTAGTAATTTTTTTTTTAAAAAAAAATCCCTTTGTGAGTCCGCCACTTCCCAAGCTCGTGACTGTTACTCATCATAGGAGGGGTTCATCGAAAAGTTTGGCAAAGTCTCCCTATATTGACACAGCACATATTCCTTGAATACATAAGAAAGCTTTCACCCACTTGATGAGAGATACATAATACCATATTGAATTATACACATACAGTATAGAAATGTAGGAAGACAATAACATTGATCAAAAGCAAATCTACTACACATGAAAAAGACACACATTCACCATCAAATCTCCACTACCATCAAAGTGAGTTTATGCATCTCGTGCCCCTCATCACGAAGCTACTGTGAGATCCTGCACAGTGTGCCCTCGACTATACTTTAAGCAAGGCATCTTGCATATCATGCCCTCATCAAGGGTCTACACAAGTGATCCTGCACAACATTGTGCTATTGATGGCATTCTAAGTGTGAGATTCAGCATCACCATGCCCTTACACTACTCTATGTGAGAAATCTTACACACCTCCCACTTCATGCTAGAGATCCTGCACCTTGTGCAGGGCAATGCAGTGCATTCTCACATAGGAACAAAGCCCCTCTCTGGAACCCCACAAATTGGGATTTACTCCCTCATCCAAAGCTCCAGTATCACAGCATTTTCCCTCACTTTTCCAAATGAGCCTCAGCCTCAAATGGCGCACGCTCTGTACCTCACTGTAGATTTCTAGAAGCTATAGAAAACTCCCCCACCTTAGACCAAGGAGGTGTAAATCAAAGGAAGTGATGGTGCGAAGAGGATGCTTCCAAATCAGAAAATGAGAAGAAGAAATCCAGATGCTTACTGGCGGAAATCCGGTCACGCAATCCGATCTTCCAGTCGGAGAAGAGGGAAGCACCGCCGCTAACCGGATGTCCGATCGGCGACTCCGCTGTCCGATCCAAGCACAGGGCCGGGAAAGAGGGACGACACGCGCTCGTCGGCGGCTCCGATCGCGTGGGCGTTGCCGCAAGAGGCACGAGGATCGTGGAGGGGGATCCCGTGAAAGAGGGAAGGCGCGCTATCATATATAAAATAGAAGTCCGATTTAATATTTTACCATATCAGGGGCCTATCTGGTTAATTGCCCATCAAAACCTGAAGCGCTTAATAAATGCGCAAAGTTCAATGGCCAAAAGGTAAAACGTGTAATACTCCAGAATCTTCCAGCTCAATCAATGGGAACAAGAATGCGTTGAGTCGCGCGAAGAACAAAAAAAAAAAACTGATCGAAGCTTCGATTTTGATTGGCAATCACAGTTGACTTTGACCGCGTAGATGGTGAAGGCGAGAGGCTGCTGCATTTGTGCGTTTCTTTCGCTGGTCAACGTCCGAGAAGCCGTCGAAGTCATCGCTTCTTTAGTTATTAAGTAGTTAAATATGCGAGCGATCAACAACTTCGTCTAGAAGTAGCAGGAGTGGGTCAATCCGGAGAAGCAACTTCTCGAGACCATAAAAGGGGCGGCCTTGTTTGCCTTCCTCCCGCAGTGCCGCCGTTGAACCATCGGAAGGAGCAGGATTTGGGGCTACTACAACGATGGCGTCGCAGTAAGGGCTTCTTGCTTTTCTCCCCAATTTATGATCTGTTTGTTTTCGGATACTATTTGTAGGTGATCAGTTAGTAGCTCCTCATGAACTGGGATAAAGTTTAGAGCTTTGTTAATATTAATCTTGGAAACCTGATTGTTTTCTCTTCATCTATTGTGAGGCACACCCAAATCCACATCTGTGTCTGATACTCTACTCGCGTTTGAGTATCTATGCTAAATCGATCTTGTTTCCCTACTGTTTGCTGGATATCCTTCCCTTTTGCTATGCAGATAATTGAATACCATGCTCTTAATGAATAGCTCTCCGTGATTGGGATGATTTTTTTAGCTTTATGGTGTAGCCTTGAGGACCTGCTGGATCACTGTTTGCTCTTATCTACCCTCAATCTTTGGATCTCAGTAAAATGCCTTTGAAATTAGATGGGGTTGGAGATTGATATAACACCACTTGCTAGAATCTACTACCTCAATTCAAACACTTGTAGCCGTAGATCCAAATCCATTGGATTTAGAATGCAAAATTACCTCCACTACAAGATCACGAGGCGAAGTGGTGAAGTTTTCATCTCTGATGGTAGAATAACATAAACACACAAGAGAAGGACAAGAGAAATTCATCATGGTTTAGAGTAAGACCATGGTAGTCAAAACTCAATATTGCAATCCGGACCTTAGGATCTTATGATCCAAATATCTCAACGATTTAGATCTCAAGTAGGTTTTGAATTGGGCTAGGATCTTACAAATCTACAATCCGATGCCTGATGCCTGCTTACCATTCCTATGCAGGATCTTGGTTCCAACAACCTTGGTTAGAATATATTTACATTCGAACGATTATTTACTATAGCAAATAATTTTTCCGTTCCAATTCAAAAAATTTCAATTATATAATATTCTTTTTGACTCCTAAGTAGAAGAATCCTTTTAAATTATTGTTATTATCATCCATCTCTAGCTATAGTTATTTTCATCATTTTATAATTATCATTCATATTATAAAAGATGCTATTCTATAAAGATGGAACACTTGAATTTTATTATAGATAAATGTGTGGGCTTTCAAGTATCTATTAGATTGAGCAATACTTAGTTAAATTCATCTGTTCATTGTGAATTCACATGAAAACTTAGCTAAATGTATGGACTTTCAAGAATCTATTAGATTGGGCAATGTGTTGTTTTCTTGTCTATTTCATGGCTTCGAAAACAGTTCTGCTTTTTCTTTTGCAGGTCCAGTTCAAATAATCTTCATGAGCCTCTTGTAGTGAAGGGAGCAACTCAACCAACCAAGGTAATTTTGGATCTCATGCTGAACTTCTTTGTTGCTTACCAGAATTAGCAGCCTTTTTTAATACCATTTTTTCCTTTGTCTCCCTACTTATATTGTTCGCATGGCAGTTACTCATACTTGGTGGCACTGGTTTCATTGGCACACAAATTTGCAAACTGGCTTTGGATCAAGGATTATCTGTTTCGAGTCTTAGCAGGTGCTTTATTTCCGCACATCCATTTCCCGTTTCATAGCCATGACATCCTAATTCCTGTGTTTAGAGTTTCAATACCTATTTATACTTTTTCTATAACTGCAACTTTATTTGTATCGAGCCAAGCTACCTTTGATCATTCTTAAATTATTGGTTCCTTGGGCAACCTTTCCATGTGGTCGAAGTCCCTGGTTGCGATATATATTGACGGTTCTTTTTATTTGACACTTATTTCCACTACCCAGGTCTGGAAGGTCTTCAATTCGTGAGCCTTGGGCTGATAAAGTTGAGTGGCACAAAGGTTAGAAACTAATAGACTAATATTCTCACTCTCTAAATGCTTCGAGCCTGTCTTTTAAACACTCGTTCCTATTTGGCAGGGAACCTTCTTGAACCTGAATCTTTGAAGGGTGCTATGACTGGTGTCACTGCTGTGGTATGCATCGCTTGTGTAATTCTTTATTTTAAATTGCATTGTCGATCATAACAACTTTTTGTAATACTATGGCATCGTTCTATGAGAATGCTTAATCTTCAAGGTTAAGGAGAACAAAAAAGGAAAGAAATGAACATAAAGACTTGTGTTGGTCTTTAGCAACACAAAGTACATATTCGTTTGCGTAGGTTTTTATTGATATTAAGATTGAATATTCTTTTGAAATATTAAATTTCGATACATAAATACTGAGCTACTTGGGCTCTTGGGCCTGTATCTATGTCGTCACATATTACCGTATCTACTAATGGGTTTAACTGGAGGATAAATTATCACAGATATCTCTGGTTGGAGGGTTTGGATCCTATGAAGAAATGATACAGATGAATGGGACTGCAAACATCAATGCTATAAAAGTTGCTGCTGAAAAAGGTTTACATCTTGCTTTTCGTGTTCGTTTTCTTATGAGTTCGAACTGATATAGTTATTTATAATTGTCGTGCATACAATATAAAAATTTTAAAATTACATGAATAATCTAATTTGTAGTCATTGATCGTATGCCTCAGAAGCTGAATAATAATTGTCATGAAAAAGGGGCAGTGTGTGAATCATATAGCCAATCATTGAATCTGTGTAGACTGATTCTTTGCATCTGCTTGTTATTCCATGGTTATTTAAGAATAATATCGCTTGCATTTTTATGGCTTAAGTTCAACTAAAAGAAGTGAGGAAATTCTCTTCAATCTATTCGACTCTGCTTCTCCCATTCTGGTCATTCTTTTTCATTTTGTTATTTCGAGAGTAGCTACTTCAGCTTCAGTCACACAAATTTTTCACTACCTCGCTTTTCTCCTATGAAGAGATGGAAAATATGTTCAATATCATTTGATTGAATAGCTGTTGCAGCTCCTTGTCGTTGGAAGAAACTATCGCCTCCAATTGGTCCTTTTCGTGAAAAATTTCATGAGATAAGAAATCAGCTCCTTTTTATCTAATCATATAGAATTATAGTTGAAAATATTTATTTGCTTATAATTATTATTTACAATATAATAATAACTTCGTATAATTGATAAATAAATTCCATTCCAAGTTTAAACTTTGTTAGAGGAGGTTTAATAACATTGAAGAAACATCAATTCAAATCCTAGATCATTGAATTGAATTGAGAGATATCTAAAGAAATACGGAATTCTCACTATTTTTTGTGAGTGTGGAATAGAGAGGGTCTCATGCGAGGCAAGATTAGTTATTTTACCATTGAGACGAAAAATATGAATTGAGAATCATTAAAGTTTGATCCTTTTGAATCATAAAACCTGGGTCCTCTATCCATAACGAGGATGAAGCTTAGGTGAAACTAATTGGATGTCTAAACGCACTGATGTGGTTAGGAGGTGAAATGCCACTCAACCTAGAGCTAGTTGATTCTATCAAAGAGTATAATAACGATGAATTTGATTCATTGATCTAATATCGAGCTATTTCATTTTAACATAACATTAAAGTTTATCGATAATATTAGTTGGATCAGGAAATACAAACACTTACTTACCATCACATTTTCTTATCTCACAGACTAGAAATTTATGAAGCAAGCCATAACTTTGATTTCACTGCCCGATCATTCTTTTGTGCAGGTGTGGAAAGATTTGTATTTATATCAGCTGCTGACTTCGGTGCGGTGGAAAGCCTTATTCGAGGATATCATGAGGGAAAGGTTTGGTTTCCAAATCGGTTTATTCCTGTTTCATCTGTTACACTTAGATGATTCATGAAAAAATTTTAATAGAATTTTTATACCCCATTCCTTTGATAAGATAATGCATGCTCGATACTAATAGTACACGATTACCTTTACCCTTACGGTATACTAAAACAAAGGGTGTAGTTAACAAATCATTCCCTTTTATATCTTGTTTTACCAAAGTATGCGTTTAAGTCGGGAAAGGTAATGAAGAAACACATGTATTCGCACATAAATCACTTGTGTAAAATGTATCCTGCTATAGGGATTGTTAGATTACTTGTTACATGTATGATTATGCTTGTATCATTCATCATTATCTTTATGGTGCAGAGATTAGCTGAAGCAGAACTGCAGTCGAAGTTCCCCGAAAAATGTCAGTCTTTGTATTTCTAGTATATATTTCTGAAGCAGAACACTATGTATATGTTTCTATAAATACACAATATAGACACCCTTCACAATGAAGCGTAAAGTTGTTCAATCTGTCTTTCACAGGCGTAATTCTAAGGCCGGGTTATGTATATGGAACGAAACAACTTGGGAGTATGAAGCTACCACTAGGGCCAATCTTTGCACCATTTGAGATGGTACAAGCATCATCCATGTACATTTGCGATCGAAAAACAGAGTTTGGAACTTGAAATGATATGGTAATGTTCTGTTCTGCAGGTTCTTCAGCATTTAGGGCCCCTCCGCCGTCTGCCGCTTGTGGGCCCTTTCTTCACACCTCCTATTAGTGTTGCTGCGGTCGCAAAGCTTACACTGAGAGGTGCTACTGATCCAGCATTTCCTCGTGGCGCGATAGATATTCATGACATGATCCGTTTGAGCAAACAAAAGTGATGTGTTTTTGCTAGTGTGATGCAGAAAATGAGCAAAGACAGTTAGTGTGTTCTTCTTGAATTGTTGTTGTGTGGATCAAAATGGAGCCGAAAACTATTCGACTTCAAACTATCGTTCCGAATGTTATTAAATAGATTGTCGTGAAAGTACTAATAAAACTCGTAGAATTGAATTGAGCATTTACATGAGCATTGATGCATTGCCATGATTTTCATATTTCAGTATGGCTTTCGAATACTTTCCTTGAGGCAACCACTTCAATTATAGATTTTGATGGTGAAAACCATGTTGGCTTTGTAACCAAACAAGAACAAACCTATCAACGACGATGTGATCGACAATAAAAAGACCATAGCTATGACTTATTAAGATATACCGCGACAATTGTAGAGTAATGATCCTTATATTTCAATCATATGTGCGATATATCTAAGTTTTCGATCGAGAACATGTTATGTGATGTGCCTAGCTCTTTAATTGAGAAGATGCTTTTCTACTAGTTGAGAGGGTTTATACACAAGGAAGAGGTTTGTGAAGGCTATGACCATCAATGGAGGCCCTTTTCTTCCATTTTTGATAATTTGGGGGGTGTTTTTGATAATTATGTGGAAACTGAAGTGAAAGGAGAACATTTTCTCTCATTTTTATAATATTTTTCGAATATTAATAAAATTTGAAAAAGTGACGTGGAAGCCCCCTCCCTGTTCCCGCCAAAATAGCCCTCTCTCCCGCTTTTTATTGAAAAGTTCCCGCCATGGATGCAAATCTTAGAAATTGGTACGATCGCGAACCGGAACCGGATCTTGGCTTCTGCGACGAGACCGGAAGAGGGCCGCCATGAAGAGAACGTCGCTGAAGCTCCGGGAGGCGCACAAGGGCAACGGGTCGCCGGCGTTCTGCTCCGTTGCTTGGGGCGCCGACGGCCGGGACCTCGTCACCGCCTCCGCCTCCGACCCTTCCATCCTCATCCACGATGCTTCCCAGCTGTCGAACCCCGCGAAGGAGCTCCGCTACCACAAGGACGGAGTCACGGCCCTCGCCTTGAGCCCTGATTACGCTTCCCTCGCCTCCGGCTCCATCGATCACTCCGTCAAGATCTACACGCTTCCGGGTATGCCATTCCTATCGTTCTCCTCATCAGATCGTTCTTGAAGGTCTTTTTTCCCCCTTCTTGGTCCCGATTTTGACTTCATAATTCGGTCTTTTTTCAACCCCCCTCCAAGTGATTTTCCATTCGCAGATTATTAAAAAAGTGAATTTTCTCGATTTCAAGAAGCTGCAAATGATAACCCTCTAATCCTTTTCTTTGCTTTTGTCAGAAGGAGAGTTTCAGAGCAACATTACTCGGTTCACCTTACCAATTAGATCCCTCGCGTTCAACAAATCTGGAAGCTTGCTGGCAGCGGCTGGTGATGATGACGGCATTAAACTGGTTGCGACCATAGACAGTACGATATCCAAGGTGCTTAAGGGGCATAAGGGACCTGTGACAAGTCTATCTTTTGATCCATTGAATGAGTTCTTGGCGTCTGTCGATTCACTTGGTACTGTCATATATTGGGAGCTTCAATCAGGAAAGCAGGTGCACACGCTGAAGGCCATCGCGCGTAATTGCGATGCAGATCCTTCGTGTATCAACGTGATAAGCTGGAGCCCAAGCGGTGAAACTTTGGCTGTTGCAGGGCTGAAGAATGATGTGGTAATGTATGACAGAGACACAGCAGAGAAGCTGTACACACTGAAAGGTGACCATGAAAGGCCTGTTTGCTATCTGTCATGGTCTCCCAATGGAAAATACATGGCAACTTCAGGACTGGACAAGCAGGTCTTGATATGGGATGTGGATCTCAGGCAAGATATCGAAAGGCATAAATTTGATGAAAGAGTCTGCTCCTTAGCCTGGAAGCAAAATGGGAATGCTTTAGCTGTTATTGATGTAATGGGCAAGTTTGGCATATGGGAATCTGCCGTTCCTTCATGCATGAAGTCTCCAACAGAAGGTGCTGCACAGGCTAGAGGCAAAAATGATAGTTTATTCGACGAAGATGATGAAAGCCAAAGTGCTTCTGGAAGTTTGGATGATAATGTTGATGAGAGTCATGATGAATCTGCCCCAACAACCAGGAAAAGATTGAGAAAACAATCTGTATCTGATGAGGTTACTGATGGAGATAGTGATGGGGAGGATGCACTGCTGCGCCAGATTGAATCCCGAAAGAGACACACTGCTAAACACAAGAAGCATGCTAGATATGCGAAAGAAGATAGTGCAAGTTCTATGAACTTCTCAATGCCAAAAATGCAAGCAGCCTTTCAACCTGGCTCGACTCCAGCACAGCTCGGGAAGCGGCATTTCCTTGCCTATAATATGCTTGGAAGTATCACTACGATCGAAAATGAGGGATACTCCCACATAGAGGTGATTGCAGGTTCTAGTGTCTATCTTATTGCTTTTGTGATGAGATTCTTTTTTGCTTCATTTAGGGAATTAAGCTGCTCTAGACTATCTGTAGCTTCATATTGATTGATCAATACATCCTATTTATGCTTTCACAGGTTGATTTCCATGATACTGGAAGAGGTCCAAGAGTTCCTGCCATGACTGATTATTTTGGTTTTACAATGGCTGCTCTGAATGAAAATGGAAGTGTTTTTTCAAATCCATGCAAAGGAGAAAATAACATGAGCACTCTTATGTATCGGCCGTTTGCTAGCTGGGCCAATAACAGTGAGGTAAGAATCGTAAGACCACCATAGGCATTTGCATAAACAATAGAGACACTATGCCTTCTTAAAATTGTTAAATTTTTTTTATATGGTTCAGTGGTCAATGAGGCTTGAGGGAGAGGAAGTGAAGGCTGTGGCACTTGGAACTGACTGGGTGGCTGCAATAACCAGCCTTAATTTCTTGCGCATCTTCAGTGAAGGCGGTTTGCAGGTGTGAATATGTTAAAACAATCTTTTTTTATCAGTTTCGTATGATAGCTATATATCTTGAATTGTATCACAAGGTCACATTTGTGTTCATTTCTTGCACATGCAACTAGTGATATAGTTATTTCATCTTTGATTTCTTCATTTATCGTTTATGCTATGGTATATACACCAACAACAGGGTATTGTATTTTGTTGACATGTTGATCAATTTTCCTTTTAGAGAGACATTCTCTGCCTAAATGGCCCGGTGGTGACTGCAGCCGGTTACAAGGATAACTTGGCCATAGTCACTCATGCTTCAGCTTGTCTTCCTTCAGGAGATCAGGTTTGTGAGCATATATTGCTCAACGCAATGTAGTTGTTGTTGGTTGGATTACAACATTCTTAATGCTTCGGTGTCGTATCGACTGCAGATGCTTGAAGTTAGAGTACTTAAAATATCCAAAAGAACCGAAGTTATCAAATGTTGCCTACCACTAAGCCCTGCTTCTTCTTTAACATGGTTTGGGTTCAGTGAGGAAGGACAATTAAGTTCATATGATTCTAAGGTATGTTCAACTTAAGCATTAATCTGGATATTGTCTTTGGTTTGACGGCATTATAAAGTTGGTGAATCCTTGTAGGGAGTGCTCAGAGTTTTCAGCCACCAATATGGAGGCACTTGGCTTCCGATCTTCAGGTGCCTCAGCTTGTTCTTGGATGGTTTTACATTGCATTGGTGTCACTCTTTAGCAACTATGGAACATTAGGTACAAAGCTATGATATTGATATTGTTTATTGTTGCAGTGCTCATAAAGCTCGCAAGTCTGATGATGAAAATTACTGGATAGTTGGTCTGAATGAAAGCAAATTATTCTGTATCATCTGCAAATCCCCCGAAACTTATCCGATGGTACTGATTCAAATTCCTTTTCCATTTATCGATAAATGCTCTACATCTAACATTGCATCTTCTTGTTCCCAGGTGATGCCTAAACCTGTTCTCGAGCTACTAAGCTTCTCATTTCCTCTTGCGTCTGCTGACCTTGGTGCTGCCGATCTCGAAAGTGAACTCTTGATGAATCAGTTTAATCTCTCAAAGGTTCATCCTGTTCATTTCCCACTTGGCTAATTCCGATGGTTACTTGCTCATTACTTGTGAATTTTGTATAACTCAGACCCAGGAGAAGATTGAAGAGTTGGCCATGGCCGGTCTCAATACTGATGCACTCGACGATGAGGCCTTCAACATAGAAACAGCCATCGACCGATGCATCCTGAGGCTCATTGCTAGTTGTTGCAATGGTAAGTCTAAGCCTGAAACTCTCAGTTAAGCAACACTGTGTTCAGCAGATGACCATTACTGTTATTCATGCTGTCAACTGAAGGTGATAAGCTTGTTCGGGCTACTGAGCTGGCTAATTCGCTGATCCTGGAGAAATCAGTCAGAGGTGCAATCAAACTGGTTACGACGCTCAAACTTCCTATATTGGCAGAACGGTTGAATGCTATTCTGGAGGTAATTTCTTGTTGAGTAACTACTTTTCACACTTGGCTCAGAGCCACCTCCTAATTCTTATAGGGACAAATACAACTTTTCAGGAAAGGTTGTTGAATGGATCTGGAACTTCAGCCACTGTTCCTCGTGTCACTTCAAATACCATCATGAACACGGTGCCTGTAGTCGATGCCTCGTTGCCATCGGGTGCCATTAGAACTGAGGGTACAACTTTGTCTCCAAAGCAAGTAACAACAGAAGATAAGACTAATGCTGTTGGAGTAATAGATAGTCGTAAAGTCACCAAAGTTGAGGAAGCCAGGCCTCATCAGACAAAGGCATCAACTAGCAAACTCACAAACAATGAAGCAAACAGCAAAAGCAAAAACTTGGAGGCATGCAGAAGCAATGGTGAGAAGCCAATAGAAGTCAGTTTGGAAGGGGGAAACAACAATGCAAAGCAGCCTCAGAAACCTACAAATCCTTTTGCTAAGAAGACTACAAAGCAACCTCAAAAACCGACAAACCTGTTTGCGTTTGCTAAGCCGGAGAAGGCAGACAAGAGATGTTAAAACTCAGCTTCAAGCATCATTGCAGCCTCTTAATTCTAAGGCGTGATCTCATGAATTTTACACCTTGAGCTTGTGTCCCAAAAGTTAAGATCTAGACAGATTTTCTTTGTGCCTTAGTTGCCAAACCTGTAAATGAATGTTAAGAGTTTTATGACCAAATCAAGAGGATCCTATTTTAATGAACATTATAGCCATGTTCCTTGGAACTTCTTAATGTGTTGATAGTAGAAGTGATACTGGTTTTATTGTTGAAGCATGAAATTGGAATTCAATTTGCAAAAATGATTGAATTTTGTTTTAGAATTGTGAGCTTCTAAGAGATTCTTAATTTCAGTTATTGTATCTTTTGATTGTAATAGGACAAGTGCAACTTTAGACACTTGCCAAACTCCTTTTGGGAATGATTAATTGTACCCCTTCTGTGCATCCCTAACTTGCTTCATGTAAACCTAGCCCTGATTAGCTCAAAACTCTTCACTAGATTCTTGATCTCCATAATAGAATCAGACAAACATTTGCCAACTAGAAGGCCAAGAATTGTGTCCACATCACTTTTAGAGATGAAAGCACTAAGGGCTCATTTTAAGGGAAATCCTTCTTCAAACTTTCCCGCGAACAGATAGATCCTTTCACACAAAAGGCGAAAGGAAGCTTACCACCAAACATTCAGCACATTTTACTCATGGATGAGATGAGCTCTTGATCAAACATCATGTAGTATGAGTAAAGTGGATACTATATATGGAAGCTTTGGATGCCATTTTAGGACGACTGAAGCTTCAATCATACAGTGTTAGAGGTGATCGTAGCCGTCCATGGTTTGATTCCACTCGGAGCCCCTTTTGGCACGTGAAGCAAATGATCGGTGGACGATCTAATCATCGATTAGGTCTCGGGTGTCAAAATGATAGCATTCTATCCACAAGTACTTCGAACCAACATTATCTTCTTTGTTGATGAAATCCTATTTCATTTTTATCATTGGTTTTGGTGAATGTTTTGAGTTTGTGTAAGAACCCATTAGAGACTAATTTCAAACTACATAGCTAATTTCCTTTAATTATGAAAGTTGAAATAAAATATATCAAAAACTATATAAACTAGGAGTTTCAAACTCATTTGATCAAGTGCCCCTTGCCCCCAAAAGTTCAAATTTATACTTGCATAAACCCTCAAGATAAGAACAACAAACTCACTCTATCCTTTTAAGGTATAAATAAATAAATAAATAATAAAAATCATCATAATTAAGGTCGAAGATCAACAACAACAATAACAACAAGAGTTTATCTCTTCTTGAGAAAACAAAAAAAAAAATAGTAGCAAAATTAAATTGTTAGGAGGACAATTGAGGTAGGCATTCAATTCACTAATCATGGAACCAATCTCTTGTCCTTCCAATTTGATCTCATGATGCTTTCGAGCTTTAGAAAAATGGTGGGCATGTGCCATGTGCCATCTGCATTTTGTCCATGCATGGCTTGTTCTTACCGTCGTCAAGAGGTTGGATGTTCACTTTAGTTAATTGATTTTGAACAAGAGAAGCCAATAGTAGCTTGTCGATTAGCCTAGTAATCTCTTTGAGTGATAAAGTTAGATTCGAGTTTGATATATTACGTGAACGATTAACTATATTTAGACACGAATGAATCAACATATATATATATATAATAAAAAATCTTATAAAGATAGTGTGCACCACCCTAGTTGCCTTGTAGGACACTTTAATTAGGGTTTGGTGCCCTAATGCCTTGCCCCACATACTATTAATCATTTCACTCACTCTATCAGCTCCACCTTTAAGGCTCAACCTTCCTCGACTATTCCATCTTAATTTGCCTCCGCCTTCGAGGTTCAACGTTCCTCGACTATTCGATTTTAATGGTTCATGATACAATCTTTATTTAAAAATGAAGTTACTTAGCAACAATATATTAGAGTACCACAATGTATTGAGGAGATTTATAAATCGGTATTTTACTTAACCATGGAAGTAAGTTTTGTTATTATTTTAGTCATATATCTAACTTTCGTAATCTCTTTTTCTTATTATATAGGTCTCTTAGTTAATTTTGGACGAAATTAACTGTTAGATAGAATTCTGAATTATTTTAAATCAAAATTAATATATATATATATATATATATATATATATATAATTTATAAGACTAATGATACTCACTAACCAACATTACTAATAAGTTCTTAGAACTTTTCTTATTCGAAAAATATCAAATTTTTAAATGATGTAGGCCCATCAACTAATTTTGTCTAAATTAAATTGATTAATGGACTAGAAAATTTTGAATTACTTCAAATCAAAACTAATGTACTTCGTATATGTATACCCTCATATTTGAATTCGATATCGTAAATTTGAGAGCAATGAATTTTTGAATATGTAGAGTAACAATTTAGAGATGCACTCTCAATTATTTAATTCAATGTTCTCAATTTACATTATCAAATTTAAATCCGAGTGCATAAATATATTAAAGTGGTTTTCAGAAATATATTAATTTTGATTTAGAGTAATTTGAAATTTTCTAAATCCATCAATAAAGAATATCATACATGATTTAGGTATTATGAAAGTTAAATACGTGATTTAGATAATATCGAAACCAACCTTACATGATTTAGTAAAATGTCATTTATAAATAGATAATATTTTATATTTTTCATATTTTGACCAACTTTAGTAACAAATACATCCCAAAAATTTAAAGTCAACTACTTCAAAAAGAGATCCCTAATTTGATTTCTATAACTATTTATAAAATTAACTTCATTTTATAATATATTTATATATTTATTTATTTATCCTCCCAAATAAACCCCGCGATATAATAGATGAAGGCCAAATCGAGAGGTTAGCCTGTCCCAATCAAGGCTTTGGGTGTGGTCCGACCACCCAAGTTGGTCCATCAATTTAGACCATTTCGGTCTCTTGATGAACCGGTGACGGTGACCACGTACCAATTTCAATTAATTTAATTTTTATATTACCAAATTAATTAATTACAAAATATAATAAATAAATCAATCAATCTTAAGTCATTCACAGTTTGCCAGCATATTATTTTGGACGTGAGATATTGTTTAAAAAAATTAGAGGTTATTTTGGTATTAATTAAATGTTGAGGGGATTTCAAAAAAAGGGTAAAATTCTGAGGAGTATTTTGAAAGTTACCATATAAATTACTAGTAAGCGAGGAGCAAAAGAGCAGAGTAATAAAAAGGCAACACATTTCCTTGGAATAAAGAGAACGGTGGCGATGGTGCTTCTTCGGATTCGGATTGGAGTTGTCGCTCTGCCTCTGCTCCCCCTTGGCTCGTAGATCGCACTGGGCGGTGGTCAATCAATGATTCAACCCCCCTTCTCTCTGGTGCGGCAGCGTTGAGGTATAAATGCAGCAATCATCTCTCCTCTCTCTCCCCATCTCCTCCTCCTCCCTCACGGGCACCTTCTTCGTTGCACCTGTACCTCCCTCGGCGCGGTATTAGCCTGCGAGCGCAGAAGAAGACACGGAGGGGGGAAAAGGCCAAATTGGAGCGAGCTCGATTTGTCCGGAAGCTTTCTAGGGCAAAAGTCGCGTTTTTGACGGAGGCGGGGAGATTAAAGGTGCGGGAATATCTCGAGCGGGCATCTTCGCTTTGCGGATTCTGGGTCGGGGCACTCGAGTGGGGGAAAAGGTGCGATCTTTGATGCGATGGCTTGAGTTCTGCTGCTGTTCCCGTCTTGCTCGCGGATAGGTGGGGATTCTCTTTGCTTCGCGTTGCCTTTTCGCCTCTTGTGTTTTGATTTCTTCCTGCACCTTGTCGTCTTCGTTCATTTCTTGAGCTTTTTCTCTGCTATTGGGGTTCCCCTAGGTAGACTGCTCATTTGCTGCCATTCTGAGCTTTGATTTGGTCATAGTATCGGTTGGTGATAACTCCTAGAAAAGGTTCCTTTCCTGTTGATTTCACATACTTGTGATGATAAAAAAAAGCTGCTGATATCTGAAGCAGTGTCCTATTGCCTCTGAAGAATCTCTGGTTCTGCATTTATTTTTTTTTCTTTTTTCCTTTTTTGCTTTTGCTAATTGTTCATTTCAATGTAGTTGAACTCGGCTCTCATCTATATAGATGTCTCTTCTAGATTGAAAGGGTATTGCTTCAACATTTTGATGTGTATTTTTCCCCCTTTTATCCATTGTGTCATTCTGTAGCTGAGATTTTAAAATTACTTGCAACAGATCTGAAGCGGAAGATAAAGGTTTCATCTTTTTCTTGTTTCTGGGACAAGGTAAGGCTAAATCGTTTACTGTAGCCGTGTCTGAAGATCCACTGTCAAGGTTGGAGACATCGACATGAATGAGAACAAGTTTGTGTTGAATAGCCATCAAGATGGCAGTGAATGGCAATTTAACGCCCCTGTGATGAGTGTGGTGCCACCGAATGCTTCTTTTGCAGGC
This sequence comes from Curcuma longa, assembly GCF_044706935.1. Lineage (NCBI taxonomy): Eukaryota > Viridiplantae > Streptophyta > Magnoliopsida > Zingiberales > Zingiberaceae > Curcuma > Curcuma longa. The sequence continues at coordinate 7,753,945 of NC_133861.1, forward strand.
GGCCTCATGAGTCAGATGACTCGATCGCCTTATCTTTCCACTCCAATGGTGGATGTCTTTAGTCCTGGTCAATGGAACCACCCTACTAGTTCACCAAACATGGCCCTTGGAGAAAGCAATTTCGCAAGCACGAGCAGCATCAACAGCATAGCGGTTGGAAAACCAGTAGCAATATCACCCAGAGGGATGCTAGTATCGACTGCACCGAGAATTTTCCCCACCAGCCTGCCTCACTTCCCTGTTGATTCAGCTTTTGTTGAGAGGGCAGCAAGGTTCTCATGTTTTGGTAGTGGTAGTTTTAGCGGCATAAACTTCTTCGGTCCGTCTCCAGCAATGGCTCCATCAAACAATGAAGGCATTGGGGATCAGGTTCAGAAGGATGAATTGTGTGAAAACAAAACTGTCTTGCTGCAAGTTGATCATGAATCTCTTAATGGAAGCACAATGAAAAACCAAGGAGACCAAAACTCTCAGATCGGCAATGGTGAATCGCATGTGATGATTTTTCCTGAAGATGGCCTAGAAGGAAATACTGGTTCTACTGATGCAGCTTTAAATTCATCATCTAGTGATCGAGGAGTGAATAAGAGGAGAAAAACCGTGCAGGTAAATTAATCACGCTGTCACTACTATGCTAATCCTTTGCTTATATTGTTTTCCTCTGTTAGCAATTGGCCTGTGGCACCTAACTCTCAAAGTTTCTTGTTTTTTCTAGGATATCGAAAGGGATCCAGTGCAAGGAGGCCGGCAATCTTCCTCAGAAACCACAAAGGAGAACATTGAGAATAAACAAAAAGTAGAGCAGATCAATTCCAAACAAAGTGAAAAGAATGGGAAAGATAACTCGGAATCAGCAAAGGATGGCTATGTACATGTTAGAGCACGGCGTGGACAAGCAACTAACAGTCACAGCCTTGCAGAAAGAGTAAGGTTCTAGTTACTCTGATGAATAGCTTGGAAGCTTTACCAAGTCACTCTTTTCCTTCACCAGTGAAAAATATTTATAGTTTGGATGCATTGATGCAGGTAAGGAGGGAAAAAATAAGTGAAAGGATGAAGTATCTTCAAGAACTCGTGCCGGGTTGCAGCAAGGTAGGTTGCAGAAGCACTTGAATTGAAAATCATGAAAATTGAACTTTTTGTTTCCAAATTTGTCATGAAAACTGTCATGGTCTGTAGGTCACCGGAAAGGCAGTTATGCTGGATGAAATCATAAACTATGTTCAGTCGCTCCAAAGGCAGGTAGAGGTAAGCGTTATGGTATTTTCGTTCAAGGGGACCAAAACCTTTTCATTTGTTTTCCTTTGTGCAAGACACTGAATTTGTGCACTTATTTCTTTTGTTAAGTTTCTCTCAATGAAGCTTGCAGCTGTGAATCCACAACTAGACTTCGGCATAGAAGGGCTTCTTGCTAAAAATGTGAGCAATCTTTCTTGCTCCAAATCAGGATTTTATAACGCTATAACTCCATTTCATGTGATTATTTTGCCGACTTGTAGAATTTCTAAAACTTCTTTAAACACAAGCAGCTTCTACGTACACATGGTGGTTCCTCATCTGCAACAGGATTCTCATCGGAGATGATATATCCACAAGCATATCCATCTCAGCACAATATGGTACACACTGGAATTTCTGCAATGGCTAGCCATTCAGACACATTTAGGAGAGCAATAAGTACACAATCGACGGCAAGTGGTTATAAAGAATCTCCACTGCAGGTACTCCAACTCATCGAGCCTATACTTCTTTCCATCTGGAGATAATAAATCTAATTATCCATAAGAGACAAGTATTTTATGTCCAGAAAACTTAAATAATAATGAACTATACTAAACCTAATCAAATATAAGAATGACTTAAAAGGAAAATTGTTAGTTTGTGCTGTATATTTTCTGTTTTCTGTGCTACCATATTAACCATGTCAGTCGAGTATTGTAATCTGACTTCACATACCAAAATTGTGTGTATTTTCTCTGCTTTCTTTGGTTATCAAGGCTTATCCCTGTCAAGACAAATCGATCATGGTGCAATCCAGCATCTCCTAGATTTTCTTTATTACATTTCATCTTCATATTTATCAATTCAGATGTATACAATTTAAATGTTTGCTTTCTTTTCAGGTTCAACAGATGCACATCCCTTGGAATGAAGAGCTCATCACACAAATGGCATACGGTGCCAATCCTTCCAATCCGCAGAACATGGATAGTAAAGCTGATGACTTTGCCATATAGAATGGCCACTATTTGTGTGGCGACGCTCAGTCCCTTTGCATCCTAGCTTCATCCCAAGTGGTTACCTAGATGCTCAAGTTCAATAAATTCTCTGTGCATATATATTCCAATATCTGCCGAACTGTTGTATGACTTGTAGGGTTTGATCATCTGGATAAGAGGTAATAGGAGGTATGTATACAAGTTCATCACTCGGTATCATTGTCGCAGTAGTATCAATGTTACAATGTACACATTTAAGGAGGGAAGTTTACCTCCTTGTTATATGATTTAGCAGTACCTTTATGCATATGAAGGGAACTTTAGCAGAGAAAATCCATGTCCTTCGACATCAAGTTTGCCCCTCTTTGTATTAACTCTCAGGAGCAGATGTTTAACCAATAAGACAATCGAAATATCAGAACTTGATGACAAGTGGTGTAAAGTGCATTTTGCTTTTTTTCCTTTGAATTGAGCACAAAGTTTTGCACTTGTTTAACGTTCAGTTAATCTAACAACAGTGATCAATCTGTCTGGAAGAACTTATCGAAAACTAGTATGTGTGTTGAAGCTAAGATGGTTAGCGTCCATTGCTTCTATACATACAAGTATGGTGATCCATTATGTCTATATATATCAACACTGTTCCAAAAGTAGTTGTGTACCTCTTAACTCATGATGGGCATGTCGAAGATAGGATGATTCACATCAAAGCGAAGTTTGTGCTTTGAAGTTGGGATGTTTGATGCCTATTAGTCTCAGACATACGAGCATTATAATCCGTTATGTTGTTTCGTTATGTTGACATATTACAAGGGTATTCTCCTGGAGTGAGCTCCACCCTAATGTAACAGAACGAAATGTAGTTATACGTTCGCGTAGTCTTCTGGATTTTGATAAAACAAGGTTCTTGCATTACCGACCGAAGGCCCCACCATAATGGGTCAAACTTGACTTCCTTCCTAGCATAAAGGTTTAGGAATGGCATCTCATTTGAAGTGTATGTAGTTAGTGCCTTTGCTTCCTCGATCACTTTTCGACATATTCGAGAACTTATCCAACATTTATGTAGAACATCGATCTTTGGCTTATAGCTAGCTTTTTTATTTATCTGATTTATTTGATTGTTGAAGTTGTATTATGGTTCATATCGGAATTTTCCTAGTGCAAATATTTTCGGCAATTATTCGTAGAATTAGATATTTATATTACAAGGTTCCACCACTGACTCCCCCAGTCTTCTTCTATTTATTATCCAGTGCAAGTGTTTGAACATGTAGATGAAGTAGTGGTCCTCAGCATCAATAATTCTTTCAGATGGAATGAAGCATGGCGAGTTGTGTATGTATTCACTATTAAATCGTACGGGGCTCGCGAAGGAGATCCGACCAAGATCTGCTGGTGGTTGGCCATGGACCACCATGAACATCATTGCCACAAGAAAAGACTCTTTAATATCTGTTATTGGTGACTTTTTGCTCAGTCTTTTGGTTAAGAAACAAGTGATAGGTTTGTTGTTAATTGAGTTGGACCATCAGTTGCTTTTGTTGCTGTTCTCAGTTTTGAGTGCATGCAATTATTTCTGCTCTTACAATTGAAGGTCCCTAGCAGTGCTTTTTCAGAACTAAATGAAGTAATAGTAGGGTTTGGTCCCCATCGAGTGGGGTTTCAAGCTTTAACTGAATAGTTTAGTTTTTTTTACGATGTTTCGAATCAAGTTTATGTTCATTTGAGTTGAATTTGGTGTCTTACTCAGCCCTTGAGAGGAAGTAGAGGAATACTGTGCCTGTGGTGGAATAAGGTTCTGTGAAGTTTTATCTCGATGCACTTTCGAGGTGTTTACTAGGTTTATGCGTGTCTAACTACATGTTTAACGTCTGATCATCGCTAAAAGTGTGATGATTGTTGTTAGAATGCTAACTTGGCCTTGGTTTATCGTTTGGTTTTATAGGAATAGTTCAATTTTTCACTAGGAATGACTACATTCTATGAAATCAACATGAATGAACTGCTCGATTGTGATAGGATTAACGCGATACGACCTAAATTATCGCGTCCGACATTTTGTTTTTACTTCTAGTGAGAGGTTGAGGCTTATGATGATGGTGGTTAGGTCATCAAAATGATTTATAAGGTGATGGGTGGACTATCTAACCACCATGGCCAGTTTGGTGTCACATAGCTTATCAGACAACTCAAGCATTGCTTGATGAGAAGGACATGCTACTGTCTTTCTATCACAGCAGACAATGTGTGTGTTTCTTCGCACATTAGGGATGTGATTGCCTCTCACATTTACACTTCGATCAAGTTTGAGTGTACAGTGTTTCCAAACTAGTCGCTTGGTTCTATCGGTCGGGTCGGGCCGAGTCGATCGGATGTTGAACTGAAGATCAGGTTGAACTTAGTTTAGGCTCTGGACTGACGATTCAGTTGTTGTTTTCATTTTAAATAGATTGAGAATAAAAAATTTTTTTTGAATATGAAAAGTAATAAGGAACATAAAAATAATATATCTTTCTAAAAATAAAATATTACAAGTAACATTGAAAGAATTGAATTAAAGTTGAAATTTTATAGAAAGCCTATCATTCGATACTAATTTTATGTTGTCTTTTGTTTTAACATCGTATTTAATTAAAAACATGTATTGAACTGGATGATTTGCTACATGATGAATTTGGCTGAGAATTTAGAATTAAAACATAGTACAGAATGATGAATTGTTTACCATACGTTCTATTTATAGTTAATAGAATCAAAGTTTAAATCGGCATATAGGTTTCAAGATTTTTTTATTCCGCATTTCAAACTAAACTCACTGGTGGATCTATACCATGCGAGTTTTAAAAATTCATTGATTGTGTTGGTTAGTAAGTGTTATTGTTCTAGGTCTTATAATTAACTTGTGATAAATTTTATTGAACCTTTGTAAGTATAAAAATTCACTTTTCTCAATTTACACTATCAAATTCAAATTTGACGGCATAGATACATTAAGAAGGCTTACAGAAATACATTTATCATAATTTAAAGTAATTCAATGATTGACTTAAATTTTGAATTATTTTAAATTAAAATTAATATACTTTTGAAAGTCTAACGTATCTATGCCTTCATATACAAATTTGACAATGTAAATTAGAATAATAAATTTTTAAATGGGTAGAAAACAAAATTTTAATAGTAAAAGGAGAGGTGCAATGAAAATGGGCTGCATAATTTGACATTGTGAAAACTAAATATGCAAACTGCGAAATCTCAAAAATCTACGGTTTCCTAACAAATATTTTGAAATTAATTGAATGGAGTAAAAGACCTAATATTAAAAAACAAACTGTTTATAGTTTATTGCAAATTAAATGAGTATGAATAATCGAACTTACTACTGAGACATGATTTATTTAAAATCCTAATGCAAAGCAAATGTTCATAATGCTTTAGTGTCCTTGATTTGATTCAACTCTAATATATTTGATATTTATCTTCTATTTAAATTAATCTTGAATCGATGAGATATACTATAATAATAAATTTTTATTTATATTATAATAATTATAAAATTATTATTATTATAATTATTATGATAATTATGAAATTATTTCATATCTCTTATAATATAAATTTTTATTATTCTTATTCACATCGTAATAAATAAATTTCATAATTATAATAATATATTCAATGAATTTAAAAATTAAATAAAAATTAAAAATACTAAAGACAGTTAATTAATCATGTAGTTGAATTGAATATTCTTTTGATAAAAAAATCAAAATAAAATATAATTTGAAAAAAAAATACTTTCTTAATTTTTATCCAAGATATTTTGTATGAAGATAATTTGTACCCAGAATCGAAAGATTGAAAGATGACTGACTGGCATTAACTACGGCAGAGGTTTTTTCCATTTTAATATATGGAAACAATTGCGAGCTCTCAGTAAAATTCACGAACACGGATATTAGCAGAAAGACAATTACGTGCTAAACCACCCGACAATAGATTCTAAGCAACAAAAATTAGCACCTGCCCATTTTTAGCAAATGGATGCAGTTGCATAGCACTCTAGCCTAAATCGACAGCCAGTTTCTAAAAGTATACACCTCCAGATTTGACAACTTTCAGCTCTTGCCAGAAACTATTGCAGCTCGAACAAAGTCCTCGCACCGGGAGATACCTCCCGATAGGGCATCTGCAAGCGCCCCCATAATGTCGAAAGCTTCTTGTAGATCAGTGGCGTTGGTCATGTCCTCCAGCCAGGAAAGCAGCTCTTCGGAGAATCTCGACATTTCTTTGATGTTCACCAGCCGCTCCTTCATTGTGATCTCCCACTTCTCCAAGCCGCTTGTGTTCTTGCCTTCGCCCCCGGTGGACTCGCTGGATGCCGCCGCAGGACTGTTTCGCTTGTTGAGCTTGAAGAACTGCTGCAGCTGTTCAATCAGACCGGCATAAATGAGCATCGGCTGGACTATGGAGAATAGCTTAGTGCTGTCTGTCAAATCTGTTGAAGAGCCTTCGTCGGATCGCTTGGCCCTGGAAGCTGAATCAGATAATTTGAGGGTCGAACGACCGTACTTGTGTTGCATGTATGCAGAGTAGATTCCCCTCCGTAAGAACGCAGGACGATGCTGCAGCCATTCCTCGTATGACTCTGAGAGCAGGGAGTTGACCATCATGAATTGGACGGTCTCATCAGACGAACTGGGGGAGGAACGAGATCCAGGAAGAGAGGGGGATGTTCTTGATGTATCTGAGGAAGATGATGCATTTGACAAAAATGCAGCAACCGATTTGGTCATGGTCCGTCTCTGTTGGCTGGGGCTTCCCAGGTCAAGTAGGTAGGATGCCATTTGGATCATGAATGGAAGAAAGCGGGAATTGCTTTCCTTGCCTCCACCCTTGCAGTCCGTGCTGAATAAAGCACCAGTTGCGAAACGAGCCAACATCTGCGATATGGCAATCAACGAATGACAACCGAGGATATTTAGCTGACAAGAACGGGAAACTAAAGGCATTGCTTCCATACCAGGACAATGTCGTAGGTAAGCAACCGTAGTCGGCTACCGTCTGCGCGTCCAAGGGCATTGAGGTTGTCCCAGTACTGATCTATGAACCGAACATACTGCGCAACAGGAACAGATGGCCCCCTCAGAGGGAAGATGCAGTTACATAAAGTCTCGTTGTTTCTCAATGTAGCACCTTCCCATTCTTTTTTGGGATTTTTAAGTGCAGCATCAGCCCGTTTAGCCTCCTGATGGCACTGAAAATGAATAACATTGAAATGGCTAACGGTTGTGTATACATAGTCACCACGAGCACTAGATGAAGTTGTTGCTCCCAGGTTTACTCTTTTGCTGTACGAGTAGACGCCAAGCATATCGTTAGGTCTAAGTGTATAACCCTCCCGGCAAACCATGCAAGCCAGCCCATCCTCTTCTTCTTCTACGTCTTCTAAACCTTCAATCGCAGGCTGGGAAACTACAATGCGCTCAGCGCCATCAATGGCAAACTCTTGCCGCATACCCAACCCCTAACATTAAAAAAAAAAACACAACAGAAATGACTTAAAGATATGGAATTTTGCAACAGCAGAACATACTAGAGGAAGTGGAAAAGAATCATTTACCAGAAGTAATTCCTCTCTTTTCCTCAGAGCTCGACGACGCATTTCGTCCCTAGAAGCATGTCTTAACTTGTGTATCTTCTCCCCCAAGAATCCATCACCATTATTCTCCTTATCAGCCAGTGTGTCCAATAAATTTTCAGCTCTTGCACCTATTTCATTTTCTCCAGGAACCCCTTCTAAAGCATGTAGTAGTGGGAGAATTCCTTCATCATCGATGCATCTCTGTGTAGGCAAATGACCCCTCGACAGTCCCCTGAGCATGGATAAAATCAATGGAACTGACGGCAATTTCAAATTAGACGTCCATTCTGCACTTGACTTGAACCCAGCCTGGCCTGTAATAGCAAAGTTTTCTCTTAGGTGCTCAACTGCAAGCCTAATAATTCCTTTCTCAAGTATAATGTCTTTCAACCTCTCGCCGCAGGAACTTGACTTGAGCGACTCTGACACCCTCACAAAATTTTCTAAAGCAAATTTCTGCTTGTCAGCTTGATGACCCAAACTGCCATCCTTTGGATTATCCAGATGTTGCTTCAGCAATTTATCATAATCACCCCAGTTTCGCAAGTAAGGGTCAAAATGTTGGATTAGAGCTTCCATAGCTGCGGGCTCCCCATAAGTCAAATATGGCAAGATCCTGGCCACCATCTCATCATTCCTCTGCTGCTTAGTTGACTTCTTGGTGCCCAAGGGATGACATAATCTTTCCAGAAACATGAGAACTATTTTCTTTGCTTGTTCTCCAGCACCACTTTCCTCATTAATAACAGTGAACACGCTTTGAGTGATACCAATGTTGCTCTCATTAGCTTCCATTGTCAAACTTTCTACAATCAAAAGAATGCCTTCAGCTGGTTCAAAGGCATCCACATAGAATGCGCGTCTTGCTGTTTCAAGCAGCAAACCTAGAGCCCCTAATTTTAACAGAGCTCGTCTATTTTCTCTTATCTTACAGCAGTACATGAGAAGGTTGAGCGTCAAACCCAACTCATCTTGGTTTGATTTCAGCTCCTCATCACGCAATCGCTGCTAAATAAATTCCAAAATGAAGTTAAAACAGGAACAGAGTGCACGTACCAAATCTACTGACAAAGCAATAAGATTAGACAACCAAGACCACAGCAACTATAATTGTTAGTCGACAAAGAATAAATTAATGGTTCACAGTGGCACATCAAACAAAATTATAAAGAAAAAAACTTGAGCAGCAATCAGATCAGTCTCTTTCTGACATATCAGTGAATATAGTTAAGTAATAAGATCATTAATGCATTCAAATTTCAATCTGACTGCCCAGATATGAACGCTATCAAAGATGGTAACAGCACAATGAAAATGATACCTGGATCATGCCTAAAATAATCTCAAGACCTCCACATTCCCTGACAGCCCCTGCTATCGCAAACTCAACTTCAGGATCTAGCGATTCCTCCCTTTCCTCTTCCAATTCTTTGATCATTGGCTCAGTGGCTTCACCATCCAATCCCTGCAAATAAGCATGATTTACATGAGATGTCATCAACTAATAAAGCAGTATATCCACATGAGATTGATATATATAACGTAACCAACCTGGAGTCTGTATGTCACAGTCATAGGAGGACAATCTTTTGTTGATGATAGTCCAGCAGAAGATGGTACAGCTGCACTTGATAATGAGTGTTGTGTTTGGTTGTAGTACTTCTTCCACACCTGCTCATACACTTGAGAGATGCTTAAATCAAGAGAAATTATATTGCCGGCAACTAATAATTCCATTCCATAATCATCTTCCAATAAACCTAACATGTCCAGCTGATGACAAATTTTATTTTTCACATCTCGCATGAGTGGACCAATCTCAGTACTGGAATAAGGATTCTTAGTCATAGATCCCCTGATAAACTCTTCTTGAGTGTGAGCTTTGTTAAGAATTAGAAGATACACAGGCTCAGGCTTTGATGGACATATCATATTGCAAAGTTGCTCCAATATAAACTGCATAAAGAAATTCAACATGGAAACAAAAATTCCTGTATCAGATAATCAAATAATATGGAGTCGTAATATAAGATTAGGAAATTAGCATCAATAAGATTATTTATTCATATGGATTGCCTTCCATTATAGATTGTCACAGTGTCTATCATATCACAGAGTTAACTTCATAGCCAAATCAAGCATTTTCCTTTAAAATCCAGTTTCGTACCGACTTGGACCAATGTGATAGCATAGTAATTGATTTAATCCAAAGAATAATACAAGATTCTAAACCCGTATTAGTATTGGACATTAAGATGGTAGTTATAGTATATAACATAGCCCCGCATTTTAGCAGTACTGTTTTATACATATATGATGTATTCATAACCATCACTAGACCATGAGTAGGTTCCTGAGCCAGAGTAATGCTCTCTTCAATAAAAATAAAATAAACAGAAAATACACAAATAGTACAGATAGGAGGCAGTTAATTACCAAAGTAGTTCTATGCTTGCTCTCCTTTCTATGACTCTGGAGACCTGATATACAAGCTCGTATGAATTTCCATTTGTTCTCAGTGCTTTCTACCAGAAGACCATCTAGTAGCTCTTTCAAGAGTCGGTTACAGTCACTTATTAGCTTTGTCTTCTGCACTATCAGACCTCGTATGACAAAAAGTGCCTCCAGCATCTCAGATAACAAGTCATGTTGCATAAACCTGTCATCAATACCAAGAATTTAAAACGATGGAAGGTTTAGTTGATTTGATAAGTAAAAATAAAAGGATCACATTTACCTTACTCGTATATTAGGAACCTCAACAAATTTGGTAAGCAGCTCAACCAGCTTATGGAGTGTGAATCCCTGTGACACATCGATGCTTAAGCTTCTTTCCTGAGACTCAATATTGTGGACTTCACAAGTTATTAAGCTGCATATAGTATTTAGGCATCCTTTTACAGTTAGATAGAGCCGTGCAGTCTCAGAATCAATCATTTTGAAGAAGAGTTCAAAAAAATCTGCAGCGCTATCACCAACAGCTAGAGTAGCTGGTAGTAAGGACATGAGTAAGTTTAATAATTGGAAACATCTAGAAGAACTCTGTTGGCAGAGCACATTTATAAGGTTGCATACTTCAGATCTAATAGACTGTGAACAAGCACTTAGAATCAACTCTGAGACCCATGAACCAAGGGTAAAAGATGGGACACCATTTTTAGCTGCTCTACAAGCACGTCGTTTCCATTTAAGTGCATATTTGAGTGCCAGATAATCATTTTTTTGTATGTCTTGCCGGGTTCTTTGACCAACATTTTTAATAGGCTGAGGTATTTTGTATTGCCTCCTGACAAAATCAAGATATGACGCACCCTTCTCCCATTCTGAATAGTTCAGCAATGGTATAGACTGACCTTTTCGTTCACCTTCCCAGTGTTTTTCCATGAACTCTGATTTAGCAGTGGTAGGGAGGCTGTTCGGAGACATAGAAGGCTTATGGTCATTCTTTGGCAATAAAATAGTAGTCTTTCCCACCCCTTGTTCTTTATCTGCAGCATCTGACCTGGGAGGAGTACATGCCTGCGAGATTATCCTCAAACAAGGAAGGATTATATGCTCAGAAATGGCAGGGTGTTTAGCCCCCAGCTTAATCGAGGCAAATAGAAGGTGGAAAACAACACGTAATCTTGCTTCCCAGAATTCATCTACCAGGCCACATGTCTCAGTGAGAAGCAATAGCTCCTCACGTGTGGCTAGTGAAACATCAATGGAACGGTGGTGTTCAAGGCAATAAATCACTTTGTTCTTTATTAAAGTGTTCAATTCAGCCATAGCATCTGCATCACCTTCAGTTAAAGCACAAAGAACAGCCCTAGCTTGAACCCGAGCAGTTTTAGGACCCTGATGAATGTTATTTTCAAATAACTCTGATAATATACCAGCAGCAACAAGTTGTTTTTTGCATTTTGTATGTTTTGAAAGCACTTGCAAAAACTCCAAACACTGAGTGACAAATGTGATAGCACAACCGTAGCAACTGTTGGATGATCTTGGAACTGTGAATCTTAAGGAGTCCCTGGCATCACCAGAATTTTTCTGTTGAAGATACGTCATCACCACACGTTTGAGTCCCTGCAAAGTCTGGACACTTTTACTGACAGAATCAAAGGCTGCTTTGCATTTCTCGCCATATAATACACCCAGAAGAGCAATTTTCCTGCTTACTTTGCATGATGGCCCTGGTAAGGACACCATCATTTGTTGAACACTATCCTTCTGCTGTGAATCAATTTCATTTTCACCTATGTTTGATACCAATTTGAGCAGAGGCTTCTTGAACCCTAATAGTTGCTGGTATCGCCTGTGGGCATTTTCTGATTCTGACTCAATAGCTGCCAATCCTTTTCTCAAATCCTCCTCATTTTCAATATTATCAAACAAAAAGCTAGGTTTTGCCATGAAATTGAACTCAAAACGCCCATATTTACTGTATCCACACTCATTGCAGAGAAAAGAATCCAAATTTTCATAATTAATATTCCGGCACTGTCTGCATTGGTATGCATTTTCACGACAATTGCTACAGATTCCATGCTTATCAGTTACAGATCTGCTACATCTAGGGCACTGCAATGACTCAAGGGAAGAAGCTTGGAGGTTTTCATAAAAGGAATCCAACTCAATCATGAAATTGCAAGCAGTAATTGGAATTGGAAATTCCAATTTTAGCTCTGTCTGGTTAAAGGCAAGATGACAGCTCTTTGCACGCTTCCAAAGAGACCAATTGTTTTTAAGTTCTGACAAGTCAGTTACAGGCCGATTATTGTAGTACAAGTTCAAAACTTTTACTGACTTTGACCTCTTAGCATCATGCACATTCATTGTAATTGACTGAATAGTAAAGCTTCCGGTACATTTCACTATGATGCGGTTGTCAGTGAATTTTGACTCAGATTTCAAGCTTTCCAGTTTCATCCTGCTGTATGGAACCTCTGGACAGCTACAGGTTACGCATGGCTCACTCTCGAGATAATAACCATCAAATTCTACCAAGCTACTTAGAGTGCTATAGATGCGTGAATTTGGATGATTTGCCAGGAGCTCATTTTGTGAATGCAGTGTCTCAAATATACAGGTTATGACATCAGATGTCAGGCATCGATTGACGAGCTCTGTATCATATAGCTTCATACTGCAATCAGGCGCTCTTCCTAGGAGCCATGTCATTAGCTCAGTGTACTCCAATATGCTTTGCCCGTAAGTAGGCAAATGTTTCAACTTCTCCAAAAGTGCAGTTAACAAACTCTCCTTTAATGATTGTTTACCATGGTGCCAGAGGCCATACAACACGTTCTTAGCTTCATGACGAACATTTGATGAATTCCATTCCAATAGAAAAGAATCAATAAATTTTCTCAGAATATGACCATCTGTGACACTGAAGATTTCAACAGCTTGTTCCATGTCCAGGCAACCTTTTTCAGAAGAATTTTCAGTTGTATCCTCACCTTTTTTCTTCTTTTTTGAATCTGAAGTTTGCAATCTAGTAGAAGCTACTCCATCACCAGTTCTCTGTGTGCCGTGGCCCAAGTCCTTTCCAGTGTAGAAGGCCAAATTCAAAAGCTTGAGTGTTTGGACAACAGATTCTTCACCAAAGTTAAAAATTCCATTCATCAGAAAGGGCAGAAGTTCAATGTGTTTTGAGCAGTATTTCTGCCAATTCCTGGGTCTTGCTGTGGCTACTTCAGACATAGTAGACAAGCACTTGACAAGCTTGACATTCTTCTCGTAAGGCACAGGATTTTCAAACCCTCCAGATTTACTGATCAATTTGTGTAGCCTCTTAACTTCATTTGAGAATTGCCAATAATCTCTTATACTGTAATATTGAGTTTTGCTACCACATAAATGAAGGAATAACCTCCTAGCATACCTTCGCACAAAGGTTGTATGTGGGTTACTGATATAACTACAGAGAACATCCTGAAAACCATCAAGCTTCAAGTCTTTGTTAACATTTGTTTTGTATGTCTTATCCTTTTCGGCAGATTTCTCTTGCTTTTCTGGACGTACTAAACTATACACTAAACGGAAAGTATTCTCAAGCAACAACTTATGATAGTCTGCGAACATATCAGTGCTGTGAGACTTGGCATAAGAATCAGGAAAGAAAGGAATGAAGTTTCCAGCTGGTAGCTCTCTCCGCACAATCAAAAGAGAACCACAACCAGAACTAGCAGAGAGATCGCTTTCAAGATTTCCTGATGAAGACTTGAAAACATTGACAAGCTGCTGCAGAATATCCATTAAATAATTCAGAAAAGATTGTTGGCGAATAAATGAACAAGCTCGAATAAGCTGAGAAGCAAATTCAGTCCTTTCTGGATCATCATTAGAGGATGAGGCAGTTGAAACTGACAAAGGGATCAAAACAAAATTTTTATCTTGTAAATCTGCACTGGCACTTGGTTTTGACTGAGAACTGTCACTGCCAGGCTGATGCCAATTCCGAAGCATTAAAGTGAAGAACATGAAGACAAGAATGGCAACCTCACCAAATGTTGTTCGTGCTTTAGCTGGGAAAGGTTTATTGAGATTAATCTCCTCAAGTAACCATTTGACAAATTTTTCCAAGTCTAAATTTTCAGGTTTGGAGCTATCCATAAAAGGCCCACCAACTGCCGATGATAATCTATAGAAGAGCTGCATAACAGGAATAGCTCGAAAACCAGATGTTGTCTCCATCCAACCATTGAGCTCTTCTATCAAATGACGAAGCAGCAGAGAATTCAAAGCACGTTGTGAAGCAGAAATAGAAACTATTGTTTGATCAGATAAGGTAACCATGAAGTCTCCACTTTCATTTGTATCCAAGACATGAATTGAAGATGATGATTTTTGCATGCTTATCTCTGTAGACAATGATGCTAAGCTTGCATCACTCAACTCATCCATGGAGATGGAGAAAGGTATTTCATTACCATCACCAGCAATAGAATCAATATCAATTGGAATAGCTGACATTGGATGATCTCTTGAATGTGGTGGAGGGAGCTGATCAGCATCAAGAACTTCATAGCATGCTTCACACAAGTCAAAATCTGGGCAAATATTACAATGCCACCTACGTCTAAGTATCGGAACTGTTGAACAGCCATCACAACAATATTGTACAGATGATATAGTAGAATCTTCTTCAATCATAACTTGTGAATTTCCACTTGCTGTGTTTACAGAAGGAACCTGTGCTGTTACATGACTTTCTGCAGGATCATCAGAAGGTATAATTGTCTGCTTTGGAAAAGGCACTTGAAGCAACCAAGATGATATAGCCAAACTAAATCAAACAACAAAAATAGTCAACTTCACATTATTAGTTTAAAATTCTAAATAAAAGATGTCTCCAAATTCAAATAGAACCTGCTGGATGTTTGGACAGCTTCATAAGGTGCAAAGAGAAGTTTCTTAAGTAATGCAACAGCAGGTGCAACAGACCGAGTTTGATTTCCATGCAAAGCCAGGCATTCAGCATAACTATATATAAGCTCCACTGTAGGCATTATGATGCTGTTTATTGTCTGTGTTTCTGGTCGTTCCCAGTCCAGAATTGCCCAGAGAACTTGAATCAATCCATCAATTACTTCTGGACCTATTTAAATAAATTGAAACGACTGAAGAAACTCCCAACAACACATTTAAAATAGATAAATGGAGTTAAAAAATCATGAAATAAATGAACTCCAGTATGCATTTGCATGCCTATAGGCTTTTATGTCAACTGAATCTCGAGTTCAACATAATTATTCCTTGTAAGATAATGGAAAAACTAATGAATGAATTCTGCCAAAAAAGTTATCAGCAACATATGAAAATTAAAGTTGATGAAGATAATGTTTCTTTCAAATGGAAGTTGTATGAATCTCTAATTGCATACAGTAAATGTACAATGAACATACCATGAGTTTCAAGAAATAGTGCCAAGTTGGATCTTCGATGTAATGCGACTTTTGACACTGCATGCATCTGGGAAGTAAACTCTTTAATGACCCATACAGCTGCAGGACCTCCTATCCCTACTCTGGAAATAAGCATAGGGAAAGAATTTACAACTCCTAGGAGACGCATAGTGTCTTTCACCTGAGAGAACCATGATGTAAGGTACACAAAATCTAATTTAACACTATGGGAAAACTGATATAAAATTTCACTCTGTCAACAGAAGCATGATACTAAGTAGGTAAAAAAAGAATAAGATAAACATCTGTATTATAAAATATGATGGACCTGATAGTAAATTTCCCTTTTCGGAAACACAGCCTGAAGAACACGACATGCTGCAGATTGCAGCAATGGCTCCCTGTCACTCTGAAATACAGTTTCCAGTAAAGACCTGCACTTGAGCTTATTAAGCTGTACATTCACATCCTCAATTTCAGTATTTTGCAACCTGATAAGGGAATAAATCCTTGAAAGGAGTTTGATGGCATCAGCCAAAACTTGTTCTTGAATAGCAGAAGATTGTGTAGGTAGACGTTTCTTGCCAGTCCCTGAAGCACCAGAACCACCACCAAGAACATGGGCTTCCAGATCCAGCACAGCATCGATTTTCTCTTTCCAACCAAATTCATCCTTAGAACGACCATACACTTCCAGAGAATCTACTCTAGGCATGGTTGAACCATCAAAAGTTCGGCCCATAGAGATAGTGAACTCTTCATCAGCTAGAAGGGATTCAGCAACTGTGAAAGGAATGTCATACCATGATCGCATGCCCTCATCCAGCTTTATTACTCGCTGGAAAATGGTAACTTCAGATGGAATGTGACTTGCTGATGTATTGCCAACTTGAATTCGGCAGCCCACCATAACAATGTCAGAGTTTGAATTTGATACTGTCACCTGGAAACCAAGCAACTTAATCAATAATACAGTAGAAAAGGTCAATGTCAAAATTGATATAGCATTAACCATTGTGGAATTTCAGCATGTACTATATAATAGAAGTGTTGGTAGAATTGACAGATTCGAGGTTATCATACCTTAAATCCTGAAGAACTTGGGCCCTCCAAAAACCCATCATCTGATGCTAATCTTTGCCTAATACCTTCACAATCGCCATTTTTAATTGCATCACTGCTGAATTTAACATCTCCAGTGATGCACATTGTCTTCTCAAAAAAATCGAGAGGAAACTCTGGGTTCATACCAGCATAAGCTTTGTTGTTGAGTATACTTGAACCCAGCTTTTTAGTTTGTTCAGCACTTATATTGCCTGCAGTATCAACTCCTGTAGGCAAATGAGAGTAAATTTGAAGGCTGCCATCATCTTGTAATACAAGACAATGAGTTTTGTCTTTTGATAAAGGCTTATAGGCAGCAACACCAACCAAAGGCAAAGATAAGCCAGAACCATATTTTAGGTTCTGCGCAATCATTTCACTAGGACCCAAGGATACTAGTGTTGCAGCATTAGACTTGTGAGTTGACAGGCAAATGAAAAGTCCACTGCCAGAAATTAGTTCTTTCCAGTGATGGAGGCCAGCAGTTCGAAGTTTGCCATCTTGATCGTTCTCAAGAACATACGATATGTCTATTAAACTAGTTGCATTAGCATCCAAGCGTCCCATCAATGTAGTGCCATCTTGATAGGACAAGATTAGCAGTCTGTAAGTCAAGGAGAAAAGCAACGAGAGGCCCTTACGCAGAACATCCTCATCCTGAATAGCTATGATGTCTGTCAGGGCATTTGCTCCAACATTACCCTCCATTGACACTTCAAATCTGAATAAGTGGCCAGCTTCTGACAGAACAAGCAAAAATGCTTTACCCATGGTAGCTGGGACAAGTGTAGCATCCACAATATCATCAGAGAGCGTGAAATAGTGTTTGGGACTTATATTGTCTTGTGACAGGTCATATATTTTTACAAACATGTTAGTAACTACCATTAGCTGAACCTGTGATCCTGGAACCCAATCCACTCGTCGAATATAAGCACCTTGCAAGGCAAGTTCAATGGCAAGTCTATCAGTCACTTCACCACGAAGATTTACAGTAAGCACTTGGCAATCCTCATATCCAGCAACAGCCAGATAATTGTCAACCACAGGATTGAAGATCAAATGAACTATTTCAAAGCGAACTATGTTCTTTGACAGTGGCTTGATGTTTGTCTTGTCTGCAGTTACTGGTGCAACAGTTGGTTGTCCAATCAGTTGTCCAACATCAAATATTGCCACTTTGTCACCTTCTCCAGCAGCAAGCCTACCCCTTGCACTGACACTGAGTAATGATTTTATGAGAGAACCAGAAGTTAAATGTGATTTGAGTTCCCTAGAATTTGGATAATCAGCCTTTATCTTAAGGTCTAGAGATCCACTTTTGTATGCCTTCTTCAATTGAAAAAGCTCAATGCTATAAGACAACACTTTATTATCACCAAGAATTACTTTCTTATCTTTTGAAAAGTTTAATTCTCTCCGGCTACTCACAGCAGGAAGAAGTCTATCACATAGTTTCAGAAACCGACCTTCTAGATCAAGGCTTCCAAGTAGCGAAGGTAATTCATCTTGCACCTGTTCAGGAATTAACAGCTTAAAAGAATTATCAGTGTCCACACAAACATCATCATCCAAATCAGAGTCACTGTCTGCTCCCTGATCACCATCTGAAGGGAAAGCTAATAATGAATGGAGGTTACTAACACCATGAGGTGGAACATTGTCATCTCCAGTGAATTTCCGAGGCTTCAAACACTGGCAGCTGCTTCCCCTGACTCCTCCAGCACCACAATCACAGAAAAAACGACTTGATCGGGAATAGACAACACGATGCCCACGGTGGCAGACCTGCGCACATATTGAGCAACAACCCTTAGAAATAGTTAGGTCACAAGTATAACAAAAATACCAATGTTGCTCCATGAAGTTACTCCCACTTGAAGTAAATGTGCATACTTTAGAGGCCAATGCCCTTTCACTATCATTATCATCTTCCTCATCTTTATCAATACTGCCAAATTCACCATCTGATGTTGCATCATCATCATCTTCATCAGCAGAAGTTGCATCACAATCAAGTGACACAGAACCACTTTCTTGATTGGTAGGAAGAACCAAACTCTCAGAGTTTTTTCTTGAATTGATTGTCTTTGCAACTACAGATCCAGCACCAAAACTATTGCTCGAACAAAGTTTTGACGAAACCTTATTTAAGCTACTCTTGTCAGATCTGGGATCACCCAATACAGCACCAATGAAGCTAAAGAGGAAATTCAATCCATGAAGCAAGCTTTCATTATCCACCAATTTCTCCATTAGAATTATAGTTTTCTTGATGAGTTGCTTCATTGCAGAAGGATCGCCATTCAAAAACTGAACAACAAAATTGAAGTAAGCTTTGGCAATCTGAAAGTCAAAAAAAATAAATGCTTGATCAAGTGGAATAAGCAAAGCTTCAGTAATCCAACTCTTAAGTTCTGTGAACATTTCGCATGGCTGTGATACAAGATGTATGAGAAAATTCATAGTTGATTCTCTAAGTGCAGAGGAACTTCCTTTTGCAATCATACCTCCAGCATCAGATTCAGTCAACATTCCCAGAAGCCTCTTTTCTAACCAACATGAAAGGATTAACAAGTCCATTTCAATCAATTTCCTTTGAATTTGCTGTTTGAGACTCGAGCAGAGCCCATAAGACAAGAGATCAACCAATAAATTCAAAACCTTCAAATTAACTGTCTCTGTGTGGCAGTTATCCAGAGCATTGATGAGCACCAACACGTTACCATGCTGCTTATTAAAAAGTTCCTTATCATTTTTAGACACACCTTCATCAATGCCTAAGAAAAAGTCAAAAATCTGTTTCTTGGAGTTATCTCTTCTGAGGCCATCAATCAGATCAATTATGATATCAACCAGTAATTCTTGCATTTCAGCATCCATCATCGCACTGGAATTAATTTTTTCAAGAAAACCTTCCAACTGTTTCAAGACAAATAGATCTTGATAACCAGAAAGTTCCTTCTGATCAATCAGACTATCACAAACAGTATCACACTTTCCATGAATGCATCCAAATAATCTATTACATCTCACTGCAGTTATTGTCTCAAGTAGCTCACAAATGACATCAGTTCCTATTTCACCTCTTGCATCTTTGATCTTAATATAGAAATCCAAGAAACATATTATCACTTTTATAGCAAGAACACAAGAATGAAGAGCGCCATCAGAATGATCTAACTTTGATGGAAAGCCATGCAATAAGCTCATCATGATAATACTTTTTATGCTTCCATCATCCTCTTTCATAGCAAATTCATCCAGTTTTGGCAAAAGTCCATACAGAGACTCCAAGTCTGAAAGACTACAACCGCTCTTATCCAAAAGAGTTTTTTGCTTCGACTTTTCCAGTAAGGTGTGCATAACCAATAAAAGTGGAGAGAACACATCTCCAAAAGGTCGTTTATGATCAAGGGTGAATATGATAGCTTTGTGAAGGATTTGCATCTGTGTCTTTAGAATAGATGACAATACCTTAATGAGTTGTATATCATTGTTCCCTTGAAAAATCTTAGGAATTATACTTTCCTTAACATGTAACAATCCAACATATGCAGAGTGATTAGCCAAGTGATGCTGATCATGATTATTTTCCCTGGAGCATTTTAAAAGACCAGCATTAAGAAGCACAAGCACAAGTGAAATCCATGCATTATTTCTGAGTAAATCCAAACTCTGTATCGATGAAATTTCTAACTGCTTAGAATGAATCTGAGTAAGAATATTATAAATAACACCAAAAATATCAACATCCTCACCAATATCAATGCCTTCAATCACCATAATAAGACCAAAGCTCAGGAAGGACTTAACATCTGCCACATCAAGATCCTTCCAATTGTGCCCATGAAACCATGTGTCTCTATAATCTGGGAAATTTGTTGAGACTACACTCCAACAAAGTGAAAACATATAACGTTCAAGTAGTAATTCTTCTGCTGCTTCCAATTCTTTGCCATTCCAAAAATCAAGAATCCGTGAGAACGTAGAGATCAGTTCAGTCAAGTTCAGCCCCACATGTTGTTGGGTCATGTTTATTGTATAGTATGAAGCAGGAGGGATGGCAACATCAATTAAATGAGGCATGAGGTTACTAACCATAGTTGGGACCTCATTGACAGAATTAGCAAGCAAGCTTTGTACCACCGTAAATGCCCAGGATGGTATGTGATTGCCTTGTGGAATGGTGTCGAATGACTTAGATTGGACTTCCCTCATCTTGAACCTCAACCGAAGAAGCAACCAAGATGGGCACATAGATGGGTACATTACCACATGGCGCAGGATCAAGAGAATCCTTGAAACCACTAAACCCCACCCAAATAATTGTTTGACGGTAAAACCTGGAGGAGTATTCAATTCTCTGAGTGAATTAAATATAAAACTAACAAGAGAAGCTTTTTCAGCATCATTTGACAGATGAAAGGCCATCAATACAATTTCCAAGTGAAAAGTACTTGGCAGACTTGAAAGGATGTCACTAGACACAGGGCCTTTGCAACAAATATCCCTTGCCTTCTGTAGAATGAAATTAACATATCCTTCACATATCTTCTTCATCATATGTCTATCATCTGATTCATCATGCAAAATAAGAGCATTAGCTAAGAGAGCAACACCATACTGATTGTAGACATATATACCATCTTCTACCTTAAGAACCTGGTCAACAAGGTAGTCCTTAAGTGAACTTGATAAGACATGATGAACCAATAGATTTTGTAGAAGGTCGAAGCAGATCCCACTTATACACAATACATTGGAAGAAGAATCTGACATTCGTGAGTTCCCATTCCTTCCATCAGGACAGTAATGTAGCAGTGATAGTAATTGATCTATATGGTTTTTGTCAACCTTTTGACAAGCATTCTCAAATGCTGAATAACACCATTCTGGAGAAAATATACAAAGTTGCAGAAAACTCAGTAACTCTGATGCTGCTTGAAAAGGCAAATCAGAATTGATTGAAGCAGCAACTGCAGCTGATGGCTGATCAACATCTGCTGAAACAGGAGGCTTAGCAGGTTCAGAAAAGAGGTTCCCAAATATAGCTTCCTCTTCGTGAGTCACTGCAGTGTCAACCTCTGGAGCAACAACTAGTTTTATTGATCTTGAGCGTGATTTTTCAGTGATTTTTGATTTGACACCTTCTGAATGTAGAAAAAATACAAGATGCAATAGGCTATCGATCCATTTCCTTGACGCTGGAAATATAATGTTCAAAAGTTGCTCAAATGAGTGTCTCTTGTGCAAAAGAACCTTCTCATCACGAATGTGGCATGAAGGGCCATCATCAGCCTCAGACTCACATGGACAGTCAGATGATATAGCATTCAGATTTATCTTAATGTCATGAATTGGAGATGCCCAGCTCTTAGCATCCTTAAGAAACTTTAATAAGCAAAGAACAACTTGTGGAGAATAAATTAAGGGAGGCCTTGGAGAAGATGACAATCTATCATATCTCCAGCCATCAGAAGCTAAAATTTCTACCATGGAAGCAATTGTACATGCTTGGATGTTGCGAGATACAGTACTGTCATAGAAGACAATTTTGCCAAACTGAAGAAACTCTTCAAAAATTTGCAACAGAACACACCCATGAGTACTCTCTTTAAAGTCCAGATTGCCATCAAGAAAATCAAACTTCAATTTAAACAAGGATGGTAATGTGTCAGCATAGCTTGCAACAGCATGCAGCAACTTCATATCACAAGCACCACATGGAACCTCCTTGACAAGATTCCTAAGATACTTTAGCATTCTCAGACTAAAAGACAGTCTCAAAGTAAATTTCACATCATTCTTCTGTTGATCTAAGGAAGCTGGTGGGCAAAGCAGCCTTTCACACAGTGTAAGGAGGCGAGCTACACACTTCAAGTGAACAACAATGAAGTGTTTTGCTGCAGAGCTATTGTTGTCTGGAGTTCTCAGATCAACTTTTGAAGTGAGCAGATTGGCAACAGAATCTGGCTGAATAGATTCTAAAGATAAAGAAACTAGAAGATTCTCTACTATATTTCTATCATCCAAGCAGTCAAAACCTTATCCCAAAAAAAGTCAAGAAATTGATGCATCAGAATGGATTCAACTGGAATAAAACTACCAATTAAACATAAAAGCAAATACGGGGTAAGTAAATACCTTGCTGATGACATGAAAGATTGTTTCTGTAGTCCACATGGCAAGGTCTGACTGGGATAACTAATATCTGCTCTATGTAGGTGTTTATAGATTCACAATGCTGAGATTCAGACTCAGTTGAAGTTCTGTCACCCAAAACCAACTCCAGCAACAATGCAAATCCATTCTGCAGGAAAAGAAAAGAAAATATGAACAAAGAAAATTCAAATGTCAGATAATAGACATTAAACAGGAGAATGAATAAGATTCAAAATATAAACCAATTTGGTATGCTTACACAGCTTCTAGACAAATAAAAGAGCTAACAGATTCAAGATAAAATAGAATTTAAGCAGATTGGACTCTTGGCATAATGCTACTGGAGAGTGTAAATTGGGCATAAAAGAAAGCTTAATGTTTGTTTCAACTTTACATTTGCGACTTCCTTTAATTCCAGATGTATATCAGGCTCAACTATTCAGGGTCAGTCACATGAATTTTATTCCTCAAGGAAAAATAGTTGTTTTTTTAAATTAAAATTACAAAGTCCTTTGCTTTACCTAGTTTTTAAGAGAAATAGTTATTTTTTATGTCTATATTTAAATCTGAAGATTGTAATTCCTTATGGAATATAATGCTATTGATCCTCAACTACTGTCAGTCTGAGCACAAATTCCAATTGGCTGTGTGAAGAGATTGCTATGTCCAAGATAAACCTTGACATCAGGCCTTCATAATAATACACCAAGCTTAAAAAAATCAAATGACAGTATAGAAACAAACATTAAAACAATGTACAATGAAACTAACACTTTTGCTTGTCGAGCTTTAATTATAACCAGACTCATCAAGCAATCTCACTCCAAATTTATTAGCATGGATTGCACATGATGTGCTAATATACATCTAATGTTTATGTGTTTTTACAGAGTTAAGTGTATGTTATAAAACAAAAGTATGGAACCATTCTAACAAGCAGAGATTTAATTTCCTCTTATTGGTGAATCAAAGCTCAAAAGAATTCCTGCATGTTGATTAATATTATCTCTCTCTAATAAAGAAGAGGCAGAGAGTAATAGATCATTCAGTTTTACCTTCTCCAACTAGTGAGAAGCAAAAGTAAAAGCACCCTAGTCAAGCAAGTGGGGAAGAAACTCTGAAGAATAGCAAAAGGGGAGATGTCTCATTCAAAGAACCAAAACTTTATATAAAGCACAACGCTCAAACAAAATCCACGATCATATTGTATTTTGAGATGTACAATCAAGTTTAATCTTTTTTACTTAATTAGTTAATACAAAGGTATAAATATACCATGTATCACTAAAATATCCATCTAAGAGGAGATTAAAGATTTAATCTTCTAGCATCTGACCCATTCCCATATCAAAGACCTATATTTCATCATTTGCCAAAGACTAGCAAGACGCACGCTATAATTTGCTCCACTAGGAACATGTATACAAATTCTCACAAAAAATGAAGAAACAAGTCATTCACACAAGTTCAGACATCAGAACTCAAGATGTGAATGGATGATCATTATCAGCTTTGAAAATAGAAGAACTAATGGGAAGATCAGAAGTAAAAGTAACAACCAAACTAAAGCCAACAGATAGGTAAGTCCAAGAATGTACAACTTTCTACATAAACTTGTTGCATTAAGTGGAAGAGCAAAAGGACATGAAAAAACAGCAAAACCATAAATTAAAGAATCTTGGGTTTCATGAGGGGTGGTTAGTGGGAAGTAGCAAGTAATTTGCTCCCATAAGAGCCATATAAACTTATCACAAAGGCATATGAAAAGCATGTGTATAAGAAAGAATCAGAAACCAGTTGCAGCACCTTCTGGAACCAATTCCTGTAGGAAAAGAATTTGAATTCCATTCTAGAAAAGTCTCCCAAGAAATCCTATTCCAATCCTCATGTTCAAATTCATTTCTTGTGATTGGAATCATAGTATACAAGCATATCGGCATTACAATGTACATTTCTTAGTATCTTGAACTATCAATAATGATCTAACACAAATCTGACCAAATATGATCGGATTTCCCAAGCACAAATTTCTTCAATAATAGAAATTTAGTTTCAACTTTTCAGCTTTCCATAGGAGGAATGCGATATAATATTAGTAAGATGATAGTAATATACAAACAAGCCGTTGATTAGATAAGGTAAAATATCAGTACTCAAGACCGTTAGCAGCATTGAAAACAGATGAATATCAGAAAACCAAGAGGAGCAGCAACCAAATTAAAGCTGTCGTACGGGTTAAATCCAGCAACAGAAACTTTCTACTTAAGATACCAATTGCCACGAGGACTCTAACAAACAAAATGGGGAAAACAGTTGAAACAGCACACACCTCCAAGCTTAAATCGTCGCAATCAAATTTCGAACGCTCCAGAAAAATGATGCCTAACTCCGTCGACCTCGCCACGATGGCCGACGCCACTGGTCCCACTTGCTCCACTGCACAAAATCACGAATCCACCGTGATTTCTACGACGAGAAATAAAATAAAAATCGCACAAAAAATCAGACGCTAGCATCAGACCTGAAGCGCTGAGGAGCGCAGCGACGACGAGCCGCGAGACAGAGAGCACGGCCTCGATCTGCTCTCGTGACCAGCTCTGGAATCCGAGGCGACCGTCGCCGCAGTCCTCTATCCCGGCGCTGAGGATGGCGAGGAGGCGCTCGAGACCGGGTCTGGCGGAGTCGGAGCGGAGCCTCTGGACGAGATCCCTCGGCACGACGGCGGCGGAGACGGCGACGCCGCCATCCGCAAAGATCTCAAGGAGACTTGACATCTCCGCCATGGCGATCGATCAGTTCATGGAGGAGACAGATCTGCAAGACGAGGAGCCGAGAGCGGAAATGATCGGCGGAGGGAGATAAAGGAGAAGCACTCGGTGAGGTCTTTATATTACGTCGGTTCGATATTGTGTTAATTATTTCAGAATTATATGAGCCGTGGATCTAAGGAATCTTTTCCGATCGATGAGATCGGACGGCGGGAGATGGTTCTAGTGGCCTTGGAGCTTGCTTATTCCTCAAGTCTACTTTAATTCTTTTCTCTTTTTTTTTCTCGATAAAAAAAATTATAATAGGGTTTTTGTTTGTGTGCAACCCTTTTGCCTTTGAATAATTATGCGGAAAGAAATATGCGTCGATAACTTGAGTGACGATACTATGCTCAAATTAATTGCATGTCATAATCTTCAATAGTTTGTCCCTGTGCTGTATTTAAATTTGACAAGGAGTTGTTTGTTCCCTTATTAGGTTGTAAATGTTCTTGGACATAACTGAATTGATTACGATACAGTAAAGTTGTAGAAGAAGATAAGAATTCGATTCCTGACGAAGTCAGATAATATCGTAATCAACTACAGTTTCTCGATTTACTTCCTCACATATGGTAATTTTTAAAGTCGATCATGTGGGCCCACTAAGGTGATGGATTCTACCTTAGATTGTAAATGAACAGAGGTTCATAAAGAAGTTTAATATTCAATTTGATAAAAAAAAATTATATTGATTTAATAAATCAATATGATAGATAAATTCGAACACTTTCATTAATATTCGTAAAATAAAATTATTTATTAATTTATATAAAATGCAATTATATTTTTTTCAAATATGTATTAATTTATAAATTTTAATTTTTTGAAGTAGGTTAAAATTTTAATATATATATAATTTCATGTAGCTAATTTATAAGTTCGATAATATTGTTATTTGAGCTCTACCAACTCCATCCTTATGATCTTTAATGAATAAATTTACATAAGAGAAATTTAAATTTGATTCGATTTGATTTATTTACACTCATCCTTTCTTTTTTAGATTATATCTCTTTTAAGTGTTTTTTATAAATAAAAATATATAAATCATAAATGTAAGAATACATAATAATTAAAAATTAAAAATGATTAAAGCATAACCAAATATACTTCTAATATCCTCTCTCTCTCTCTTTCTAGTTTGGCAGTTGAACCATTTTTTTTTTTCCTCAACGCTAACACTAAGATAAAAATGAAATAATGATAATCACGTCAATAGTTGAAAAAAAAATAATTTATGAGAAAATTAGACTTTATCTTTTATTTTTATAATATTCTATATTTTAAAAACATTATTCAAATGCGTATAAAAATTCTGGATAAATTTTTTTATTCGGATTCTATTCTGGGAAACAAAAATTAAAGTAAAAATCGTTGGGGTTGCAATTACAAAATTAAGGGGTGCGATGTGCATAAGAGCCATGGTTATCATTGGGTTGCAATTACAAAATTAAGGGGTGCGATGTGCATAAGAGCCATGGTTCAGTCTTTCACGGCTCCAGCTGCTATTAATAACTTCTTCCTCCATTTGGTTGTCTCACTCCCCGTCTCCTCCTCTGTCTCTCTGTCTCTCTCTGTGACCAGGGCAGGGCCAATCGAACGCGGCGAAGAGTCCTCGGTTGTGGCGCGGGAGGTAAAGTTCCGGTTCTTCCTCTGTTTCCGATCTCCGGAGTCCGTATTGTCTGTAAAACTCGCTACTATCCATTGATCACGCGCCTTGATGCGTTTCGCTAGCATATTTGCTTTGCTCACTCCTGATCTGTTCTCATTCCATCTCTCGGAGGTGAAAATCCTTTTTTGTTGAGATTTATTTCACATCCCAACAAGATTTATTTTTTCTTTTCGTTTCGCTTTGGCCTTTATATTCGATATTTTTTGTCATGATTTATTTGCATATTGCTTTTCGGCTTATGATTTGCACTCAGTGTTATGTTATTGAATAAATCAGCGTTTGATTTTCACCTCTTTGCTAGGTTGATTAGCTGCTCGTTTTTTGGATCTAATCACGGCAATACCCATGGCTTCGGAGCAGATAAATCCAAGAGGTATGTTAGAATCCCCGTATTTTATGCTCGATGAGTAGTTGGAGAAATTTGCTTTATACTCGTCTTATCTTTGTTTCTCCCGTTGATTTTTTGCTTTTGTTGTTTATCCTGAAACCAGTCAGTTCTTATTGGCAGATGTATGTGTTGTTGGTGTCGCACGTACACCTATGGGTGGATTTCTTGGTGTTTTGTCATCTTTATCTGCAACACAACTTGGATCCATTGCTATCAAGTGTATGAGCATATATAACTTTCTCAAACCTTTTGACTTTACTCTGTGTTGGACCTACTGATCTCTTTGTGCTTTGTCAGATGCTCTTGAAAGGGCAAATATAGATCCCTCGATTGTTCAAGAAGTTTTTTTCGGCAATGTCCTGAGTGCAAATCTTGGCCAAGCTCCCGCCAGGCAGGCTGCTCTGGGTGCTGGAATACCAAATACAGTTGTTTGCACCACCATAAACAAAGTTTGTGCATCTGGAATGAAGGGTATTGTTGTTTAAAGTCGAGGATACAATTTTTCTGAGTTGTTCTATTGAATCACATAAACTTCTTCCTCCGTTCCACAGCTACAATGATTGCAGCACAGAGTATCCAGCTGGGTATTAATGATGTAGTTATAGCTGGTGGCATGGAAAGTATGTCAAATGCTCCCAAGTATATTGCAGAAGCAAGGTTAGCTAAGCCGCTATCAGGTTTTTGTTGCATATAGAAATTCTGTTCTCCATACATTCCTTAATTATAGTGCTTGATTGTCGGAGTCATGCCTGGGTAATGCATGACAAATAGGGATATCACCAAGTGCAAATTTTTACCAAACTTAAACCTTTTATACATATATATTATTTTTACATTATACAAATGCATTATCATAGTGATAACTGCAATGACAAGATCTATGCATTAGCATGTATTCCATGAGAATACATGTTGTAATATTTTTATAAATTATTAATTTATATGATATATATCATATATTCTCTAAAGGGGAGCTTTCACACAACGGTAAAGTTATTGCCGTGTGACGGTTATGGGTTCGAGTCTCGGAAACAACCTCTTGTAAAGGTAAGGTTGCATACAATAGATCGTTCCTTAGGACCCCGCATTGACAGAAGCTTTGTTCACTGAGCTGCCCTTTATATATCATATATTCTATGCTTTGGTGTTTGTGAGAATCTCTTTTAAATGAAAAACTATGGTGTTGTTTTGAATCTCACATTACAGATGGAATCCACCTTCAAGAATATTTTTATTCCATTAATCCTCCTGTTCTTTTTAATTCATAGAAAAGGATCTCGATTTGGGCATGACACACTTGTTGATGGAATGCTTAAAGATGGGCTATGGGACGTCTATAATGATTTTGCCATGGGAATGTGTGCTGAATTATGTGCTGTTAATCATTCAATATCAAAAGAAGAACAGGTGAATATACATCATGCATACTTTAATAGGAAGCTTGTATCCTTTTATCCTTTTTTCTGTGTGCTTAAAACCTAGGAAAACTAGGCTACTCTATATGTATTTTGGAAGATTTGCATGTCAATAGTCATGCAACTGAATTAGCTGTGTGCTTAAACCCTAGGAAAACTAGGCTATTCTATGTGAATACTTCAATTCATTTTTCTGTGTGTAGTGTTTATTTATTTCTTATTTATAATGTAGAGTAGTTTCGTATGTTTGAGTATGAATTCAATTTTCAAAGGAATTTGACTTTGTTTTATTCATTATGTCCCTTTTAGGATGCTTATGCTATTCAGAGCAATGAGCGAGGAATAGCTGCTCGTAACTCTGGTGCATTCACATGGGAAATTGCACCAGTAAGACTTACCTCTATGTGATATATTAGGCTGGATATCTAATGTTCAAAAAGTTCACTGAAGGTCTCCAATGCTTTGCTTTGCAGGTTGAAGTTTCTGCAGGCAGAGGAAGACCATCAATGATTATCGACAAGGATGAAAGCCTTGAAAAAGTAAATTTCCTATGCAAGCAATCTGTTGCATTGCAAGCAATTTTCGAATTTATGCTGCAGTTTTCCACTTTTCATTTACTTTATTTGATGAGCTTCAGATAGATATGTCTATGTAGTGTTCCTGCTTACTTGCCTATTGCAATCCCCTTCAGTTTTACTGGTGAAATGCACATGACATATAATTTTCATCTAATCTTTATTTTGTTGGATGCTTCCAGTGAAGCATCCTCTTGACACAAGAAAATTTGGATTTTCAAGAACATTAATAGCTTATTTGGCTTACAGAATGGAATAGCTATTCTTCGGGAATAGTATCAGAGTAGGA
This sequence comes from Curcuma longa, assembly GCF_044706935.1. Lineage (NCBI taxonomy): Eukaryota > Viridiplantae > Streptophyta > Magnoliopsida > Zingiberales > Zingiberaceae > Curcuma > Curcuma longa. The sequence continues at coordinate 7,784,124 of NC_133861.1, forward strand.
ATAGAATATAAATACTTTTTTCTTGGTTTGGTTACTTTATTTGGGCATCTTCTCTCTTCCATTTATTGTCTTAGGAGTTCAAAGCACAGCCTGTATGAACATCAACTGTTATTGATAACAAGTTATTGATAATGCTTAACAAATCCATATGCAATTGATTATGTCAGCATGAATAATTTGATGCTGTATTATTAAATTTCTGATTGTGGACTTTAGATCTTTTTTAAGTTACAAGCAGCATCACAAAAGCAAATATTTCTGCTGATCTGTGGTTGCTGAAGCAATTTTTCCAGTTTAGAAGTTATGTATTTAATCTCTTACATCATGGGTTAAAAAAAATTTGTACATGGCATATTAGAATATTTTTAGTTTGAAGAACAATTCTGGTTTAATTCTTTGAGCAGTTGAGCTGACTAATCTTCATGCATTTATTGAAAGTATGTGTTGTCGACTCTAAGAGAGTAATTGTTAGCTTTTATCTCTTTTTGGCAAATTGTAAAATTTTTTAGTTGGATGCCAGATCGGTTCTGTGCAAATTCTTCAATGCTTCTATGGGCCAGCTTTAATTGTGTTTTCTTTTTCTTTCTTTTTGCTAGTTTGATCCTGTTAAACTAAGGAAGCTCAGGCCCAGTTTTAAGGAGAATGGTGGGACAGTGACTGCTGGTAATGCATCTAGTATAAGGTAGATTTTTGTTGTACCATTTTGTCCTTCTGTGAGTATAATATTAGAGAAACAGATGGATTTGTAAGAACGATCTATTAATGTGATATTTATATAGGTAGCACCACCCTAAATTCTGATGACTTTCACATGGCATTTTATTTTCAACAATCGATTATCCATTCTTACAGAAACATATTAATTTGTTGGAATAATCTCTTAATGAGAGATTTGTATAACTAGCATGGTCCTAATCCTGTAGGCATTAATATGGCATTTTATTTTCTACAATTCATTGTCCATTCTTGCCTGTTGTTGAATAATTTTTTTTGTGATGATTTGAACTAATATTAGTTCCATCTGTAAGTTTAATTTCAAATCCACTAGATACTAAATTCTTTATTCCTTGTCTTTTCTGTACTATGGAGTAATTTGGTTTCTGAAACATTGGCAATGAGGTCTGCATCTTTCCTTGGCTATATGATCATGGTGATAGCAAAGCATACTGCAAGAGTTTGCTAACTTTACATTGCTAAAATTGATAGGTTCCCTAAATTACAAGTATGTATTTAGTTCGTCATTATCATCGAAATCATGTTAATTAAACTTTTCTTTGATCTTCCTCTACTCTTACATCTATCATTTTAATTGACCCAACTCTCGTATCTATTGATTGCCTTTGAACATACATTATCTCCACTTATCTTCTGTCAGTCTATCTTATATTGAAATTTTACATAATGGCTCTTGAGTATTAATATTTTATTCTTTCTTTTATCCTTTCTAGTAAATGCCACACATATATATCTTTCATGTGATGCCACTGTAAGACACACTTGATCTAACTCATTTTATTTAAGTTGGGAACTTTTCTGCATATCATTTTCAATCTGAATTTGTAAAATATATTTGTTGCAGTGATGGTGCTGCCGCTTTGGTGCTGGTGAGTGGACAGAAGGCTCTAGAATTAGGATTGCAAGTGATTGCGAAGATCAGAGGTTATGCAGACTCAGCGCAGGTATTAACAAACAAGAAACTTCATTTCTTCACTTACAGACTTGTAGATTCTTTTATAGTATATTCTTTTACTTACCAGGTTTTCATATGATAAATGAATGATATTGTATTCATTATTCAGGCCCCCGAATTATTCACAACAGCACCAGCACTTGCAATTCCCAAAGCTATTTTAAGTGCAGGCTTGGATGCTTCTCAAGTTGATTACTATGAAATAAATGAAGCCTTCTCAGTGAGTTTTAGTTTCTTAAATGCTGATGTTACTGGACCTCTTTCATCGTTCAATTATATGTGGGCTCAAAATTTTGCCCTTCTGCAGGTTGTTGCCCTGGCAAACCAAAAGCTTCTTTCGCTTCCGTCTGTAAGCTTTAATCTTTCTCTTTTCATATGTTTAGTTTTTGTTGAACCAGATGCGGTAGCAATCAACAGCTACGTAACCAACTATGGCACATTTCAACTAACAGATGTTTCCATCTGCTGCCTTGGCAGGAGAAAGTTAATGTGCACGGTGGAGCTGTATCCTTGGGGCATCCTCTAGGTTGCAGTGGAGCCCGTATACTGGTTACCTTACTAGGGGTATGCTTTTGCAGCCTGCTCTTTTTTGTATACCCAGTTGAAATATCAGATTACGATGTTGGAATTTAGCATCATTATCATCAAGCTGTGTTTATCCTAACTATTTGAGGTCGACCACATAAATCTTATTCCACTTCTGAGCTTTAATGCAAGGCTATAACACTAGTAATATCCAACTTAATTAAATACTTATTACATGTTCATAAGAGGGATTCACATGTAGTTGAGGACTGGCGTTATAGGTTCCATGTAGTGTGTAAAACTCCATGTACTTGTTGTAATCATGAGTACACTATATGTTGTCTTGTGTGTGTGTGTGTGCACGTGTGCGTGCGTGCGTGTGAAGGAAGAAAAAAATTGAGTTTTTGAATGATTATTGTTTTTCCATCAGCTTATGTCCATATATATTTAGTATCGCGAGGTGTGGATGTGGCATTTATACAGCTTATCTTTCTTTGCAGATTCTGAGACACAGAAATGGCAAAGTTGGAGTTGCTGGTGTTTGCAATGGTGGAGGAGGGGCTTCTGCCCTGGTCTTAGAGCTCGTGTAAGCATTTTTAATTTCGGTAAGATTCAGCTTCTCTCAAATACTTCTCCGGAGGCATAGGTTGGAGCTTAAGATCGGTTCTTATCCTTCGGCTAGTAATTGAAGAATTCATCTGGAAAGTAGAAGTTTCACTTACTATATGCACTACCTTTTATTATTATTAGCAGTCAAGGAAGGGAGCCTGTCTAAACAACCGAACGATAAGACAATGAAATATGCCCCAAAGGGACCTATCAAAAGTAGGTATTCAGCATTCCCATCTAATAATAGGACAACTAAACCTTCATATTAAATAGCTCTTCAACTCACTTTTGCCCAACTGAGTTTGAGGTAAGGCATTCATCCCTGAACAAGTGAGTCCTTTAGTAGTTGTAGTTGTAACTGTAGTAGAGGGAGGGAAGGGTGCATGCAACCTAACCAAGCATATCTCTAAAATGTCTTCTTACTAACAAATAAATATTCGCGATGAAGATTATGGAGTTACACAATTCGTCAGAAAACAGAAACACATTGAGAGATGGAACAAAGTAAGGTTTAGGTCCCCAACCGGAGAAACAACTTTTTTGTACCAATACTTTGCCTGTTAGGAGGAAGAAATGAAGGAAACACATCCTTCTTCACTAGTGTTGGAGAAAGTTTTGCGCAAATCTGGTGAAGCCTCTACATCTCTTATGACCTTGCTGATGATGGAAACGCAAGTGGATCGAAATCGTCTGCATTACATCACGGCCAATTGACAAATAGAGGAAGGATCCAATGAACCCAAGCAAGAATAAAGAAGAGTGTAGTGTCTAGGTTGCATATCAAATAGGAAGAAGCCTCACACCCACTATCCTTGTCATGCCACTGGCATTATGTGTCTCAGTGCGAGAAGAAAGTGGTAAATCTCGGCTGTTTCAGTCGTACAGCACTGGACTTTAATCCATGAGACAAAGGCTTGATTCTTTTTTTTTTTTTTTTGCCTATGAATTAAATCTTATCCCTTAGTAGAATCAAAGTCTAACTTATCTTAAATTTTAGCACCTTATTTTTATGAGATCTTGTTACAATTGTGGAGTAGCTAGTGGTTTTCACCAGAGATTCTGTGCTCTGTAATTTTTTTTTTCTTAATTTGTTCCTTTTATTTGCAGGCCTCATGGAGGAATGAAGCGATCTCTGTTGTGAGTTGAGCCCTAGTCGATCTCCAAGGCCTCTGCCGAAGAACTAATATTTTACTTGAGAATCTTTGAAATCTTAGCACAAAGACAATGTTCCTCAAAAGAACCATAAAACTAGTTTGCTAGAACATGCTGTCGAAGTCTTGCATTACTGGATGAACTATTCTCATCATAGTTTCCCAGATTTTACAAATAAACATGCATCAAGGCATCAAAACTTTGAACTCCTTTTTCTCTACCCATTTGCGCGATCCAATCCGTAGCAAGATCATGTAAAATTACTGTAATTGCACCCCCCAAGTTTGCTTCTTTTGGTCCTCATTAACTTTCATGCCAGAGATTTGTTGTAGTAGTAGCTGCATATTTATCAGTTTCATTGATAACGGAAAGGGCACATTTTTGAAAATCAATGAAATCGGTTAACATCACTAAACAAGTGTTCCCAGAGGAAATCATTATCAATGAGTGGAAGAACATAAGACGCATGATAAACAATTTTGGAAAAGATAGAAGTATCGAATTTTGTGATGGTAAGACAACCATGAAACATAGAATCACTAATTATTTTGCCGTTGGCAGCATGTGTGTTGTTTGATTAAAGGCACAGATCAATCAACTTTGAGGCAGAGTCAGTGTGTTCTCAGGGAATACTATCAAGTTTCTACGTCAAGAACAAAGGTTGACCATATGCCATAAAGCATACCTTTCAGCAAAGATGTCGATAATCTAGCTACACTATAATATCATTAATATGTAGAGCAGGAACAATCAAATTCAAAATGAAAATTATAAATGTCGTGAATGAATATATCTGGAGCAATCAAATTCAAAGATAAATGTCATAGTGATTATATCTATCTGATCGTGAAGAGTTATGTGAGCTATAGGGATCACCTCAGGAGAAGATCCTTGTTTGGTGATAAAACAATAGAATTTGGTTGGTTTTATCTGAAAAAAAATACAAAATGGAAAATCTCTTCCTAATCTCTGTTCTTTTAGTTCGTATTGTACCAACAACACTATTTTATTCTTACAGACATTAGGAGAACAACATAACAACTTAATGGAGGATAAGCATATTCCTCTTTCGAATGTTCAAACTTAAGAATAAAGAAGACATCAATAGTTTGTCAACATGAACAAGTTCAGATTTCCAGTATGATATATGAAAGGAAACTTATCATAGTAGGAAATCTTTAATGTAGAACAATCGTTTGTGTTTGACTCAAAAATCTAAAATGATGGCCCCAAGCAATCTGCACTATCTAACTAGAAAGACAACATTATAATCTATAAGCATACGACAAGCATATGATGGAGTCAAACAAACAGCATAAGTACGAAGCTTTGCGCACACACTAATGTAATTTACACAGGATAAGTAACTTCCCATAAAACAATTTGGCACTTTGGCTACCCTTCATGGAGAAGTATATGAGCCAGACAGAAATAAGAACTATAAACTTGTGAAGGCAGGTGATAAATCTCACCTCTCTTGTTTTTCACTCTTGTGAATCCTTTAGCCTTCCCCATAAAACAATTTTCTTGTTCTATCATTTAGGACTCATGCATTTTTAGAAATATTATATAATATCTTTCAACATTTAATTGATTTTTAATTGTGTTAAAATAAATAGATCTTTGAGTACTATTGAGTAAAATATCAAAATTTATACTTAGTCGTAATTTTAATATTTTTAGTGTCTATTATAATTCGCTTTACAATTAATTAAAATTTAAGTATACAATAATTAGATCCAATATGTTAAAGAACTATGCAACCACACGAGTAAAAAATAAAAAACTAAGATTGCATCTATTAAATAAAAATTCCAAGAAATACTTTTAAAATAATATGGAGATTTAGACATCCAAAAAATTAATAGAGGAAGAGTAAAGAATACTTGATTATCAATTATAAAAGAAAATATATTTAAATACAAATGATAATATAATAGAAAATCGAGCTCAATAACATGAATATAGACGATACAAGACTACCTTTGTGGTCATAAACTAAGGTAACTGCAAATCAGTAACAAGAACCACTAAAAATCTGTTTGCAGCAAAGTCTATATTCAACATTTTCAAGTAAGTTTTAGATCATCTAGCATTGATTTTAACGATGTAATTCAGCAAACTATGCCAACACTTGAATATACAACAACAACAAAAAAAAGTCTCATTTTCTCAAAATAGAATATGAATAGTAATTTCTTCAATTGGGAAAATCCCTTACAATATTGTACAACATAACAATGACACTCATTCATTCCACACAATATGGTACAATCTTTGGGCCACAGCAATCTACCACCTTATATATACTTCAACTAATACATGGCCACAGTTTGAAATTGTTCTATGAAATTTTTTTTAAAAAAAAATACTACATTGTAATGTGCAACTATGCAGCTGCGACCTGCTCTCCTTTGCTTCCTTCAGCTATTTTTATCGAAAGAGATTATGTCAGTCAATTGATTGCAGTTTCGATTTCCACTGCATCAGCGAATCCAACTATTAACTTTGTTGAATTCATGTGGCATTATCATTAGCTGAATAGCTGCTTATTCTCCAGTTACCAAGGAAAAGGAGGGAGCAGGATCATCCATGAGATCCGGTATCGACTGTAAATGAAATCCTACTTGTTCTGCGAAGTCCCAAGAACACCTTCAAAGGACACCATCCAAGTAGTTGTGTTCAGTGATACTTTTCATCGAAGAGAACTAAAAATGACCTCCAATTCAGCAGCTGAATCATCACTGCTGTCTGGAGGCTGGAATAAGTTGGAGTTCTAAAATTCTAGTAGCTGCTACTTCAAGAATTATGAGCTTCTATGTCAGGCTCATATAATCTGGTCCCTAGTAAGTAGCTCTATTTCGAATTGACAGAACATCTCCTTAAGGCGAACGGAAGTATCAGATGTCAGGCTCTTAGTGATCTTCTTTTTCTGTTTGGTGCCTTTGAGCAAACTAATTCCTAGAGTTACTTGGACGTAGCATGCTTTCGGTACAGAAGACACATCTTGGATCTGGTATTTTAGAAGAAGCTGCAAAAGAAGGAACATGAACCTGAATGAACTGAGTAGTGTTTTTTTTCCCCAATTATGAGTGAGACTATAATTTGCAACTATATGAGCCAATTCATGGAATTGAATTATACAGATTCTGATTACAGCAAGAATTAGCAACTCCTGTATCTAGCAACTCCTGTATGTAGGGATATAAATGGACATAATATTCATGAACAAGATTGATGCTCAGAATGTTTCATGAACAAAAAGATTGATAATACACATGTATATTTATAATACTATTTGTATCAATTGTTTTCGGTATTTTATAAATTTTACAGTTTTAAATTATTTATAGCATGATAGAAAGTTTTATTTATCGGATCAATCAATTAACAAAATCTTAAAGAACACCATGTGGATATTGAGCTCGGTAAGTTATAAACATGGCCATGTGGCTAATTGAGCTTGGTAAATTATAAGGACAGTGATGTTGCTAGTTGAGTTTGGTAAAAGCTTGAGTTCAGCTAGAGCTCGATAAGCTTTCTAACAAGTTTGAACAAGCTGATCAAGATAAATAATCAAGCTTGAACACCATCAAAGCATCAAGTTCAGTTCAGCTTGGCTGATTTACAGCCTTACCTCTCTAGGACTAATAAGCCACTAGAACATTCAAAAAGCGAAAAGGTTTGAGCATCAAATTTCAAAAGTACAGGGATTATGTGATTATGCAGTAGTCAGAAAGGGCCTTGGTCCATAAGATATCACAGAGCTTATGAAATATTGTTTACTATCAAGGATGTCTACGAAACTTGGAAATGAGCTACTCTTTGATTAGCAAATGCAATATCGGATATTTTCTAAAGATGCAAACAGGATGAAGGTGGCAGAATTCGTAAAGCACATACACTTAGATAGGAACACAATTGATGCTCTTGGGGTTGAAGGGAGATGGACTCTTCAATAACCCATCCGCTTCCATCAGACAAGGGATACTTTTGCTGAGTGCTGGTAACTTCACCAGTGAAACATGAAAAATTCTTGTCAACTTTGTAACTAACTCGCCTCTGATACACATCAGGTTTAACTGATTGCCATGGCGTAGCCAAGTAGTCTATGCAGCCAACTTTTTGCATAATCTTAGGCTCCAATGGGCCTCCAAATAGATCCACCACAGAGCTTGCCTGATAAAACATTGAGCATCACAATCTTTACTGATACTTTTCTTATAAAATTTATGAATTACTTTAACATTGTTCAATCTGAGTTGGGAAAATGACTCACAGCCAGTGGAAGGCCATCGGAGAATACCTCGATCATCTTCACATCCTCTGATCCCAGGAGTGTACCAGTTTCTTCTTTTGCTTCAGATTCGTTTTGGGCAAGTTGCATCTTCTGTTCAGGACTTAAAGATCTTGCTTTCCACAATGCCATGATAGTCCTGTTTGTTATTAGATTCAAAGTGCAAGATAAGAAATTATGTCGAAAAAATAACTAATAGCACAGTTGCAGCTGCTTGATTTTACATTAAGAAACTTCCACAAAATGGTAGTATTTCTCAAATCAAGTGGATATCAATTGCAATAACATCGATGCTAATACCAAGCTGATATTCTATAATTCAATTAACTGTTATAGGTTGCATTAGCAGTGTCATCCAAGTTATGATGAAATAAAGTATCATCCAACTATAACTTTTACCTGCTGGCTACATTGAATGAGACAAATGATTGAAAATGGAATTTTAGTCTCCCGTCATGGTCAACTTCTTTTGCTCCATGCTTGGCATCCATGCCTCTGCTTGCGCTTAGAATAATAATTAAAGAAGGGCTACCTACAGTAGCCAGAGATGGTGGAGCAACTTGAATGTCATCAATGTCATCCCAGAGGATAAAAAACTTGGTTTTGTGCCCAAATATGTTTGCATAAAACCCAACAACTCTTGCAGAAAGAAAGAGACGACCCTGCAGAACTGCGAGTTTAGCTACTCAAGCAGATTAATTAACATGTAAAACAGAATCATAATGGAAATACAGATTGAGAATAATGCAGTTGTACAGGAATATATTGAGACAGAATATCCTCTTACAATTTATTTCCAAATTTGTTGCCCCTAAAGTAAGTATTAAGTACCTGTAAAAGCATTTTCCGCTTCAAATGACAAGAAAAATCATTAATGAGAAATTCTTCTTGGGGAAGACCAAAAAGCTTCTGGAATGAAGAATTTGTTTGAGGGGACCGCAGATTTATCTACAAATACAAACATCTAAAACTTCAGCCAGAAGAAATGAAAAATTAAAAAAGTATCATGAAATTGAATGGTGCTTTACCTTCTTCCCAACCTCCTTCTCCATTTTAGTTAGGTACTGTCTTACAACTTCGTTGCTTGTTGAATTGTTCAAGAAAATCCTCAAATGCAACTTAGACTGACATGCCTGAGCAAGATTTCCTTGAAGAGGGATCCAGACATCAGCTAGTTTTGACAAGTTAGATTTCACAAAGTTGACTTCAGCATGGCCCAGGGAGATAGCATCTTCTGAAGGCCCATCAAAATCATAAACTACAATCTCCATTCTCGATGGAGGATCATCCATAGGATCAAATTCAAATACCTCTGCAATTTCAACCAAATAATAAACTAATTAGTAATGCACTATGTTAAGTTTAAGAAACAAAATGCCTGGAGTACGCAAAAGGAAGTGGCACTTCATGCAATTACCATTCCATACAGGATTTGTTGTTTGAAACTTGATAGAGCTTGTCTTCGTCTTTCCATTGCATTTAAAAACGACATAGGAATCAGATGATCCAAATGAATATGCAGCTGCGATGTTGCTTGCTTCAATCAATGCAACAGTCAGCAACCAGCCATCTCTTTGTGATTTAACACTACAATCATTCCCTGTGCACATAAAAACAGTTTAATCAAGGGAAAAAGTTGACTACAATGTATGTGGTGGGATGAAGGTCTCACTGTTATGTTCTCTGGCACGCAAGAAGCGTCCAATTACTTTGAGAACATATTGCCCTTGAATCAGTAAAACTGCTGACACTAGAAATTCTGTAAGAGAATCAGGCAAATCAAGGCCAACAAGCTCAAGCCCATGAACCATGCTCGGGTTGGCTATTAGGATGTGAGCTAACACATAAATGCATACAAAAAGAGAGAGGAGAACAGCAAAATTTTGCAGGAAGTGAACTGCCAAGCCCAATCCCGTTTCTTTCTTTGTCTCAAGCACTGTTAAGTTTTCCTCTATTTTAGAAGAAGAGTCTTCCAGGGAAAGTGGTTTAACATGTTTGGAAAGAAGATCAGCAAACTGGGAATAACCCTCTGTCAGACCTTGCTTTGCTCCACTTTCAATCATGCCTTTCATCATAGTACTTTGAAGAAAGTTTATACGCCATGATATCAGCAAATTTGATGACTGGTTTGGAGATGGCAACTGAGGTCCTGGCATTATACAATAAAGGACCTCCGTCTTGAAATAGCTACCATAAGGAACATCAGGAATGCTTACACTTGCCAGAATAGCAAACCGTTTTCCATCTGCTTTCAAATATGTCTGCTCTTCCGTAGCTCTTACAGACTTAATCAATTTACTTGCAGCTTTTGTATAAGTTATCACTCTCCTCAAACTACTTTCATCATTGATAAGCCTCCAGGATTCCTTTTTCAAATCTGTAGTTCTCTGAACTTCTGCAAAAGAATCCCCAAATTTTGAATCCGGAGAAAATAAGAGGTTGTTCAAATCAACTGATGCAATATCATAAGACTGATCTAGCAATACCCCACCAGGTAGTTTTCCGGGCATACCAGTTCCATTATCCTTTGTAGCCACAGTTTCCAATAGAGAACTGAAATTATTTTCACATGGCTCATTAGAAGATGGGTCAGCATATATCTCTGTTTCTGCAGGTGCACTTTGGGATTGTTCTGAGGAACCGAGATCTTTTATATCAGCTAACACCAAAGAATCTGTATTTCTCCCGAGAAAAAATTGAGACAATACTTCAGCAAAAGAGCCTAAACTCGACTTATCTTCCTTGGTAATTGTAGTATTGTCAAGACCCAAAGGTGGAGAAGAAGGTGAAGAAGGCTCTACTTTTTCACTAGGAGTGTAGAAAGGAACCTCCTTAATTAGTTCAAATGACTCCGAGCTTGATGCAACATTAGCAGAAGAAGATACCTGTTCGGTAATAGAAGATGCATCCAAGATATTGTTCCTAGGGGACAAAGATACAGCAAGACAAATTTCCCCTACACGTAGTAGAAACGAAATGGTTAGTCTCACTAATAAATAAAATAAATAGCCATTAATGAGTCAACTATCATGTAAAACTCTCAAGCTATAAAGACATTAATGCTCTTGGTGAATAATTTTTTGTGTGTTAGATTATACATTTTAAGATGAGCTAAAGATTTCTTTCTGGTGTTTGTTCATTAATAAAAATTTGAAGATATATGGACCAAGCACACCTAATATGCTAAACATAGGTTCATCCAATTTCAATACAATATGCATATATTAGATAGTTTGAAGGGGAGTATTGACGCAATGATAAAGTTGTTGTCATATGACCTGTGATCATGGGTTCAAGTCGTGGAAATAATTTCTTACAATGCAGGGTAAAACTACGTACAATAGACCCAATGCATCCAATCCTTCCTTGGTGTCCCATATTGACGAGAATTTCGTACATCGAACCGCTCTTCTTATGCATATATCAGATAGTTTCTATTACTATACAATAGTTTAAAGATGCATATTATATATTTAACACTTATTATTTTATCTATGTTTATCTATTTAATTTTAATTATCTAATAATTATTATATATTTAAATCTTTAGTTTTGGGCTAAGGCGAAGCCTGTCCTTGAGATGGATCAACCATGGTCATGTTGTTTATAACCATGATCATCTATGATATATATATTTCTATTATATCAATAATTTTAATTTGTGAAATTAAATATATTATTTATTGGTATACTCTTAATATACTTACTATTATATTTTACCTAACTATCATAGCTATTACTTTGATTTACTGGTTTTTGAAGTTGCAATAACTAAGTTGAATCAAAAAGTTGAAAGTATGGAAAACTCTATTTGATGCAATTAAAATAGATTTTATGGGATATGAATATTAATAGTGCTATATCCTTGTATGGAGTTAAACAGAAAGACAAGATTCACGTAGCCAACAAATATAGTTAGGCAACACAGCTTGATGATGATATCATAAAACCTTAGAGATTAAAATGGTTGGACCAAGTATAAAACAATCAAATGGCCAAATTAGTAGGTTCTATTTGTAATTTCTGACAAGGAATGGTGATTTTTTGTTGGGAATCCTATGCGACAAAACCAAAATTGTACAACGGAAAATAAGATCTCTTGAGTGATCCATGCAAAAAATCCGTACAAGTTAAATCTACAAAATCCAAATCCTATCTAATAAAATTTACCTTTGATGCGTGCCCTTCACTTATCCCGCTCGTCCAAAAATTATCGGATCTCTAGCACGTTCAAGTATCCGTGCCTCAATGCGTATCCACACTAACATTCTTTCATCTTTTGGAGAAGACTTAGGTTGTGCTAGCAACCTCTATGGGAATTTCGGCCAAGCAAGAAGAGGGAGACAAGAAGAATGAACCATCCAAGAGTTTTGCAAGAGAAACTCTTTTATATTCATGCTATGAATACCAAAGATTTTTAGGCTTTTGGTATTCTTTCATCAATGCATAATTAATCATATTAATTATGCATGATAACTCCCATGCATGTAACCTTCTCCTCTTCATTGCATGATTAATCCACATTAATCATGCATGATGAATCAAAATCCAACTTGGTTTAATTTGAGTTAGGAGTCTAACTCAAATTCAACCAACTTGAGTCTAACTCAAGTCTAGGTCATCCAATGAGCTTAATTGTTCCTTTAGTCAAACTAAAATGAACACATCTACAAATAGAGTGTTATTTGTGTGTGATCCAATAGGTTCTCGTAACGTTGGCAATGTTTCTAAAACTCATTTTAAAAACATAAGCAATGAGTGACATCTAGCAATGCATCATTCAAGTGACAAGAATGTCGAGATTTGACATAGCCTTCGTGACTATGATAATGTATGACTATGTCCTTCTATCCTCGATATCTAGATTGATCAATGAGGCATAGACCGTGTCATCCTCTTATTAATCTTTATGTTTCTTGATCCCCAAGTAGACTCACTCAAGCAAATGAGCTCAATATCTCATATTAATTCATTTGAGCATGGTCATGCATTTCGTGATCCTACTCTATCAAGAGGTCGTAAGATATCACTCTCGTTATATGGGAGGGATAGCTCCCATCTACATCACTCACATCCCTTCGCATAATTTGTTACATACCTAGTGATTGTCTTTATAGTCCACCCTGTTACGGGTGACGTTTGACGATACCAAAATAGATAACTCCTTATGTAGGGAACCATAGTGACTTCAGGTCTACGGACTATTCATACCAATAGTCACATGAGAAAGTTGATGACACTCATATAACGATCCATGAAACTTTCTCGTGGCGGATCAATTCAGTATACATTCTCTAATGTATACCCATGTGTCAACTCGATATCCCATATTCATGACTTGTGAGATCAAGTCATTCAATTGACCTACATGCTAGTCTCAGCGCATTAATATCGTCCCTAAATATTAATGCTTGACTAGGAATGATTAAATATAATGTTCTCTATATCATCTCACTATCGATTCAAACAATCAATATGATATAGATTAGAACTAGCTACCCAAGGACATTATTATACTTAGTTATGTGGCACAAATACAAAGTAAATATAATAACCAAAAATCATACTTTTATAAATAATAGAATATGATACAAAAGTCCCTAGTCGATCATCACATAATTGGCTCTAGGGCTGTTACTAACATTTTTGACACAAGAAAAGTACTATCTATTTTCACGTCTAGTATCTATCAAACACCAAAGAATGAAACAAGATCATAGTTGCTGAAACAAGGCAACCTTTCTTTTTATATTCCTGGTTCTCTAGGTTTTACCCAAACCACGAAGAAAGAATCTGAGCTGAGACTATAAATAAGAGAAACAAGACGAAAATTTGAATTCATACCTGTTTTCTTGGTCTTTGATTTCTTGTTCTTAGATTGAAGCGGGTACCAATCTGTCTGCAACGATAGATTTTCAGCATCCAAAACTTTCAACAATGATATCTTCACCTTCCCCAGGACATCATTGTTAAAGTACTTATCCTCATTGAGCACAGTTATGATAAGCTCTTCACTGAGTTCTCCAACCATGAAGTCGAATTTTTCATCCCAAACAGGGTTCAAATTCTTCTTCACTACCTTTGTTTTTGACCTATGGTTGCCAAGCTGCAATTTCACGTAAGGATCACATGCGCCACTCAGATTCATCACAGGAAGGTTACGGGCTTCAATGACATGAACCCAAAGCTTCATTTCCAACAAACTGTATCTAAACTTAAGGAAAAGAGAAACAACAAAAACATCAAGAAAGCAGGTTAGGGATACCCACACGAGAGAGAGAGAATGAAAACTGCTATACGGCTAACTATAAAAAATGGAAACTTTAATAAGCGTAGCATCAAAATTAACTCACATATTTCCTTTGGGTAATTTATCCAAGATTCTGTGCTCCGAGCATGGAAATGAATCTAGCATTTAGATAATGAACAGCTTCAGAGAGATTTCTCATGTGGGTACTACCAAGGAATGGAGAGAAAAATCTGGTCGGATTTGCATTACATTTCCCCCCTTCAAAGAAAGAGGAAAAATTGCAATCAAACAATTCGGATTCACAGATCTTCCATAATCCTTAGGGCAACCAAAAAAAGGGTGAAAATACGATTTTGGAGCATAGAATGGCAATTAACTATTTGACAATCGAAATGCTCAAAAACTTTGAGCCTATCTTGCCTCGCCTCGTCCGATGCAACCGGAAGAAACTTTACTACTTTAGGAGCGGACTGCGGAGAAAAAGCGACGTCGCAGAACGCGAACTATTCCTGAGAACTGAGGAGGAAACATGCCATCGGGAATCACGTATCATCGCTCCTCGCAAACCCCGAAGAGTTCGGAATCATGGAAATCTGTCCAAATAACCGTCCTTCATCGAACACCCACGTGGACGCCGCGGAGATCGATGCAAAGACCGAAATGGCCAAAACAGAGGGGAGGAAGAACCAACCCTAATCCGACACATCGCGGGCGTGAATCGGAAACCGCCATGACCGCGAAGGATTTGCTCGACGACATTTTAAATTCGATCGGAGTAGGAACCGAATCACGCGGCGACCGAGATACGCCACGTCAGCGGGAGGGTTTTTTTAGGGTAATTATCAAATTTGCCCAATCTTTTGTGAAATGTTTCATTAATAATATAAAATATTTTTCTATTTTACAGTTAAAATATTTCTCTTTACAACCGCTAAAGCTCGTTTTACTCAATTTTGAACAATAAAATAGAAATACTAAACTCGATAAATGTTATAAAAAAGATTGTTAAAATTTTAAAGCATTTTTGTAATCACACCCTTATTGTTTAGTTATTAATATTTTAGTACTTTTTTAAAGTTCATGTGAAACATTAAAAAAAACAGATAATTTAAAGTAGGTAAAAAAGTAATGAATCTCCTATAATTCACCCAAATATATTTTTTTAATAATATAAATATCTGAGTTTTTCCCAACTAATTTTAAGACAAATGGTCTTTCCTTTAATTCACCTGACTTGATAAATCGAGCACAATTTATCTATAGTCATTTGTTTGTTATTAGGAATTCATAGATGGATGCCATCATGACATAATTGAATTGGTTAGTGCGGAACAGATTCGCTGAAATAGGCAAAAGGAAAATCTCAACGAAGCTAAGGTAGTTGATCATGTGAAACGGTTGGAATAGCAAATTTTACCTTTTTACTGAAGAAGAAAAGAAATTCACAGATGGATGCATTTGAAATTTGTGTTCAAACATTTTCCCTAAACATTTTACAACGTTCTTGATCTCACTTTTGCTAAACTTGCCTTGCACAACATGCCCAGGAAGTGAATACAGTTTTAGTAGCAGCTACAACATGCATATGCCATAGTCCAATCGACCTTCATCCTTGTCTCACTTGGATGCCCATTCGCACCATCAGAATTCGACTAGCAAGAGAGGGAGAGACAGCAACACTGGATGGCATTTAGTTGCTCTTTGTGTTGGAGGAGGTAAACATGGGGAGTGTTGACAGACGAGGGCGCAATAGAACATACAACGCTGGGCCGACTAATGGAATCAGCGCAATTGGCAAAAGCCAGGAGCCTTTGTTCATCCTGCAACCAAGAGAGTGTTCAATCAGTCACATGAAACTTCCTCCTTTAATGTAACATTCATTTTATAGATCTCTCAACACTGACTGTCAAACACTTTTCAGAACAGGAGACTATTCTTCCTTTCATGTAACAATCATTTTATAAAATTTTCCACACGACTATAAAACACTTTTCAAAATAGAAACACTTTTCAGAACATGAAACAATTTTTAGAATCGAGAGCTCACCATCCCCTAGCAGTCATGTCATTATACACCCAAAATGGTGCGAAGGCTGTGCATAATAAGAAATCGATGACTGTGACATGGATCTGCAACAAAGATTTTACATAAATGCATATAAGTATACCATCAGGCGAATTGTTCTTCAAAAAGGTCATAAGAAACTTCAACATTAAATGATTCATTTTGAGGAAAAGGATTACAAGCTTGCTTTCTCTGCAGTATTGGTAGAACTCCATCCACACTGCTCCATCAGCTAAACCGGCATATACAATTAGGCCCAAACCTGCAACAATTGTAATCTGATGTGCCAGTGTTATTATTCAATATAGTTTTACATGGTAACTGCTAAAGACATGAATTTCTCACTGATAAAGTGTTTCATAGAGTAAAAATACGTTATGGGGGCACGTTCAAAGGCTGTAAAATACTAAAAGGCTTGTAGAAAAGTGAATTTTTTCTTAAATTATTTTGGTATTACAAGTGGCATGTTTTTTCACTTCTCTCTTTTTTTTTTTTTTTTTTATAATTTAGGTATTCGGGTTTCATCTAACTAATCCTGGAGATAAATGATCTTCCTCCTGGTTCGCTTACCATGTAAATCTGAAGCACATCTTATATATACTCAGAAGCTGACCTCTAGGATATTTATCCCATTTGGGATTCGAACTCTGACCCTCTTATTGGTCCTCTGAGTGCTTTAGCATTGCACCACACCTATGGGGGCCGCTTTTCTCTATTGTTGTTGAGAGGTATAGAGGAATTGAAAGGTTTCTTGTACACGTAGCAGATCTCACTTTGTTATGTTTTTCATTGTACTTTTACTATATAAACTTGGATCTTATCCATTGACGTTGATTTACATTGAATCAATTTTTTTTTTTTGTCTTTCTAGGTTTATGTTGTTCTAAGATTTCATCACTTGGATAGTAATGGAAGTTATTACGCATGTTAGAGGCATTTGAATTTAGATCTATAAGTGCATAGTTTGAAGTAGAGGTTTCTAACAAGTGGTGCTAGAGTGAACTCCAATTGATATCAAGGAACTTATGACGATAACCTATCTTCTTTTCGATTTATCTAGGCCTACTAAACCTCGTCAACCCAAATCAGGAGGTTAAATAGACTTTCTTAAATGTGTTGATAAAAGGAGCGAGAAAAGAATCATGAAAGATAATGGATTTGAGTTATTAAAAAGAAAATGAGAAATTGAACTATGTATGAAGTTGAGCTATTAGTTCCTTACCATGGCAGTGATCTTTGAGTCTAGAAAGTTTAGAGGCCAATTAGTGAGCTCCTCTTCTTCAACAGCTGGTGGCGGAGGCTTCCAAAGAACGAAATAAGGAATTAGAGCATATGCACCGAGGAAGAATGAAACAACCAGGAATGGCCAGACAGGAATTTTGCTTCTTGAACTGCATGATCAGATGAAGAACAATGTCAAATGAGAAAAATAGCATAAGAATGTGAGCTTGATTTCATTTTGGATGATTGTTAAATATGTCAATTTCTTGATCTCATCAATCCAAATTTGTCAATGAGAAAAATAAATGAAACAGGGTTGTAAGCGAACTGAGCTTGATCGTATTGAAATTTGTTGATTACAAAAATATAATGCATCACCAACCTAGCTCAATGCTAACGGAACTGGATTTTTTTTAAGCTTATTCATTAAAATGCTTACCAAACTCAATCTTTATTGAAGTTGACCTTTTATTGAGCTCAACTGGATATAATATTATCCTTTATAATTTAGTTTGAACTTTATACAATAAATGTAATGAATATTATTTAATCATATTTAAGTATTGTCTTATAACAATCTAACACTTTGATCCATAAAGCATTGCGAGTCTTATTGCACTCTTACAAATTTTCCCTTTTACTCTACATGCTTAATTACATCTTTATTAGCGTCTCCTAATCCTCATATTATTGAATAATAGATTCAAAATATCTAAATCTTTTACTTGCAAATATTTTATCCATTCACCTTAACTATTCCATTAATTATTCTTTTGTTACCTAAACTATCTTTCATATATTCTACTTATCATAAAGCATCTAAAGATTTCCTTAACAATTCAAACTTTGAATTCCACCAAATTACACTCTCATCAATTAACATTGTATCACCATCAAATATCTTGAAGTTTATCTTAAATTCGATTGGTCAGCTCATAGAAAATTTAGCAACCTTATAAATGAGATGAGAATAATAGTTAAGTCTATAGCAATTGTAACCCAAAGAAAAATATACTTTCTTTTAAAGATTTCTGCTTCCACTATTGAATCTCACTTTGTCAGATGCAGTATGTGGATATTTTATCATATATGTTGCAGTAATCCATACAATTCGTCGATATATCATGGCAATCAGTCAACACATACCCGAAGCGAAACATTTTTAATAGCCTTAATAGTTTAATACATAATCACAAAATAAAGGTAGCAGTTATGAAATTGCTAAGAAGGGATTTGAGCTCAGATGTCACCTTCTTCCAGTAGGAAGCAACAACATGCTATACACTACGGGCCACGTACCCATCATCCACCACACGGCTACAAGAACTTGGTTCATCACAAAACCATCATCCCCTTTTAGAAAAGATAGCTTTTGCAAGAAGTACATATCCCTGTACTGAAATTTTAAGAAGAAACCTCTCTGAGAGTAATAATGGGTGCATTGCTATGGTAGATAAGTAATTGTAAAGTCATTTGTTGTTGTTAGAGCATGTCATTTGTTTCCTTGAGACCTCGATGCTTCAGTTGATTTGGCCAGATATTCGACAGACAAAGTGATAATTTCATTGCATTGCATGTGTTTTTGTTATTGTTGCTCTTGGAGTGCTAAATTGACACATAAGTTCATGCAGCAATATTTTATCATTGTAAAAATGTATTCTTTGTCTATTCCATGTATGTTCTATTCTATTTCTATTTCGTGAACCAAACTAATGAACACTTATTCCTATCCTATTCCATTCCCCTATTTAATTTCATGAAAAAAAACACACAGTTAGGGATTCGAGCAGACTGACAGTAGATTTTGAAGCTCAGATTAAACAATACAAGTCACAAATACAATTCCGAAACCATAAACAAAGAGCACAGAAAACCTACCGGAGTCTGGTTCGGCGCGAGCTGGAAGACATAGTACATGAGCCCTGCCCACAGCCCGAAGAGCAGAACGGAGGTAATCCAATCACTGGCATTCACACCGCCATCGGCAGTCCTCTCCACCAAATTCTTCTCCTTCTCCTCGAGACTCGCTTCAAAATCCTCCCTTTCGATGGAATCTCGGCATGTGTGGAGGAGACGCCTCTTCTCCATCGGCAAAGTCGTAGGCTTCGTCCCAAAAACCAATCTCGGCGTAGAGTTTTCCAGAAGGAATAGGGATTGAGCTCCCAGAGGTGGGATACGAGGGAGAAGGGATCTGGGCTTAGGATTTTGGCGCTTGGAGAGGGAGGGAGAGGACGCAGGGTAGTGGCACAGAATTGGATAGGATTTGGCCGAGAGCATTCCTATCGTTAGTTGGAGATGGGAGCGCAGAAGATGATGAAGCAATCAAAGCTTTTCTTTTGGCTTTATAGCATGAGTTCGCACGTGATAAGCACGTGGGAATGTAGAATTAAAAGTTCTTTTGTTAAACTCTATGCTATTATTTTGTCGTATTACTTTAAAAAATTATATATATATATATAATAAATTTGTTATATAATTAAAAATTCTTTTGTTAATCTCTATGTTATTATTTTGTCGTATTATTTTCTAAAGTTATAATTAGTTATATTATTCACAAACAAATTTTATAAATCATCATCATCGGCAACCTTTTATCAAACTTGCAAATAAAAGAAATAAAAAATCTTAAAACAAACAAATAGATTTGTAATAAAATTTATTAATCAAAATGCAAAATTTTAAAAATAATTAAATAAATTCAAATTAAGAGCTCAATAATATAAATCAAATTTAAACTTATAAAAAATATTAAACTTAAATAATTATTCTAATAATTTAATTTATTTTAAATTTAATCGTGAAGTATTGATATATTAGACAGCTATATATTGATGAAATTATTTATATTTTATTTTCTGCAAATGAATATGTTAAATCAAATAATATTATATTATACTTTATATCTTATAATTTGATTATGTAATTATTAAGTAATCAAATAATTTAAATTAAATACACCCTTAAAGTTGTAAATAAGTCCAACTGAGTTAAATTTTATAATGTTAAAATTTTGTTTTGATAACACAATCCAGTTAAATCAAATTAAATCTAAATTTGAATCGAATTGTTAGAATAATCGTTTAAGTTTAACATTAGGGGTAAAAAAAAATTTAGTTAAATCAAATAAACTGATTGAACCGATTGAATTTAAAATTTTAATTTAGTTATTTCAGAATTTTGATTATTTTTTTAAAATTGATTAATTTGGTTCGATTTCGATTTTAAAATTTCTTATTTGGTTAAACTGAATTAATCAAAATAAAAATTATAATTTATAAATACCTAATTAATTGGTAAAATTTTTATAATATTTTAAAAAATTAATTATTTCAGTTAATTTGGTTGAAAATCGAATTAATCGATATTTTATCAATTCAGTTTGTTCAATTTTTATTTAAAAATTCAGTCAATTCGGTTAGTTCAAAAAAAAATTGGTTTGATTTTATTTTGATTAATTCGGTTCAATTCAAATTGTTTTTAATTGAATACTCAATCTTGCTTAGCATGATTTTTTTTTATCAGAATTTGATTCAAACTTAATTTGAGTTAGATTTGATGAGATATTATAAATTTTCAATTTAAATTTATTTAATTGTTCAATTTTTTTATAATTTAAACTTATATAATTAGTTATTAAATTATATAATATAAATTTATTTATTTAATTTATTTTTTTATTTAAAAAGCTTTATTGGTTGATGAATATGATTGATGAATGTTATCTATAAATATTAATAAATTAAATATTTATATATTTAACTTTATTTATTTAGTATAATAAATTATTTAAATTTAATTAATTTATATATATATATTTATATAGAACGAGCATAGATAATTGTACATCAAACTCTTTCATTTACAACCCTAACAATACTTCCCCACATATAAATTATATAACGTCCCTTGCCACATGTAGCCCATACATGAACATTGACATTACTAACTTAGCTCCTGTTGATTTTATTATAATGAAACAAAATAATCAATATAATACTCAATTAAACGAGACCAACAATGATTAAAAGAGTGATCTAAATTTGTAAGAGTAGTTAAATATAACTCTAAAATTTATAAAGTACAATGAGTAAGGAGGGTTTCGACACACTTGAAGGTGCAAAATGAAATGACGCAATGTCAACAAAATGACAAATAATTTAAAAAGGGCCCCCGAAACCAAACTTATTTGACCTACTTGCTATTCTCACACTCGCAGCGAAAGATCGGAACGACGAAAGGGAAAATAAAAGGGCGAAAAAAGGCGGTCTACTGTCTCTCTCTGCGTTCGCTATCTCCGTCTCCTCGCTCTCTAAACCCTCCTCCTCCTCCTCCTCCACCTCCACCTCCTCCTTCCTTGGATCCGAAGATGAGCGGCGGAGGCGCTAGGGTTTCGATCCCCTCCGGCGTGCGCCGCACGATCCAGAACATCAAGGAGATCGCCGGCAACCACACCGACGAGGAGATTTACGCAATGCTCAAGGAGTGCTCTATGGATCCCAACGAGACCGCCCAGAAGCTCCTCCTCCAAGGTCGCCCCCTCCCCCTTTACTCCTCCCCTGCTCCGCTCACTCCCATACCGGGCTTCTTCTTGTCGGGCCGGATGGGCCTGCTTGGAGTAACGGTGTTATCGTGCGAATCGAGTATTAGCATTCGGAAGATCGATCTCGTTCACCCCAGTGGCGCTTTTGGCGCCGCTGATCGGTTCTATTGGGTGGGAGATTTGGGGGTATTGACTGGGATTTTTTTTTTCTCCTCGATTTGTTGGGTTTGCCCTACGATGCTGGGTAGCTCTTATGATAGCCCAGTCATTGATCTGTACGGGTTTGGAAGAAATATTTGTTCGAAGTAGAAGACACTGTCAAATAGGCTTTGATAGTCGTAATTGTTTCTGTTCTACTTTTTTTGGCATTATTCATGAGACAATAATCCATATTGACGTGAACCATGGTTTGTTTTTCCTGTTCTTAGATATCGATGATTGTTTAAGTTGATCACTTTACCAAAAAATTTCCTCCTCTTGCTATAGCATGTATTTGTCTAGGCTCGCCATGCATTGTTCTGCATTATTAATTTATTGGAGCAACTAAAGTTCTTTTACGGTGTTGTTTGTTGTCCACAAGGGTCAGGATCACACTTTTTATATGCTTTGCTGTTTTATTAAGTTGCAAGTATTTGGCTCTGTTCCTCGCTTTAAGGAGTGCTATTGTATTCCCCAGTAATTTGTGAAAGGTATATGTTATGTTTCATTTAGAATGCATGATGTTGATATATGATTTACATTTACCCAACACGAGTGAATTAAAAGAGCTGATAATGCAATCCATATGGCATTTTAATATGTTGCACGTTATGTCTTCTTGTCCGATATGATAATTTATGTATGTGTGTATTTGTGCAAAGAAAGATGCGGTGTCATTCTTTCTTCTTTGTCTTCTTGCAAATATTGGCATGGTTACATCCGTTAGGTATTTTATACTTGATTCTATTGTCAGTTTATACTTATGTGCATACTTATGTGCTCAATTTCTTGTGATTTCTTCTGAAATGCACTTTGGTATACCTTTGTATTAGGTCATAACAAATCAGTTTTTTCTTTATTTTCAGATACTTTCCATGAGGTCAAAAGGAAGCGTGACAAGAGAAAGGAGGTAAATATTGATTGTTTTGTTTGTCATTTATGTCTTAATCTATGATTTCCTTTATTATTTTCAAACATAGTATATGTGTATACGACACATGCAACATATCTGCTCCAAAGCAATTAATATTTATCAAAGTTTCAGTATCTAGTAAGTGCAAGACATTGACATTTAGTTAACACAAGGTTTTGCATAGACATGTCATTTCTTTGTGTTGTCTATATTATAGAGGATAATTTGGATCTCTGTTTAACCACATGAACTAGGGATATGTATTTATTTATTTTTAACTTGTTCTTATTATCTCTTTAATTTAATTTCTAATCTGAGTTATAATAATATATCCCATTGGTAGCCAAAATTTAAATTTAACTCAGGCTTGTCTCGTGCCAAATTTCTCGAATCTCAATCGCAACTAACTCTAGTTGATTCCTGGTGTTCTTTTAGAGCAAGCTAGATCGAGAGCATGGTTTATCTTATTCTTGGATACTCTTTGAAGTGCACTCCTGTAGTTGCTTTTTGACCTTTATAAATCACCTTATTATGATTTAGAATTCATTGGATGTGGAAGCTAAGTAGGATCAATGACATGCTATGCACTGTTTAGTTGAATTATTCATGATTGCTATATTTAGTATTCTCATCAGAACGCAAGTCTGGCATTTGTAAATCACCTTATTTGGATTTAGTATTCATTGGATGTGGAAACTAAACAGGATCAGTGGCATGTTATATTCTGCTTAGTTGAATTATTCATGATTGGTATGTTTTACTATTCTCACCAGAATGTCAGAGAATCCACTGAGCCTAGGTGGAGGCCTGGTGTGCAGGGACGAGGAGGTAGGGGAGGTCGGGGAAACTACTCACGTTCACTGCCTAATGGTATGTAATTCTTTGTAATGTTGTAGTGCTTATGCTATGCAGGTAGATTTCTATGATGGCATTAGGTTCCTTTATTCAGCTTACATTTTCATATCAAGACGTTTGCTATGTGTGTATTCACAAATGAACTTATTGTCATGCACTTGATTTTTTTCATGTTGCTCATATTCAAAACCATGTATAAGTATGAATGTGAACTTTCCTAAGGTGTTCAATATCTTTACAAAAATGACTTTACTTACTGGTCCTACCCTTCTTCAAATTCCTCTTCCCATTTCCCATCTCATGCGGATACACTAAGGGTACTTCAAAAGCACATATTGGTTACCCTTTTTGGTCAAAGCCTTCTTTAGTATATTGCTAGTTATTGAATATTGGATATTTTCTATTGCTAGTTATTGGATATTGACTAAAAAATTTGTCATTCTCCAGATGCTGCTGGTGGAAGAAATGCAACATCAGGAAAGGAGAGTGGGCTAAATCAAGGCATGGATAAAGCCAACACATCTTCATCCACATCTCCTGACACAGAGAATAAACCTGCAATTCCACTATCAAGGTATGTCGTTTAGAAAAAGTTGGCTCTCAATGACTTGCTAGTCTCAAGGTAGGATAATGCATTATTTTGCTGATACTGCAATGTGTAATTGAATAAGATCAGTCATCAAGTGTTTGAGATTTTAGGATGTATACCTGATTAATTCTGGATATCAGGTTGTATTTTTCTTTTTTTTCATTGTTCAGAGTTTTCTTATATTATGCAATATTGAGGCCTTTATTTAGTTGGAGTTTAATGTGATTTGTTATTTGTAATTTTGTGAAAGAAACATATTTAGAGATCCTCCATCCTTTTACTGCCATAAAATATTGTAGTTGGATTCCTTGAATCTTATTTATGTTTTTTTTTAAAAAAAATATCTGGCGTTGGAGGGAAGAAGAGAGTTTAAAATTTGGAATTTGAGGTGCAGGTTTAGATCATTACCTTTTTTAAAATTTTGTCTTTAGTATTTTTTCTTTTTGAAGCTGAAATAGAGGCCACCTACCATGCTGAAATTATTTGCTGTCTGTGATGGAAGCATGGTTGCAAGTCTGTACCATGTTGACTGGCTCTTGTGAAACATATTGTAGGTTATAGGGTATCTAGTTAGTACAATAAAATGTTCTTTTTTTGTCTTGTCACCTGTTCCAATCATGTATTGCCTGCATTGAGTAATATAGTTTGGGCATGGGTTCAGCGATACAAATGCTGACAATATCTAGGAAAGGTGGACAAGTTATCAAGTTTTCTTCCTACTTTTTTTCTTTTCCTCCGTTTCTTCTATTTCTTCCTCATTTTTCTGATCATCCTTTGTTCTCCTCAATCATTGTAGCAACTCATCAGATCTTCCTACACTAGACTACCACCGTATGATTGCTGTCTCCTCTGCCACTTGCCATTTGTTGTTGTGTGATTACTGTCATTCACTTGGTCTCACATGGATGCTAAGGAAAAAGACAGAGGGAGGAGTTGACTAAAAGGATCCTTCCCATTAGATAGATCAACATCAAGCTGTTCGCAATTGAAGCCTGCCTATTTAAAAATGATTCAGTTCAAATCAGATATCAAGATTGAGTCCAATTTGAGCCCAAAGTCAACTGTAGTCAATGAAACCCTAATTCCACTAATCAACTATGGTCAATGAAGCTTAATTCCACCAGTTGAGCTTATCTAAAATTCTACTGAATCTGTTTGGAGCCTTTAAACAAAATCAGTGCAATTCCAAGTAATCACTCAATTGAAGTTCTATTTTTATTGATTAAAGATTTAGCTACAAAAATTATACCCTATGTAACTATGTAAGTAAATATTTCAATGGGGCAAGATTAGACAGATGAAGACAGTCTAAAGCTTGGTCAATACAGTCCAATCCGTGTTGAAGGAACAGTATATGAAGCTGTAAATTCAGCTCTTAGGTTTCTTTTTCACTTTTGTTAATTATGTCTATTTAGTACTTCTTTGACAACATGCTAATATGATTGATTGCGTTTCTTTGTACATGATACTGAAAACTGAGTGATGGAGATAGAATTTAACATGTTAAAGTGTTTTTTCTGAAGAAACTTTTAGCCTGATTTCATTTGTAGGCTAATATTCATATGAAGGATGCAACATATTGAGTATACTAATGGTTTTTAGGCTTAAGATCCTACCTAGGATTATCTTGCAATGTCAAGTGGTTCTCAAGGTTAGAGCATAGGATTGCAAGTTCCTACAGTTTAACAAAAATAGTTTTAAAATACTAATATTCAGCATTAGTATTTTTTATATTGACTTCCAATATACAATCGTTACAAACATTTCAATTTTGCATCTTTACGATATCATAAATAATAAAATTATTCATGAAGAAAATAGTCAGTATATTGGTGTTGCATTTTTTTATGTAGTACATTGGTGTTTCAATGAATTCTACTTGAAAGTTTAGAACTCCTATGATCTTAACTTCCCTTGGTTGATATTCCATCGAAAAGATAATCCACTTCTAGTGCATGCCAAATTTTAGAAGGCACAAAATATTTAGTCAAAATTGTTAGGATGGACATCCTACTACCAAGGAGCAGTTACGGTCATAGGATTGTTGGTTCATGATATTCCAGTTCAATTGAGGCCATACTTGCCATCTAGATCGTCTATATCCCTATTCAGTGTTCCGAAGGTCGGAATCACTATCTTGGCAAACGCTGCTTAAAATTATTATGGCTGATTGGTTCTCATCCACAGTTTGACACCCTGAACATTTGATCTGGGGTAGTACTAAATCGCGATACCAGTTTGACATCTTAACTAGGAATTGTGAGGAATATTGGATTCCTTTGCTGCTTCATGAGATTTCAATCCAATTAGAGTTTGACATCTTGATTTTGTATGTCCATTCAGTTTTTCCAAGTTCCGGATAACATTTGGTGTTTCTAAGGTCTGTATTGCAATCTGACAATCACACTTGAAATCATTATGGCTGGTTGGTTGCCCCCACAGGCTTAGCTGAGATGGTAAGTGGATGGTTTACTTGCACAACGAGTGAGGGGTCGATTCCCGGGCTGGCGGGGTGTAAATCCCTGCATCTTGGTACAACTCACCCACCCATCCATCTTACCTCTCAGTTACCGTGATTTACCTCCACCGTGTTGGTCCTGGGGGCGGGCTGGTGGGGGCGCTGGGGGCGAGCGATTTCGCTTTTGCACAATTATGGCTAGTTGGTTCTCATCCACAGGTCAACACCTTGAACATTTGAACTGGGATAGTATTAGATCACGATATCAGTTTGACATCTTAACTAGCAATAGTGAGGAACATTGGTTTCCTTCGCTGATTCATGAGATGTCAATCCAATTTGATCCTGTTTGGCATCTTGATTTTGTATGTCCATTCAGTTTTTCCATGTTCTGGCTCACATTCAGTGTTTCTAAGGTCTGTAGCATCATCATTTAAAATCTTTTTTCTCTTTCTTTCTTTCATTGGTTGGCTGTTTGGGTTGGATATGTTGCAAGTACAATTTTCCTGGAACAAGTTCAGGTTTCAAATTGTCACATTGATACACAAAATTAGTCTTACTTGGTATTTTTTTAATTAAGACAATGCAAAATGAAAGTTAGACAAAATCGATTTAGAGAGTTTGTTCCCTGCCACCATGTAAGATATAGACTCTGGAATAGCAAGAATCCTCATAGCTGTTACTGGAATAAGGCAGCTGGGATGTGTTGTTCCTCTTGGACATCTTCATTAGTACCACAGAGATAAATTAGATGCGATAAAAGAGCAATAGGTTGGAGAAAAAGTATAAGATTAATCTTATGGTAGTTGGAAAAGTTTGATTTATTTGTTCTTGCTAATATGATGTAAAGTGCAAACAAGTAAAAAAAAATGTACAAAAACTGTGTACTATCAAATTTCCCTCTACTTTTATATGAAATTGTCAGTTACTAGCAATTCTTCTTTTTTATATTTCTTTTTTCCTTCATTTTAAAATTTGATCTAGCACTAATACACTATATTGACTTGAGTCTTGATTAAATTTCTTAATAATTCTTCCTTTTCAGCTCTGTATCTGGTGTTGTCAATGGTCCCAGCAACATAGAACATCCTGTGTCTTCTCAGGGGTCTCATGGATCTGATGTCAATGGCACTCCATCAGAAGAAATTTGTGATGCAGTAACCACTAAAACTGCAAATTCCAGAATACCTCTCAAAGACTCAAACGGTGATTCTGCATCTGGTCAATCTCTGCGAAATATTGACCAATTATCTTCAAACAAGCTGGTGTCTATTGATACATGCACCCCTGCAGAACTGGGAACCATGAAACAGGTAACATGGATCCAACGATCTGATTTTGTAGCGATCACTAGTTAGGTTGTTCTATAGCTTTATTAGATGTTAGTATAAAAGGTTGTTCTGACATGAGCCTGCCCACAGATCAAACCACATGGATCAGGAACAGATGAAGCCACAGAAAAATCCCAAGCTGCATCTTCATCCTTTTCTGGTGCTATGGGCAGTAGACCATCCTCTACTTACAGCAATCGTTTTCAACATCCAAGTGGTTTGCAGAAAGGTAGACCTGTCCTCATTTTCTGTAATCTTTTGTATATGTAGTCTTTTTCGCTGTTCAATTGTAGTAGAAACTTTACTGGTAATTTTACTAAATCAACTAAAACACACATCATCTCAATTCTTCGGAGAAAACATATCTGCAGGTTGTTTCTTTTCAGTTGAAGCCTTGGGTTGAAAGCTAGTCCAACTGGCTTCAGAAATAAGTTTGTCAAAGGCTTGCAAACCAAATTTCCATTTAGCAAATTAACTTATTGAAAATGATTGTATAGACTTCCTTGGTCGGTGTACATTATATGTTAGGCGTTGCAATTCGTAGTTGATAGAGTTCCTATGCAATTTGGGGCTGAACTTGGATGGATCAATCCCCGCTCTATTTGGGGATTGTTTTTCAGCTTAACTGTGCAAATATAGTAGTTTATAGAATGTGTGCTTCTTGATATATTAACTTTAGAAGTCAATTTTTTTGGATGTATTTACTGAATTTCTGGCGGCTAAGCTTTCTACTGGATGTTGTTGTCTTGAGCTGTATCTTTCATTCCGAAAGGATTCAAAAAGTCAGTATATCATTCTTAATGAATTTGCAATATAGCAGAGGTCTGCTTTCTACATCAGGTCGCCATTAGAATTTAGTACTCAAAACCAATCTCTCATTTTAATGCTAGTTCCTGATATATCACACTGCCATACCCTATATCATGATATTCTTTTGGACATTTTTTTTGTGGTTTTAAGAGGATTAGTTGATAAGATGGAAAATTCAAAATGGATTTTCCATACGTTTGAAACAACAGGGAGGCAGAATACAGTGAATTCATATTTCTTTTCCTAGGGACAATTTCAGATTAGACAAGCCACAAATATTTTGTTTCAGAGATCTATTGTTTGCATTTGTGTTGAAATTTTTACTGAGAGAAACATTTTTCTGTTTCAGGAACTTGCTCCTTTTGCTTATACAATGCACAGTCTGAGACCTTGCTTCCCCTGTTCCACCTAATTACACTGATTTTAATTTGAGATTTTTATTGTAATTCACATTTGTTGTTCTGATGCTCCTCTTACAATAGATTTTATATATATCATCGGACAATTCTTAGTTTGTTGGCCTAACATTGTGCATTGAAAATATCTTGTGTGACAATTATTAAATATTGTTGTCTAAATTTCTGATCTGATTTGTATTTATTTAGTTTCTAACTTTGAAGTAGACTGAGTGATCTTTTTCTGTTCAGCACCTCTTCCTAATAAAGAGTGGAAACCCAAGTCAGTACTTGCAAACCCTGCCCAGGCATCTGAGACAAATGACACATCTGAAGTACCAGTAGTGACTGAAGCTGTTTCCCAATCATTACCAACCTTATTGTCAGCTACTCCAGTAGGTGCTTCTGTTAAGCTAGCAAAGAAGGTAGAAGAACTGAAGGTATCAGACCGACAGCATGTGATTATTCCGAACCATCTCCAGGTCCCAGAATCTGAGCGACACGGATTAAGTTTTGGAAGCTTTGATGCTAATTTCATGTTTAAAATGGTTGTTGCCAAGGACCTTGCAGGAGAGAATATTGAGACACCACATTACGAGCCATCTCAAGAGATTGATGAAACTATTGAGAAGCAATCTTTAAGGTTCTTATACATTAGTTGCACTTTTTGCTATTTTCATCAGCATATGCACTGTCCAACATCTCCTCTTTATTTGTGGTAAATCAGGGAATTCTGCAAAGTTAAGAAATTTTTGGATGTGGTCTAAAACTTGAGAGATGTTATTTGACTAAGTCCATTGATACAACATAAGTTTGCATCCATTATAGTGTGATATGAGAAGCTTTTATAAGGAAAAAAACTCATGATTTTATATTTATTATTATGGTTTTCCACTGTGTGGAAGTGTTGCAACATCAGAAGCCATTTTGTGCTGAATGTTCCTTGCTTCTTGATCGATACAAATAAGGGAGAACTGTATTCTTATGATACTTCTGCGAATGAAATTTACTGTCTGACTATGCGCAGTCATACTAATTTTGCTACTATGTTTTTCCTCTTCTAACATTATGGTTTGCTTCTGTAATTTCAGCAGCAATTCAACATCCCCAACTGCTGAAGAAGATGATTTTTCTGAACATCCTCAATCACCTGAACAGGTTACAGATAATTATTCAAAGAAGGAAATTGTTATTTCCAATAGCGCATCACCTGAAACAGAATACAACGAAACCAATCAAGAAGATAGTATCAGTCCAGAAGGTTCTCAGAATTTGATTGTTCAGTCTACACCATCCTATCCCCCTGTAGGATTGGTACCACAGCTTAGTAGCCAAATTGCTTCTTTTGAAAGCTCAGAATCTCAGGCTCGTGATGCTTCACGTCTTCCAAGTTTTCTGGTAAAATGCATGCACTATCTTTATACCATTGCTTAAGATGTATGTTTCAGTACAAGTTACTTGTTGTTTTATAGGCATCCTTCTTCTCTTTTAATAATCATATTATATTGATCTCTATGGATGATACTGGAGCTAATCTGGTGGTGGCTAATGGCCAGTTTGTATTAAGTGAATCTTTGTTAACACCATTTACCTTTTTTAAAAAAATCACTACTTCAATTATTTATCATCCCAATTGCATTACTAATTTAATAAGTTATTTTATGGAGCTGTTCCATAGAAAAAACTTTTGCTTTCTCTGCCTAATTTTGTAGACCTAATTCTACATTTGTCCACTTTTTCGAACCATCCGAACATTTTTTGCACTAGTATCCGTTAGGGGTGCCTATTATTTGGTTCAACCCAAGAAACCAAACTGATTCAAATTAATTTTTTTGCTTTGGTTTGGTTTTTTATTAATTCAATTTTGGTTGGCTTTGATTTGGTTTGTGTTTTTTTTTTTTTGAAAATTGTTTTGAGCTGAATATCAAAATATAGTTTGTAATTTTTCATTTTTCCATCCATGAAAAAATAATATATAGGATCATTCTTTAGATTCTAACCAAAATGTAATTGATAAAATTTGAACCTTTTCTCCATTACTGTATGTGATGAATAGCTTCAATTATATATCAATCATTCTTCATTATAAATGTTGTATGTTTCTAATAATTATGTATTTAAAATTTTAATTGCAAACGTAAGTTTTATAGTGCCAATGTTACATAGGTTTTGTTAAAGGACAGTTTAGTACACGAAGCTCCTGCTAGTGTGGAGTCCCAGGGAAGGATCGGATCACATTAGGTCTATTGTATGCAGTTTTACTTTGCGTTTTGCAAGAGGTTGTTTTTGCAATTCGAACTCATGACCTTAAGGTCACATGGCAGCAATTTTACTGTTGCGTTAAGGCTGGCTCCCCTTCTACATAGATTTTGTTAATAGAAAAATAATACTATGTTAATTTGGTTTAAACTGAACCAAGCCAAATATTTGGATAATTTTAGCGTGATTTTAGTTTGGTTTGTAACCTTATTCAGTTTGCTTTGGTTCAAACAATGAAGGCAAAAAGGAAAAAAAGGGGTTATCCTTATTTGGTGAGGTTCAGTTTGAACCAAATGGACACCCCTAGTATCTATGACTTAGATTCCACTATCCCCAGAAATGGGCAAGATGAACTATTCTGTATACTTCTCAAAACTTAAGAGTGGAATTGCATTGCAACACGGGCTGCAGCGACTGTGCCACGTACAGTTTTAAGTTTTAGCTAGCTGTGAGTTCCTCCTTTAGCAGTGGAGGGATAATAAACTCAAATTATCATAAGGAATGATCAATAGTAATTCTCATGGGTAAATCTCTTTATTCAATTTCAAAATTCTAGGTAGGTTTTAGGTAGGGGATTAATGCAAAATAAGTGATTTGATTTCTTGTTTCTCCTGTGACAATTGCTATTTTCCATTAAAAATTTAATTATTACTTCATAAAAATATTCTCTTGACTCTTAAGGAAACTAGTACTTTCCTCTAAAAACATTCACATGTGCTACTAAACTTTATGCTTCTTGTTTCTGATTCCAAATGGTTGATATTTGATTTGGGAGGGAGAAAACTTGATGGATTATCTGATTCCAATCCTGCAATTAGTTCCAATTTTATCACTAATTGCAGTTTAAAATGGACAGCAAATTGGTTTAAGATGAGCATCCTGATTTCTGATGTACGAAGCTGGAAACTGACATTTTGCTTCAACTTTTCTCATTTTTCATGCTAAAATAAGTTGGGTGTTGTTGTTTTGTTAATGCAGGTACAGCAACACTATGATCCATCCACTAATTATTTCAACCCATTTTATCGTCCATCTCCTGATGCTGATGGTCGAATCTCCCCTTTTTTTGCATCTAGTGCGTCCACTAGGTACAATGGGAACATTGCCGTTCTACCTGCTCAGGCTGGCCAGGCTTCCCAAGAGGTTTGTGTTTAACCTTTCGGTTATCACCTATTTTCTTTATTTCTTAAAAAATAATTATTTCCTTATTATGACCTGTGCATCACTTCCATTATTTCATGATGAGCCCTTTTTCTACATAACAATTGCTATACCATCTTCCTCCCTTCTGCTTAAGAGTGTTTTTTTAAAAAAATAAATTTATAGCAGAGATATTCCACACTTATCTTTGATGTTTGCCCCTACAACAAACCTTTTTTAAAATAAACCTCTGTTTGGTCTGTCTTGGTTATTGATTATGGTCATGTATCATGTTTTTTCTTGTTTGCGCTCTCAACTATTTTGTCCTGCTCAAGATCGTGATGCACTCACTCTTTTTTTCCTCCTAATCCAGAATACCAACCCCATAGTACTATCGACAGTGGGCTCAACTCCTCTGGGAACTCAAGCTGCAGGCACAATGCAGGGTTCTCTTGCTATTCCCCAACAGCCAGTAACTGTCTTCCGTCAACCTGCTGGGTTACATATATCTCATTACTCTCCCAACTACGTTCCCTACAGTCAATATTACCCACCATTCTATGCCCCTCCACCTGCGGTTCACCATTTCTTGAGCGGTGCTGCATTCCCTCAGCAACCTCCTACAGGTGGCATGTATCCAACTCCTGGAGGTGCAACTCCTGCTGCTGCTGCTGCTGTAAAGTACTCTCTTCCACAATACAAACCTGGTTCTAACACTGGCAATTCAACTATTGTTGGATTACCAACTGTTTATGGAACATATAACTCGACCCAGGCTGGCTATACTTCTGTTCCTGCTGTTAGCACTGGAAACTCAAATGCCAATGAAGAACTGGGATCATCACAGTTTAAGGAGAATAATGTTTATATTTCCGGACAACAGGTATTTTCTATGCTTTTCTGTATGTTTGCTTAATTATGCTGCTACTGTAGATCCATAAATTTACAATTCATGACTAATCATAGTGGTTCAAATTTTACTCTGTACTACATGGGAATCTTTGCATTTTGCCACTGTCTATGCTCCTAATCTCAGTGGTCTGCATTTGCTGCTTTACACCTAAGCTCCTCATAGATTTGTTTGAACTGTTATAGAGCAACTTTTTTTAGCTTACGGAAGTATAGATTCTTGGCCATGGTAAAATGAAAGAAGAATGAGTCCTACATCTGTTATCTGAAGTATCAGAAGAACAGGGAAACAGACAATGCATACCGTACTAGATTTTGCAGCTGGTCTCGGGTATACTATTGTGAGTGAAGGCTGTGCCTTTCTGGTGATCTCATCCAATGTGGTATTTCTTTGATTATTCTTGGAGCCATGCCAATATTATTTTCACCCAAGATAAGCTAGAGGGCAACGACGTCATTATATTCCAATGTTTTGTTGTTAACTGTACCACTGTCTTTATTTTAGTTTGTTAAAATATTTTATCTGATGTTTTCTTTCGGCACAATGAATCAGTC
The DNA here is from genome assembly GCF_044706935.1 of Curcuma longa. Classification (NCBI taxonomy): domain Eukaryota; kingdom Viridiplantae; phylum Streptophyta; class Magnoliopsida; order Zingiberales; family Zingiberaceae; genus Curcuma; species Curcuma longa. The sequence continues at coordinate 7,818,885 of NC_133861.1, forward strand.
CTGATAAGCATTGATGTTTGTGTCAAATTTCTCATTTGGTCCTTCATTTGGTATTCTCATTCTCCCTGGTTTATAAGTTTCTCTTATGTCAAGAATGTTGTGTCTTCATTAATTTGGTGTGAGTCTCGCCTCATGAACCAGACTCATCTTCTTTTGATGCTCTTGGTTCTGTCTTTCCTCTAACCTGAAAGCTTCCTGAGTGGTTTTTCTATGAATCTGGTACGTGATCAGGATTACTTGATATTGAATTTGGCTGGAGTTCTGAAAATAATGTTCCATTATTTTGTATATAAAAACCTCTGTGTTTTTATCATCATATATCCATGTGCTATTTGATTTGTGTATCAGTATCTTTAATCTCCTGTATTCTTTGAATGAGATCCCTGCAAGGCTTTCATCAACTCATTGGTATTTTTTAAGTTCAATCAAGATTTTCTTTCATTATTTTTACATATTTGTGTTGGTTGCTTTATGCATTTCATTTTGTAGAATTACCATACTGAAAATGTTTTTCCCCTTTTACGTGCCTACATTCAATCATTATGCATCAACTCATCTTGGCCTTGTTTCTACTTTTGTTCGAGCAGAGCGAAGGCCCACCGGTCTGGATTCCTGCACCTGGACGTGACATTTCTTCGCTTCAAGCTAGCTCTTTCTACAACATTCCTCAGGGACAGCACATGACATTTACGCCAGCGCAGGCTGGGCATGGTGCCTTCAGCGGTATGTATCCCCCAACACCGGCAGTTGCTGGTTCTGTCCACCCTTTGCTGCAGCAGTCACAGACTGTAGCCGGGGCTGTCGAAATGCTAGCCCCTCCTGCTGGTGTTTATCAACCGACACAGCATGCACAAATAAATTGGACCAATAATTATTGAAGCCACCCCAAACCTAAGTTACATTAGCCACAGCTCAGTCATCGATCACCACTCAGTTTAGAGGACATTCTAAACGCGGCGTAGGAGTAAGCCTGATTGAATGGACAAAAAAAAAAGAATGGATATATATTTATATCTACAGCATGGCCATCCTGCATGGGTAGGCCTTGAGGGTTTGGAGTTGCTAGACTTTCATAGTTTGGGCTATACTTGTGAACTGATACTGACCTCTCTCTTTTTTATGTTTTACTTGTGTGGTTCCCCCCGGGTTCTAATGTTTTGCTGCTCATTCTTTGTCATTTGCTTTTTCTTTATTTTACAATTGAGCGACGAAATATTCTCTCTACTTATATTTTCCATCATCACCTTCAGATGAGGCCATTAAACATTAGAAACACCAAGAATCTAAAGCTAGTGGATTGTTATTATTATTTTTTGTTCCCATTGCTTTTGCTGTAAATTTATGTTTTGAGCTAAAGAAAACCTGAAAAACAAAGTAGAACTGATTGCTGAAGTTTCTTAATCCATGCATCATCAGTAGCCTAATCAGTTTGCATTTGCCCTCAGAATTCATGTGTTTTGGTAGTATAGGCGAGTTTCTCAACTTGGTTATGTTGATATCTAACTTATGATTGTGTGAATTTACTGTATTTGTAAGCAGGATTTAGTACCTTTCAAGGGCATTATAATATGTTCTATTCTGTTCTATTGATGTTTGCCTTCATGTCTGGCCTGAGTAAGGTCTTCTATTGCGATGCTGTTTTGGGTCGATGCTCACTGTCTCCATCTTCATTCCCTAAGCCATTACTTTGTCGACAAACCTTCCTTTCATCTGCCACTTAGATTCAGGTAGTGGATCGATTGAAGTCTCCTCGCCTCTCAAAGCTTTTATGCTCGATCAGGAGTATCTAGTGTACTTCCAATCATTCTATGTCCCAAAGTATATGCCATCCAAAGAGAAAAGAAGGCTAAATCAAGTGAAACTCTTGAACAATTCAAAAAGCTTTTTAACATTTAATATATTAGATAATGTAGGAAATTTAAAGATTCAAAAGTGTACACAAATGTTAAACGAGGGTATCGCTTAATGGCCCTCGATTCCAACTGTTGTTTATTAGGTCGTACATAAGAGTCAATGTTTTTTAGCAATTATCTCCATTAATATTCTTCAATTAGCTTAACAGCCTCCGGCCGCAAATCCGATCACCTTCTTCGGCACATCGTAAATCACACCGAACGTCCTCTGCTGCACGTTCCCCAGGATGCCCACGTCGCCGTCGCCGTCGTTGGCGGCGAAGGCCAGGCAAATCCGAGACCTGTTCACGGCGTACACGATCCCCTCCGGGGCCAGGTTCACCGACACGTCGCCAGCGAACTGCAGCGCCACCGCCGGTAGCTTCAGTTCCCCGCGCCCCGTCGGGTCGTAGCAGGTGTCGAGGATCGACACGGCGGGCGCTCTCTTGTTCTTGTACCTCGACATACCCTGCCGGAAGGCCGAGCGAAGCGAGGTGTAGGCCGCCGGGGGGAGCCGGGTGATGACGGTGCCGGAGTCGATCAGCGTACCGGCTTTGGCGAAGACCGCCGGCAGGATGCTCAGCCGCTGGCCGGAGACGCTGATTCCTGTCAGATTGAGGAAGTAGAACGTCGGCGTTTTCGCGTCCGTTAACATGTTCGTGTACTTAACAGTCGGATTGGTGATCCCGCTTTTGCCGAAGGCCAAGTAGCCGGCGTCGCTCGCCGACGCCGGCAGGCAGTAGCCGAACACGCCATTGTATTTGTTCATTGTCTGCGCCACTAGCGACGGCCGGCCGCCTCCGAGGCCGAGGATCCCGGCGGCCCGGCCGAAGAGGCCCTCGTTGTCCTGGCCGCAACCGAACAGGAATCTCGGCACCACGTCCGCCGGCGTCAGCGCCAGCGCGTCCGACGAGTAGAACCCGACGCTCTGGGACCCGTCGCCATACGCCACGCCGTAGAGACAGGTGCCGCCACTGCAACCCGACACATCGAGGTCTGCGCAAGCGGCGGAGGCGCACGTGACGTTGGCGTAGGTGGCGGAGGAAGCAGGAGCGAAGAGCTGGTCGAGTTGGCGGTGGCACGAAATGGCGCAGGGGCGGCACTGGACCCACGTGACGTCGCTGCCGGTGTCCACGAACAGCGTCTGGGCCGTTGGCGGGGTGCCGAGGCCCACGGTGACGATGTAGTCGCCGGCGGAGACGGATTCTCCGCTGCGGGCGGGGATCTTCGTCGACGGCGCCGCTCCTGCCGATGCAGGGGAGGTGCCGCCGCCACCACCGAGCTCGGCGGCCGCGATCCGTTGGCGGAGGAAGCCGACGCGTAATTGGTCGCGGGCGAGAATCTCAGCGTGGAAATCCGATTGCCGGCGCCGCATCGCCGGCGAGCACGGACCGTGCCGGTGAACTAAGCGTAGTCTCGTAACGTCAGAGATGACATCTGCTACAAGGGAAGATAGAAAAACTTACACTTTGCCCCTTGTTCTTCTATTTATTCACATCTAATCATTGTTTTTCTTACCCTAAAGTTTCATCATAATGTTTAATACATAATTTTAAGAAAATACGCCCTTGAAATTTCCCAAATCACGTAGCATGTGCTCACCTTTGGAATTGGAGCACACTTTTCTTGGCAACAAAGAAGAAATGTTAACCTTGTGGTGGCTTCTTGTCTCTCCATTCGCATTAACTGTTAAAGCAAGCAAAACTAGAAGAAGTAAGACGAAGGAAGGGAAAGGAGGGGAAGAAGTCGTCATGGCTTCTCTACATGCAAAGAAGTGAAAAATGGAAGAATTTATATGAATGACATGGTCTTTGGAGTGATAGTAGTTATAGCTTTGTAGTGGAAGAGTGTTTTAAAAAAGATTCGAGCTAGTGGAATCCAACAAGTGAGCAAAGTGGAAGTCTCTCTCTTGGTGGTGGTACTGAATGGGAAGGCAAGGTGTTAGCGAGCATTAGTGGATTTGGCCTTTGTTGCACGCTCAATTCTTCTTTTCCTCGTGCTATGGCGACGATAACGTTTCAATTGCATATATGACACCACTAAGCTCATATAAGGCCAACGAAGCAATTGAGAGCAAATCATAGATAGTTAGCAATAGTAGAAAAGAGAAAATAATTGTAATTTGATTTTTTTTCTTCACTAAATTCACTTTTTTATATTTTGAAATTGATTAGAAATTCTTATAGGCTGTAGTTTTCTGTGTGATAAGAAATTGAAAATTGAGAAAAATATTTTTAAACGTATTTTTATTCTGAAAAACAAACGGACTTGTTGCACGATCTGATTTAAACAACTCATCAGCTGTCCACGTGTCCTCCTCGGTGCGCACGATTGCACCGGCAGACCCGCCCGTACACTTTATTGTATCTTTAAACCGTGCCGCCCAAATCCGAATCCCCAACTGCTTCCTCTGCGAGTCTGCGAGACGCGGGCGATTTCGAATTTGCTCCACCTTGATCCGCCCCCTCCGCCTCTTCCTCTTCGCCTTCGGTCATCCCTTGCTTGGAATCCGATCAATGGCGGTGGTGCTGCGGTAGGTCTTTGGATCCGTGCTTCATCGCTCCGGATCCCGGCGATCTCAAACCCATTCTCATCTACCTCTTTGTGCAGATCTAATCAAGGCCATAACGGCGGTGGAGCTGCGGAGGGGTCTTCGGATCGATGCTCCCCTGATCCAGCTCCGGTCGCCGCTGCCTGGACCTCCCGAAAGACCACGTGCCCCTCGGCGATCTCAACCTCATTCCCACCGACGTCTTCGTGCAGATCCAATCGCAGCCTTACTGGCGGTGGTGCTGCGGAAGTTCTTCGGATGTGCTCCATCTCTCCGGACCCTGCTCCAGCCAGCGCTGCCGGAGCTCCCGGAAGACCACCAGCCCCTCGGCGATCGCAACCTCATTACCGACGACGTATTCGTGCAGATCCTCCTTCTTTGCGGACCCAAGCACGCCGCACGGACCATCACCGTATGCAAACCGTGGAGGGTCCCGGTGTCAGACACCCGCTATCTGGATTCGCTTTATGAAGAGCGAGAGGTGTCGTGGTGAGTTCTGTGTTTTCCTTGTTTTGATTTTGTGACTTCTTTTCTAGCTTTTACTAATTGTCTCAGTGTCGAAATAAAGTATTGTTGAAGTGATGACTCTTCAAGATAATTTGCGTGAAACGTCTTGATGGTCAGATGATAAGGAATTTTCTCAACATTTTGTTTCAACTAATCACTAATCTGTAGGTGTTCCTTCTATGGTTATGCAACTGATATCGTTGGAGACATGATCAATATCAGTCGTTTTACAGTTTAACATCACAAAGAATTTACATGACTAGGTGGAGTATGATTAGATTGCGAATATAATTGTAATGCTGGGAGTAGTAAGGGAAGTTGCACCCTTCTCCCTTGTGCACGTAATCTCTCATGTGAAGCTTATCTAAATGGCAGTGAAGCGAAATCAATACAGTAGTCTGTCTTTTTTATCCAGTTTCATTGGCAGATGCCCTTTCTTTTTGTGATTTATATTTAGAATCTGATCATTTTTGTTCAGTGGATTCAGGTTCCTCACAAATATTACCGCTTAGGATGGAAATCAAATGCAAGGTTCCATCCATCTGGAAGCATGTCTCTACTTTTTACCTATGCATTACCAACACTCTTTACAATTCACATGTGCTCCTTAACATGGAAATTTTATGTTTAGAAGAATCTATTATATGTATCTCATTGTATAACGTCATGCAGGTCTACGCCCCCCAAACTTTTGTGCTGTTTCAAGGATAAAGCTAAAACAACTATTGCATTTGAATCATGATGGAAAGTTCTAGTTGGTTACTAGTTTGGCATTTATGCCCCAACTTAAGATGAAAAGTCCATGGATGTCTAAATGGGATTACATGCTAATTTGGATTATAGTTGCACTTGCAAACTAAAGCTAATCAAAATTACTCTGAATATTACCATGTCTTTGTTGACTGCATCAGTCATGTTAGGTTCACTGCGACAGTGTGTGGTTGTTCCAATGTATAGGGTGCATCACACAGTTGTCACCATACAATTTTTTTTTGGATTAATTGTAGCATAGTTGCACTAGAGAAAAATTTTGTCGTCCAAAGGGTCATGCTTGCTTTCAATAAGCTAAAGGCAAGGAATGTTCTTAAATTTTAGTGAACATATTGCTAATAATAACAGCTACCCTCCATGGAGTTCTATGTAAGGATATATTGCTAATAATGCTTAGATTTCTTAAACCATTTATACTTACATTAACTAACATTTCTTTTAGTCTCCTTTTATTCCTTATGCCTTTAATTAACTTGCCCCTAACTATACAATTTGTTGCTTGCTCTTGAATATATGTGTGTTGTCTTAAATTATTTTCTCTCATTTTATTAACAATCGAAGCTAACCTTTTTTTTGCTTTAAATAACATTGTTTTTCAGTTTATCTTTTCTAATAATCTCACAAATTTGCCTTAGCATTTTGACTCGTAACACTAGATATTCTTGAAAAAGGAATGATCAAGCATGCGTTCATATCAGAAATCCATGTGGTATTAGACTATTGGTACCATGTAACCTGTGATACTTTTAGTGACACAATCGTTTAGGCTTGCACAACTGGTAGATATGAAACTCTTTTAAGAATGTCCACGGAAGTTAAAACATACTTGTCTTGTAAAAGTTAAAGCTTGTCAAGGATTATGCATGGTTCTATTGAGATACGTTTTGTTATTAATGACTACTTGGATATTGAAAAGTATCATCGGTAGCTTCGGTACCTTGTGTAAAAATGTTAATGCTATTCTGCGAACTTCTCATGCTAGCATGTGGTTATCATATCATGTCCATGTGGTTCATAATTGACATGGTCGTCTTCATTTTTAGTGTTCATACACCTGGTTGATCATATTCAGTGATGCTATATTCTATGAAACTACCAGCTTTGCAATGGTCGATCATATTCAGTAATGCTATTTTCTATCAAACTACCAGATTTGCAAAAAAAAATTTATCACACTATGGGACTCATTTCATATAGTTATATTAACTGCGGCCTTTGTTACTTAGTTGCATGTTACTTGAGAGAGGGAGATTCCTTACATCTTCATCTTGTTTTCTAATGGAGTTTTTTGTTTTTGCAGTTCTCAAAGGTAACCTTAGGCATGATATTGACAATGAAATTGTGCAACAAAAAGCTTACTTCATTTCTCAGAGAATTAATGCAGCAAACAAACAAATTTTGAGTCATGTTTGAACCATCAAGGAGGTACAAATCACCATCGTCAGAACTTCAATATTTTCTTCCCCATGGTTTACTAGATCAATTGAGCAACCTTATTGGAAGCATTCTTCAAGCAGTTCAAATGTTCAGCTCCTAAGGGATCCATCGCATGTGTCTAAAATTTTAGTTATATGATAATCTAATGGTTCATGTTTGCCTAATTATGTGCAGCATATAGCCGTGTGACCATCATTGATTTGTCAATTTTTCGGTGCGTGTTTTTTTTAAGTGCAAACTTAGGTGCGCACGTGTGTTTGTGAACTATCTTTATACTTGAGATAAGAGACATTCTACATCGAGTACTGACTACCTTTGAATATGATATGCATGCATTAATGCGTGCCCGTGGTGTAGAGACATTTGAGTATTGACCACTGCTTTTGTATATGATATACATGCATTAATTGCAATATTGAGTATATAGATATTTGGATCGACGTCCATACAATTTTTGTATTCAGTTTACTGATATGATTTTGATCATATTTTTTATGCCCTCTTTGAATGAAACATTTATTCAGTTTACTTTTTTTTATGTCCAGAAACTGTGCTATGTGGCCGCTGACTGAGGCAGAGCTACAGAAAGTTACCGAAGTTTCATGTGAGGTTGTCGGTGAGGGGTTGGATCACTTTTTCTGAAGAGCAGTTTAAAACTGGGGAAATCCTTTTCCAAACATTACAGGCGCTATGTAAGTTGTTGTTTTTGTCGTCTTTTAACTTGACAAATAAACTTTACAGTGATCATTCTTCTTGCAAGATTTCAATTCCGGTGTAGGCTCAATGTTGATTAATTTACAATAAACACATGTTTCTTTCATTCAAAATCAAAAACGCTGCTGAAAGCTTTTTCCCTTCTTTACCTTCTGTTTGTTTCCTATTAATTTCATCAGTATGAAAAATAAACCAGACAAATTTATACTCAAAATCACACGAATAACTACGCAAACTCTTCGTGATTACAGACACACACCGGGTTTACATCGACCTGTGGCTTTCTGCATGGATCATTGCTTGGCTGCTGAAGTCCCAATCGATGACAAATGGTTTCAAACTGTGGTTTTGGCTGGTGCAAGTGTTTGTTTACCAGGACTGCCAGGTCTGCTATCTATTTCAGTTCCTGTCTTTTTTTAATTCTAATATCCATGCGCAAGTAGGCATGAAGTTCACTTCTGACAGATGATAAAAAGGAAAGAAATGAACAATAGTTTTCGATTAGCATAGATGCAAGTGATAGAGGCAGCCAATTAAAAAAGAAATAATCTTTAGGCTCAGTGTAACCAAAGGAAACTGAGAGGAGATAACGGGGAAGGAGAGAGGGTTTGGTTGCCTCTGACCATGTTTACTCGCCTATAGGGAGTGAAGATAGAATTATTAATAGACCAAAATGCCCCCTTAGGTTAGGAGTATTATTAGGTAAAATTGAAAAGGGAATAAAAGACTACAACCATTTTTCCTTGATGAGTTTGACGCCGCAAAAGGGCACTATAGACTATTCCCCTCCTCCCATTGCCCAAAAGAGAAGACTCCCTCTCCTCTCCCTAATGATTTCATCTTTCATAGCACTCAATGCAAAGATAATAACTAGTCCTAAATAGTTACGGCAAATCCTAGTGACGATTATGATGATGACTATGACTTATCTTCTACATTGCTCTGGATGAACTGTTATTATCTATTTATTCATCTAATAGCATATAATTCTTGTCTCATCAATTGAAAAATTCCATAGATTCTTGAAAAAAGAACTGTACAAGATTCACCTTTCCTCCATGTCATTCTAGGTCCATGTGGTTATGATTCTACTTCAAAAATTGTGAATAATGTAAGTTACAATGAATCACTTTTCAAGTGAATTGTGCACTGCCTCTACCCATCCATGGGGGTTGCTGATACTAAATGCATTGAGAGTGAACTAGTGAGTCACACCTCGATTGAACCAAGAGCAACTTGCTTGAGCTACACTTGTTATAACTTGATCACGTCATTATCCGATTGAGACCTTATTTTGCAGAAAAGATGTGGTAGGGTGACTTGTGCGCCTAGTAGTGGATTATATTATTGTCGCTAAGTTGGAGATTTGGGCTGTAGTAGTGAGAGCTTGAGGGTGAGAGCGGTGCAATCCCAAGCGAGAGAATATAAAGCCATTTGCTTACTTTATCGATACGAATGCAAACATGTAAAACATGTTAGGACTAATACTACGACTCAAGTACGATAGGTATTCCATAAGAGAGGCAGGGATCTTGATTGTCTTACAGCAATTGTCTTATAAAAGCATTTCTACATGATCAATACGGTGTCAATGGTGCGGGTGTTGAAGTGTCTGTTATATGACTATCCAGTGCCATAGGTTAGGTTTCAGACAATCAAATAATGTTATATATGGCTTCGATGATGCATGGCGTGTTGTTAGGAAGAAACAATTCCACCGGATGCAACGCAGCAACGCCTATATGGTAATATTGTTTTGTTATTAAGGATGGTTTTGTTCATTACTGGGGTGCGTTTTAGATGCCACCTCGTTGATGCAGCATGAATTTTTTTCATGATGTTTTAATATTTGATTCTTGAGTATTGTTACTGCACAAGGGGATGGCTAACTAAACAAAGTCCTACAAGTCAAGAACTATTTTTGAAAGGAATAAATAATTCATGGTGGCATTGACTGTAAACTTAGATAATTGTAAACAAAAAATACCCTTGATTAGCTTTTCAAGTGTCTTAAAACTATTCTTACTTATCATTTGCTTCTCTCTTTTTGTTTTGGCAAAGTATGTTGAGTACTACTTTTCTCGATTTTTTTTTGTCCATGTTTGTCTAATTATTTGTGAATTGTAATTCTATGAATTTTGTCGTTTCATGGAATTCTAGGATTTTACAAATTTTCAATAATTATTTTTTATAAATAATAAAATTACTAGTGCACCTAATAAATTCCCCCTTTTTTTGTTTATGGTGAACTTTTTAGTTGAACTTATTTGATTTTTTTTATTCTATAGAAACGATAATGTTTTTTTTATAAAAATATTATGGTAAAAGAATTGTGTCAAATTTTAGATCTCACTTATTCTATTACAGAAATATGCCACCGGTCGATATATTTTTAATAGAAAATTGTCTTAAAAGTTTATTATGATCTTATTTAGAAATGTTTGTCATCTCTTAAATGAACTAGACTAATAATTTGTTATAAGTTTAATAGACGGATTTAGCTTTTTTTTTTGTTATATACTATGGCAGCTGCCCTCAACGAAATCTTGAGTGCCAGCGATGTTCATTCCATCATACTTACTATATTTTATACATATCTCAAGAAGTTGTCTTATGCTATTGCACTAACGCATTTCTCACTCATTTTGTTAATTTCGGATAAAGGATATTGAACAGGACATCAAGGTTAACAGGGTAAAATTTCCTTTTCTTTCTCTTCAACCCGTCTCCTCGTATTCTCTGAATGATAATCAGTAACCTTACAAGATTGTATTCGATGGCCAAGTTTGCCAAAGGCATGTGTTCGAACTATAGTTCACTTGCAAAGAATTGCTCCACCTCAACAAAATATCCTCCTCTGAATCAAGAACAAAGAAAAGAGATCAAAAAGTGATATTGAGATGGCCACTACAAGTTTGAGCAAGACAGCAATGGGTAAATTTAACTTTCACTCATGAGTTTATTGGTATTTCATGTAAAGTTTTTCTTTTTTTTTTGGAAAACAATTCCAGTTGTTTTATATATAGATGCAAAAAGAAGAAAAATCATAGTGCGGGCAAAATGATTATTACATGAAATAATAAATATTCAGGGATTGGACATATGTTGTACCGTGGACTAAAAGTGGAGATTTTTTTTCTTTATAAAAAAGGATACGTGATTTATCCTAAGGTGGCGATCAAGAGAACAATATATAATTCAGATGATAATATGGAAACTTGGGATAAAATAATTCCACTACGATGCAGGCGAAATTCTACGGCTTCAATGTTTCAAGTGGGTTGAAAGAAGAAAATTTTAGATTAACTAGCATTTTGAATGAAACGTTTACAACAGAAAGAAAAGTAAAAGAAAGAGACCAATCCACACTGAGTACCTTTAATTCCTGGGTTGCGTCTAATGATTCAATGATTTCAAGCTGTTTCATGATTGTGGCATGCAATACCTAATACACGCAGAAAAGTAACCGAATCAGGTGTTGGGAGCCATCAAACCCTATATATCGAAATTCAGAACAGAAAAATAATATGGCAGCTTATTTTAATATGATTTTCAATTAGTTTTTTTTAATAGAAACTTCGTGTGCCTGACACCTAATGGAAGAGATCCTTTTGTTGAGCCAATTAGGCATCGATCTCAGTCTACTAGAAAAACTAATTGCAAAAATGTATTTATCAGTTTTCATTTATTTAAGGCCTCATGCTCCAACTTTCTAAAGAAAATCATGTAGCAAATACTAGCTTACCTGTTTCGTCTTCTCAAGGTCGAACTCAATGTGCTTTATTCGGTCCCAAGATTCAAGCAGCATGCAATCCTTCTCAAAAGGAATCTCTACGGGTTTGTTTGTGAGATCATCAAACATCTTCTCTAGCTGCCGAAGACGCTCCAAACAAACAACCATATGCTGTTCAGAAGTATCTTCTATAGAACCTTGTTCTGCAACCTCATTGTGAGCTTCTGGTGGATAGGCGTCACTCAACCTTCCCTCTTTTAAACTAATGACATGTGAAAAGGCCAGAAATTTGAGTAGGAAAGATATGAATACTCTTAAAATCCATCGATACAATGGTTCTTGCTCTCTGAGTTCCTCAGCGATCATGTATCTTCCTGACTGCACATCTGACAAAATAGAAATCTTTGTCAAGTGATCATCGAGGGATGAACACATGTTCAAACAAAAGTATGTTAGTGCGTATTTCATGTACTTGTTGGTGTTGTTTTTATAGAAAACTCAAATCTCAATTTCAGAATATTAATGTATATTTTTTATACATTCATTTTTTTAAATGTGATCGAAACTAGATCACAAATCAATACATCTCTCATAGATTTGCAATAGTAGCAAGCTTGAAGTACCTTGTCGATGTGATGTTGGGATGTTGTATGAACTCTGACCTTGATATCTGAAATCTGATCTGTTATAAGATTTTGATTCTCTTTGACCACAATCTATAGATTTGTCAACGACAACGAAATGGTCATCGCAACTATAGTAAGCTGGTGAATCTCTCACTTTCACCTGCATATACATCAAATTTACACAACCATTACGGGATATTCAATCAAATAATTAGCATACTGGCTGATATGGTCATTTAGATATTTTGCACAATCCACTGGAGTTGAACGTCGGTTGAGCTCACTTATAAATGTCAAAAAAAAAACTTAATGAAACAAAAAATAAATAAATTCTAATTTCATAAGTTAAAAATATTATTCAAAGACCTACTCGATGCAATATAATTATAAATCCAAACATATAAAATAAAAACATAATAGCTAGCCTTACAATGTAATAGTCACAAAGACTAAAACCATATGATTCTTAACTATCTAATGGACCTTTGGTTGTAGTTGTAATGTTAATGTTATTTATTGGTACATATAATTTATCGACCATTGGATAAAAAGATGAATTAGTTAAAAAAATTGCTATTAGTGGATTCAAAGTGAAGACCTACTTTTTCATAAGAGATTGTTTAAATCACTAAATCGACACATTATTACCATATATTTTGGTTTTTGATAGCACTTTAAAATTACACAATCCTGTTCCAGGTTTCTTTTAAAATCACAGTTCTAAAATTAAGAGGTTGAAGATCCAATTCACAAACACTCATGTTACCTGATGTTTTCCCAAGAAAAATTTATTTGTTTAAGCGTATTAAATAATTAGATGGCTATTTATAAAAGTTATCAAGCCATTAACAGATTTCTAAAAAGAAAAAATTAAATTCCCAAGACTTAAGATTCTAATCAAAGAATCTCATAGTTAATATTATGATTAAACTTGGATCAGATCAAAATATTTGGTATTTTAAACAAGAAATTCATCGACGATCCAGGATTCAATTACATTATATTTTTTTAAGCCCTGGACGCCTGGACCCATCCAATATCAAAATAATCTAAATTGAAACCATAAGTTGTACAAAATCATTTCATGTTTTCATCGACAGTGAAGGACTAACTAGAATTCCCACAAATAAAGCAGAATATGCCGAATTGAAAACCAGATAGTGGAGGGAAACTCACTTCTTCACGAACTGGAGCTAGACGGCTGTGCTCGATAGTTTTAGAAACTAGATCATCAATATCTGATCCAGAATCAATTGTCCATGTACCGCTGCTTCTTCCCTAAAGATGAAGAAAGGATAAAAGAAATTTCAATAAAGGACATTACATAATGCATCCAGAAAAATGAGGAACAAAATAAAGGCTAGATAAAAAGCTTGCCTTCAAAAGATATGACCCTACAAAGGCTTCATCTCCTTCTGACATTCGTCTAGTATGCTTTAGCAATGCTGCTTCAGCATTATGTACAAGCTAAAATTTTTTTAAAAAAATGCATTACTTATTTTAATGATATAACAGTGAGTGCTTCAACACCAAAGAAACAATATGACATGGAAAGAGTTTGAAAGAATGAATCATGTGGACTAGTATCACGGTAAACAGCATAATTTTTTTTCAAGCACAAATCTTCTTGAAAGGTCTTAGAAATGATTCGATATAGATGTGGGTAAATTCAACTAAGTCAACCAGTTTTTTCATTAGGATATGAGACTACTTCCTTTTAGTTCAGATCCTAAAGCAGATAGAATGACCAAATGGAAAGCAAAAAACTCAATAGTAAGTGAATAAATGTACCTCCATAATGTTGGGATTATTCCATGGCCCTTTGTTAGACTTCAAACATCCGCCTTCACTGGAGCAAGTGCACATGCCACCCAAGAAATCTGGAAGTTGACTGAAATTCGACGAGCATGTAACTTAACGATCAAAAGAACAAATATTAGCAATATCACGAAGAGAAAGATATGACCCTACCAAGAGTCGATAACTTCAAGCAATGCACTCTGGTACTTTGTTCCCAATACCTTCATGATACAGAAATCAAAACGTATTGCAATACATCAAATACCATAAAATAAGACCCTTTCAGTATTGGAGAACTTACATGTATCTTTGCAGTTGTTTTTGGGTCAAGAAAACCTTTAACGGTGTTCCAAAGGAGCCTAAAGCCAGGACCAGCATTGACGATGAACATCTCATGTAAAGTCTGCACTTTAGCAAGCAAAACATTGCAGTTTGAAGAGAGGAATAACAATGATGATGAAAATGGATAAAGTCCAATACCTCAGGATAGTAATCTCCATCAATTTTCTGCATTTTGAGCAAAAGGTCTCTAGCTGTCTTGCTGAAATTCTTCAAACCCTGACGCAGTGGAATGCAACTTGAAATATCAGTACGTAATGAAATATTTGAATCTGAAAGTGTTACGTGTTCAGACAAGTGGATCGAGTGGGTCAAACAAGGAAAGAAACTACATACCACTCCTTGCACATCCAAAATTGTAGTCGTTGAGTTAATGCGCCTTTTTGCAGCAACTGAGCATGCAGGAAACTTCTCGTGTAAAGTTTTCTCGAATTCCTGGACATGATATTTAATATATCGGTCTACTGTAGTAATGTGCATCAGCTTATTTGGTTCCACTTTTCCTAGCCTCTCAATATAAACTGGTCTTCCTTCTTTATCAACTCCGTGGTATCCCTGAGGATAATGGTGTAAAACTTCCACAAGCTCGTCAAACTTAAAATCCTGGCATCCAGTAGGTTGTGCATATAAACATGTCAGCATTAAGTGATGTCCATTGGCAGACTATGAAGATAAGCTACCTCAATGATTGTGTCCGTTCCAAATTCTTTTCTCCAATGAAGCATGTCAGCCCACATCTGAACTGCTTTCTCACAGTCAAATTTTCTAGCTTTCAAGAATCTGTATCATGTAAATTCATTAATAAACAATTAGAAAAATGAAATTACATCTAGAACAAGTTGAGACAAGCACAGTGTAAAACCCAATTGAATCAGATGTGTAAAACTGATACAATACAGTTCTGGACCAAAACCAATTCAATAAAGATGCTTATAGTCTGGTTAAAGTAGTGTGACAATTCAGGTTCCAATGAACAAGTCAGGTGAAGGATTTCAAGAATATACCAATGCTAAAACAAAATTCCTGTTCTTTGATAGTGAAAAAGTTAACCTGAGCATCATATGATAGTCATCGTGTTTATCAGGCAATAAATCTCTAGAAAATAGCTCCTTACGGAACGAATGGACTGCAAGCTCCTCCTCCACATCCCTTATATCTTCAATCGACACAGTAGAAGTCCTATTTGGGGTTCTCTTTTTCCCTCTCTTCTTAAGAGAGTGGGTAAATCTCGAAGAAGCACTCAACGCCTTTTTCTTTAGAGACCCTAAACTCAACCTTTTTCGCTCATCTTCTGAGTTCTCCACATCTGATCTTCTTTCTTTTCTATCTTCCCGACTGTGAAACGTATCGAGACCTTACAGCACAAAATATATATAAAAATATCAGATAGGAAGAATTCTATCAGCGCTTCATAAAGACAGTTATAGATATATGAATCCAAGTTGACATACCAGTCATTTTCTGACAGAAGAGGACAAGCCGTCAGTTGGTCTAAACCTTCTGAAGTATTATTCACTAGTTTATAATCTGCCAAGTAAGATTGCTTTTAGATCACCAGGAACCAATGCCTCCATATAGTTCTGATAAAAAAAAAAAGCAACACACAAGAAAAAAAGGTACGATTTAACAAACCCTCTGAAGATAACGGAAATATACGTCTGTCTCACAAATATCAAATATAACACTAGATGTAAAGACCAGGAAAAAAAACGAGATATAGAAGTTTTGATTACGACAAGTAAAGAAGAACAACCATTCCCGAGTGAAATCAATCATCATCAATGTTCAAATCGACAGAGTTCAAACAGATATCATGTGCGCATATTTATTCAGTAGCTTTGAGATTAAAAGGCAAACCTAATGCGAAAAATGCCAACAAAATATAGCTAGCTGAGTGAACCAACGAGATCAGAAACTCCATGAATAAGACTCATTGGAGAAGATCTCAAAATTTGACAAACGACTCAGATCTCTGTTTCATCATCGGATAACAACCAAAGATCGAGCTCGGAAACAGATCAACGAGACGAAAAACTACCTCGATCACGGAGTTTTCACGGTAGCTAGCACAGGCGGAGATAGATGATGGATCGAAAAAACGCAGATCGACGAGATTCCACCAGCGAAGAAAAAATTCCTGGGATAAACGGAATCGAATCGGAAACCTTTCCTCTCCGATCTCTCCAGGTGAAATATCTTCCTCTCCACACCGCTTCCTCAGCAGCAAACGGAATTGGAATGATCGAGAGCGATCGTGTTTTCGGTTGTATTTAAAATGGAGTGCTCCGCCGACAAAATAACGTTAATAATAATAATAATAATAATAATAATAAATGAATATCTCGACTCCCTTCAGCTCCCCAACTAAACCGGCTCTACCAGGTAAACACCGGCCCTAACCGACGGATCACTTCTCCTCTACAATGCCACGCCGTTAATCTCTCCACTACTCCTCTCGTCAGTAGCATTGCCGCTTTAAGTATCACTTGATCTGCATACGTGCCCGCTACAACTCGACATATTTAGTTAAAAATAATCAATTAATTCAAGTCGATTTTAGAAATAAATTAATTTTACCGTTTTTAGGATTTAAGAATTTAAGATCAAACTGGAAAAGGATAAAGAAAAAGAAAAAGAAACTGCGTGGTGCGCGCTACGAGGCAGCGACCGCATGCAGTGATCCGTGCAGGCTGTGTTCACAAGGATTCGCTGAATATCTCTGCGCAGAGAACAGCTTTTTTAAGCGCGAAAAAAGAAGCATATGGTGACACGGGAGACACACGTAGTCTGTGTCTATCTCCTGTTCGCTGGCTTGAACGGACAGCGGATCGATGTGCCTGCTTGGTCTCCCGCGCGCTTTTTAACGAACGCATTCCTACGCTGGCATGCCATCTGCATCCGAGTGGCAGCCGCTATGTCGGCTACGCTCTTGTCGCCTATTGAGTGGCTTAATAGAGGCTACTTTTCACTTTTGTCCTTGTAATTACAGACTTTTTCAAATGTTACATATTTACAAATCACACCCTACATATTATGGATTTGCTCCCGTATGCTCGATGGGCACGTCAACTACTACTTTGACACCTCATGCATAATATTTTATCTTTTAGCTTTGTCATCGAGCATTCGAATAGTTTGTTTATTGTTCATAAAATTGTGTGACCAATCGATAACATTGAGGGCGTTCTACTCTATTTTTAATGGTTTAAGTCAGAAATTAATGAATTAATTATGGAGCTCAAAGTAATCGGAATAAATTTAATATTTTTAACGTTACCGTAAAAGGTTTATCTACCTTACCCACAAACGCAAATCGCATGTGGACCCTGTCGAGTCCTCCAATAAGGAGGCGCCGTCTTGAATAATAAGTCACAATTCTGCAGTTTGGGCAAGCCGAACGAACATCCATCAAATTGTGAAGGCTCTGAATTGAATATTGTCGTAATGTGAGGTCCGAACTTAAAATGCGTTCACTGGTCAAATATTAGAAAGCACCGGATAGGTCATTGTCATGGCAGCAAAACCTACTTTATTTTCCAAAGCTGCGTTTAAAGTACAAGGCACATCATGCATAGTAGTGCCTGCCCCCTTCTCAGTCTCAACCTCCCTTTTCATATATAAAACTAATCGAAGGACTAGTGTTTTTCTAAATTGAACTTCATAATTTGAAACCGCATGAACTTGAATTACTCTGTTAAATTAGACAACGTCGTCTATCTTCAAAATTAATCAAGTAAAAATCAAACTGAATTAACCTTCAGCTCTTAGGTTAAATTTTATTTTAAACTGCTCCCAGAATTTATATTGACCAAATAACATCCAAAGTGTTTTAACATGTCGGCACATCACATACCGGCTTTGCGAATGCTGAAGAACTAACAAAATTATGAGTAGAGAACAAGTATTGTTCCAAACGCTAAGGAGTCAAGAGGCATAAAAGGAGCAAAGTATATGACCTTACTCAAAGGCCACATGCATTGTTCCCAGCTCAAGTTACCATATCATTAAGTATACGATTGGAATGTTAAACGAATTGAATGCAGAAATGCAGTCTAAATACAGAGTAAATGAAATGATAAGGAATAAAATAAGAATGAATCCGTCGGTCCAATCGGCTTGTTCAACTTTCTCAGTTTAACAACCAACCGGCGTGTCCAACAGTGCTAACTGGTCCACTTGGCTTAACCAATCAGTCTAGCTATCCCGCCGACACATCCAACGGCCTGGCTCAGTAGGTTTGTTTGGCATGTTTCTTATATTGATCATATCAGGTGACACAAGCCTTTGTTTCAGCTCATAACTGCTTGTGAAATGAACATAGCAGCATAACAGAATTTTTTTTAAAAAAAGGTAAATAAAAGAAACATGTTCAAGCATGTAATTTTGTGAAGACCAGAGTGAACAAACATGTAACTTGTTTCATGCAATAGCAGCAAATTGAAACTGAAATTTGCAAAAGAAAGAACTGCATTCAACGAAACCTAAATAAAAGATTTTCTCTTCCCCACCCAACACACAAAGTAAAAACAATATGAAGATGGCCAATGCTCAAGGTACCACATGCATTGATGCCAACTGAAGTCACATGGCAGGGTTCTTTAGTGTTACATGTCCGTGGTCAAAGCCTTGCTACTTGGACGGTTGGAGTATGGAAGAAACTATGCTATGCATCACACTAATTTTCATTAAGAATGGAATAAGAAAACCTGTTGATTTGGTTAGGTTTGAAATATAAAGAGTTCGGTCTCATTCATAACAGCTCAAGTAACTTGGATTTACAGTGATGTGGCACCAACAGAATAGAATAAATCTGTAGGCTTCAGCATGTGATTTATCATGGTGAAGGATGCGAAAATCTTCAAGGGGAAATATGATTGCATTAACGTTGAATGAACTAGTCCACTTAAGGATATCTATCAAAGACATGGAGGAAAAATATTAAGAGAATATACAAAGAATGATCATTTTCCTAACAAATTAAGTTTCATAAATAAATGGTTAGCCAATTAATTTCAACAAATTATTATAAAATAAAGTATACAAAGTACATCAATTACCAATCATGCACAACATGACTAAATGGAATTATATACCAAATGATTGAAATACCAAGTAGAATTGTTTTTGATTCAGCAACAAAAATGTACCGATGATAACTATATGCTTAGATCCGTAGATTTAAGAGACACATGATACTACTGCTTTACACAGGACTACACTTCATGCTGAATGTTCACAGGGCCAACCACCGAGTCAGGTGTGTTACTGCTTCTTCAACTTCTAATACCAGGCATCAAATAGGGAGCAATGCCTGCATCAAATAGGGAGCAATGCCTCCATTCTATGGGCACAATCCCACAATTCAAGTTCATATCTGTCCTTTTCTAAATTAAAAAAAAATGATGAGCCTTCTGTTGTTGGGTTTTGATATGAAAAATAAATACAAGCATAGCGAGAAACGGAACCCACCAGAGATCCATGCGAATTTGAATAAAACGTTTATGTAGAATATCCTTTTGATGGGCAAAATCTTTGCAAATCTGGAGAGTAAAGCCAATCTAAGCATGATCAGCGTGTACCCACCTCTATGGTATCCACACAAGCACAACCGCCGTCCGTGTCATGAACAAGATTAAAGTATCACATAACTCACACCGTAGAGTTAGCTACTATTTATAATTGAGATCGAACCCTAACTTTAGGGTTGACACGGTTTTATCATATAAGATCGTGTTAAAAAAAACACCCAACTTCCAAGTCTTATCTATCTAATAAGACACTTTCATACATTTTCAAAATGCAAAGGAAATTATAAACGTGGGTATTAAAACTGTGAGTCATAGGAAAACTCAAATCCATATTAGATTAACTCATTAATCCAATATGTTTAAAATCCATTTAGATTAATCCATTAATCCAACAAGCTTAGGCCCACATTATTTTAATCGTACTAAAATAAAACAAACTCCAAAATCGATGTGCTCTCTGTGTGTAACCCAATATGTTCTCATAACGTTAGCAGTGACTCTAAAATTTCATTTTAAAGACAGAAGTAATAAATGTCATCTAGCAATGCATCATGACCACCTAAGTGATGAGAATGTCATAGATTTGACTTAACCTGTCTATGATTATTTTATTATATAACTTAGTCCTTTTGTCCATGACCTCTAGATTAATTTACGAAGCATAGAATATGTCATCCTCTCATCAATTTTGTGTTTCTCGATCTCTATATAGACTTACTTAACCAAATAACTTTAATATCTCATATTGACTTATTTAAGCATGACTATGCATAGTAGTTATACTTAATCAAGGGGCCCACAGACATCATTTCTGTTATGTGGAAAGGATAAATTTTATCTACATCACTCACATTCTTCTGCATAACTTACTGGATACCCAGTGAACAACTTTATAATCAACCTTGTTATAAGTGATGTTTGTCGATACTAAAGTACACAACTCCTTTTATAAGGAACTGTAGTGACTTCAGGTCAGAGGACTGTTTATATTAATAGTCACTATGAGAATGTTTATAACACTCAATATAACAATCCATAAATCATTCTCATAGCGGGTCATTTAGTACATATTCTCTAATATATACTCATCTGTTAACTTAATATCTCATATCTATGACTTGTGAGATTAAGTCATTAGTTAACCTACATGCTAGTCTTAATGCATTAATATTGCCCTTGTATATTAATACTTGACTACGAATAATTAAGAGTAGTGTTTTTATTTTTCTATAGTTTCCCACAATCAATTCTGATAATTGATATCTCATAGAATAAAACCTACCATTCTAGGACATTATTATATTTATAAATTTACACAAATATGAAGTAAATATAATAAATACAAATATTGTCTTTTATTAAAATATGATACAAAAGTCTCAAATTAATATCTCATGATTGGATCTTAGGGCTTACACTAACACTATCCTCCATGGCTGATCTTGTTTACCTTAAAGGTGTTAAAAGGAATAGAAAATGAGAAAGAGATGATAAAATTTTACCATTTAATCTCACATCTTAAAACAAAGGTCCATTTAAGTGCCTTACCATTTTAAATTGGATATGTCACACTCTTGGATCTCCCAAACAAGCCCTAAGTGAAGGTAAGTTATACACACACACACTTTGTCACAATTTGTAGCTGAAGTTTGTTTTATCAGGATTTAAGAATATAACATGCTGAAACTTGGATCAATCCAAAAACAAACCCAAGCCCAATCTGCAAAATAAATGCTCTTTGAATTACACAAAGAGGACAATTAAAAATAAGTTCTGCAATGTCTATGGAATGCTTCAAATATTTGCTAGACCAATTGTTTTTCAGATAATGCAGCCTTCAGGGATCAAGGTTCTTTTGAAATCATCGACGTTGAGCTACATATGGGAATTTTAGTTTATCCTTGTTATAGAGTGATACTATGAGAGAAGGAAGATCATCATCAACCAAAACAGGTGCTCCTTAAAGACTAGAATATGTGGAGCATAAAAAGGCATCAATTGTGCTTTTCGAATGTAACACTTGACATCTGATATATCATTGTCGAGCGTATTTCTCTCAACCATTTGAGATCAGTTCATTGAGCTCTATAGGCTATAGGCTATATTACTAGTAATATAAAGAATTAAATTATTCATATTGCGTTAACTATGATGTTTTGCACTTGTAAATAATCACCAGCAGAAGTGAATAGATAAGAAGCAAAAGATGTCCAATAACCTATTATGCAAGCAATTTTGATCTTTTCGGGCAATCAGAATCACTATTCTCATCAATCCCAGAGCAATGGACATCTGAGAAAGATGTCCAAAATGCAAATGAAACATCCCTGGACGAGATAAATAGCAATATGATTAAGAATCAAGCAATTCAGCCACCCACAACAATAGTACCAGATACACAGAAAGGTTCGATTTCTGCTCCCAACAGTCCAATCTTTCAAACAAACAAGCTATAATGAAAAATCAGCAAAGAGAAATAGACGCAAATAAAAATCGCAGAGAGAAAAGAACGAACCCTAAGTTTTGAATCGCACAAGCTCGAAAAAATCCCTTCCATTAGCGATCAAAACGACTAGCAAAATCTGAAGAAACAAACAAACATCAAAAGAAGAAAGCACTGGGATTAAGAAATGAGATCGTACCAGTGAAGCGAGGAAATGGGAATCGTTCGATCGAACTAGCACTCGCTCATTCGATCCACGTCCTGTTCGTTTCCTTGTTGTCGGCTTCTCCACGACCACGAGGCGGGTTTTTGCGCAGTTGGGCTATCAGGTAAGCCGCCATTTAAGTAACGACCCACGGCACGAAGTCCATGGTTCCCCCGTCCGTCATGCGATAAAATAACTCGGGACCCATCCTGGTCGTACGATTTGCTCGTGATGCAAGTTGGAGCGTCGATCAATGCATTCATTTAAATCACAACCAAGCCCACGACCCATCCGTCGACAAAGAGGAGCGAAGTGAAGCGACTAGTGAACCAAGCGAAGTGGCAAGCGGATTTCTACAAACTTAGCTCTAATACCATGCCAAAGTAAAATGAAAAAATAAACAAAGTAAAAAAACAAAAAACCTTTTTATTCCCAAATGAAGATGTCTCATTTTAATTTTTTTATTAAAAAATATTTAATTTTACTATTCAATCGTATATAATTATTCAAATATCTTTCAAGACTATTCAAAATTTAACTTTATTTAAATTTTAAATCAATCAGACATAATATGGTAGCTATGAAATCGTAACTCTTACGACATACTATTCTTATTTACATTGTAACAACTATGCTTTTGTAGTTATTATAATATGCTCGATCGGTTCAAAATATCTTTGTATTGGGTTGGTACGCATATATTTTGGTACAAAAAGTTAAGACCTAGTTCAATTGGAGGTGACACATCGGACACAATGCTCGACTCCATGCCAGACTAGCTCGGTTCAATGCCTGACTCCGACATAGCTTCGTGTCCAAGCTTTGTGCTCCAAACTCAGTGCTCGACTCGATCCAACTCCAGCTCCACGATCAACCAATCTTGTACTCGACTCCTTGATCGGTCGACATTGTGCTCGACTGGGCGCCCACCCAAGCTCTAGTCCTCGAGCCTGACTTCTGATTGACTCGGCACCAGACCAACTCTGTAACTCGACCCTGCTCAACTCCGTGATCTACTCGATGCTCCACTGACTCAATGACTTCCTAGATAGAGGTCGACTCCTCGGTTATCTTAGCCTAATCGAGTCCGTACTCTCGCTCAAGTAGTCACCTACCCCATTAATACAGCATGGTGCACTGCACTAAATATGATGATAGGACCTTCAACTAATGTAATGAGGAGATATTTCTTTTACTGTTGATGGGACGTCTCCTCTAATGTCTTATATAAATCCCGCTTCCTATGATCATAGGTACGCATTCACACACACAATTGTCATTCTCCCACTCTCTACATTCCTTCTTCTCCATCTTCAGTCTAACAGGGAACTGACTTGAGTGTCAGAGCGACTAAGCCAGGACATCCTTTGACTTTCGTTCGTACCCTCCTTCTTGTCTTTGAGGCTCTATAGGAATGTCGTCCCCTTCCGTTGCTCATGGGTTGTAGGCGACTCTGTCAACACAGAAGTCAGGTATTCGATTACTTATTCGAAGGTGATCTCAAACAGAAATAATTTTTTATTATAGTATTATTACAGTAACTACAGAATAATTACTACAATATAAAAAATCAATTATTCCATTTTAATAAAAAATATTATATATAAAATATTATTATATTAAAATATTATTTATCAATTCAGTTAAGATTATTTAAATTCATCAAAATTATTTTAAAATAATTATTAGATAAATATTATAATATCGTAGCAATCAGCAATAAGAATATTTGCAGAATAAATAATATAACTATGCCTTCTTTTGATTTTTATTAATATCTTTTTAATGATTTACATAATTTAAAATATTCTTTTGACACGAAATATAAACTTAAGTTCAATATCGAAGAGCAAAGTTAATTTAATCTCAAAATGATAAAATGGTAGGATAATTAAAAAAAACTTTTTAACATATTTTTATTACTTTTATATATTTTTTCTAAAATAAAATTTCTCAAAATTTACCATATCAGCTCATGTAAGCTGGCGTGGCAGCCAAGCTGGCATGCGCTATAGACCAATAGGAATCTATCTAAAACAGTCGCATATTAAATCAAATGGAAGACCCTCTCCCCACCATCACTTTTAGCTGGCCTGGTGCACCTACTTAATGCTTTCTGCGGGACCATTCTCACCCACTGTTCCACTCAAATGACCAAATTGTTATTATTTATTATTTATGAAGTAAAAAATTATTTTTAAATTTGTTTTGATTTAAAAGAGATTCCATATTCAACCGAAACAGGCTCCTAGTCAAAGTAAAGTCCCGCGAAGCCAAAACAATTGTCAATATCCTTTTGCCCCACCAAACACGTCAATACACGTGTCTGGAGCTCAGGCCCCACGTCACTTGGACGCATGCGCGGCTACTTCAAGGAATCGTCCCTTATCAAAAACTCAAATCACTCGCCGACTGCATTAAACTAGCATTTGGTACCTTTCACGTATATGGATGCTGATGTGGGCCCTACAGATCGGAGCCAATCGCGAAAATAGGTGGTGGGTGATTGTGAGAACTCGGGATTTACTTTAAAAAAATGCATCGTTCTATTCGGTCGAGGTGGTGCCACGGTGTGGTCCTCCGCGGGCCTCCACAGCGAGTTTATCCTTTATCTTTTTTTTTTTTGACGGTTTACTTTTTCTGGAAAAAAGTCACTCTTTCTCACTTTCATTTTGCTGTGGAAGAAATTTGCATTTGCCCCTCGAGTGCCCCAAAAATTCAATTAGAACCCTCATAATTTATTGAACATGAGTTCCATAATTTATCAAAGGCTAGGCCTTCAATAGATGATCGACTCGAATTGCGGCACACTGCAAAAGATTTTCCCTCTAGCGAGAAGCAGGCCTAAGAACGTTGATCATTTAGATGGGCCTTCGTAGGCACTTCTTGATTTATCCTAGCAGTCAACGGAAAATTTTTGTAGGAGTGGAACTGTCACTTTTAGAATTAGTCGGATCGTAAGAATTCGATATCTAGATTATTAAAAATAAAAAATAAAAAACACTATACTAGCCCCATATGGTATAATGGTTAGACTCTCCAATAGATTAATTATATATCAAAGGTTTTAGTCTTAGCTGTGGCACATTGTATGTGATTTTTAATCTATGAGAAGAGGGTCTAAAAATGTTAGCTGTCTATCCTCCATGAGCACTTCTCGATTTACTTTGATGGAAGGTGGAAAACTTCATAAGGGTGGATCAGTCATTTGCAGGATTAGTCGGATTACAAAAAATTGTACTACACTATGATTGGAAGATATGCTACTAATTAATTTCCTTCAATGAGAGGACAAATGGTGTATGCGTAGCGACGTGTTGTGTGCTATTCGATTTATCCTGATGATCAATAGAAAATTTTCATAGGATCGGATTGGTTACCTTCAAAATTAGTCGATTTGAATAATTGAATATTTAGATCACAAAAGAAACACTCTATTAAGCCCTCGAAGTTATAGTGCGATAGTAAAAAGTGGGATGAACTCCTTAAATAATGAGAGTTTAAATCTCAACATGACACATTACACCTGAGGATTTAAAAAATTCATGACGTTGGATTGTCTGTCAAGATTCATCTGTATTTTGGATTGATCATCTCTAAAATTAATCCAATTATAAAAATTAAATACAAACTATCAAAAAAAAAATAAAATAAAAATAATAAAGAACCTCATGATTACGGTGGTAAGGGGTGGGATTTAAAATTTAATAGACACAAATACCGTACAAGTCAAATTTTGACTGGTATAAATTATACTCCGAATTAACTTTAAAATTTATCAAAAAAATGCACCATTTTTTAAAAATGTTGTAATCTGGTTGAACTTGATTCCTATTTAATATGTTTGACGAAGAATATTCAATGATCCTAAGAAATGTCAAACGAATATCTTTGTTCTTCTAATATTTTTCAATTTGTTCATACTAATTCTTTTGAATTGTGAACTCGACAGGACCTTAAATTTATGTCGAATGGTCATCGTCAAGGACCGAGGAACATTTTGGAAAAATAAAAGCGCCCCTTTTATAAATTTTAAAATATGAAGCGCCTATTTAAGCATGGAAGCCAAATATGTCCTTTAATAAAACGCCAATAAATTTAAACCTCAAAATTTAATTAGAATATACATTTTCATTTCATATAAAATTTAATCTTAGGTGGATAGTCCAATCCTATATTTCCTCTACCAAATAAATTTAAAAAATAAAGTGGCTCCTATATTTCCTCTACCAAATAAATTTAAAAAATAAAGTGGCTCGTATCTCAATTTCATTAATTGTTCAAACGTTATATATATATATATATATTTGCTGCGCGACGGTTTACTACGCGTGCGTCCGCCGATGGCCGACGGTCCTTCCTCGATCGGTCTTCGGTCGCGATTTAGCCCACAATGGCCGCATGCCACTGGCGGCGGTTTTCAACCGAATTCGGTCGGATTTCAACCACAATCCGGTCGGAATCCGGTGTCAGCCGGTGCGCCGACGAGTTGGCCGTCGATCGGGCCCGATCCGATGGCCGGCGGTGGCCGGACGGCGACGCGGCGGTGGGAACAGTGACTGGGGGTCGGAGTGTCGCGTACGGGTCGCATAAGAAACCGTCGCGCAGCAGAAAAAATTTGTATATATATATAAACCTTATTTAAAAAAATATCTTATCTTTTATTATATTTTAACAACATTCACCACTTCAACTCATACGATCATACCCCATAGATTATAGGGGCTTATCTCTTATCACAACATCATGCCCCATGGGCCCATATAGAACTAAATATTTGGAATCGAATATTTTGATCTATGATTGAATTAGTCTCTAAAACAAATTAAAATTAAATCAATATTAGAAATTTAAATATGGTAATAATTAAATTTGGACTTCAACATTATCCCCTATTTTTGTTATCATCACAAACAGTTTTGAATTGAAATAAAAATAGTTTTATTTATAAGTATTTAATAATTTTAAATGCAAAAGCATTAAAAGAAGGATATTTTTAAATAGAGCGCTATTTTAATTATAATGAAAATAAAAGGCGCTTTTCATTTTTTTTTACACTAATATTTACACTATTTTATTTTATAAATACTCTCTCTCTCTCTCTCTCGGACTGCTAATTTTCTCAATTCCCACGCTCCGTTCGCAGCCTAGTCGTCATCTCGCTTGCTCTCCAGCTCTCCTCTTTCCGTCTCTTGCGGATTCCCCCGCTATTCCCTCCTCGTTGGATGCATCCGACACCGCGAATCTTCTCCTCGCTCTTCGATCGATAAGGTTTCCCGCAGCTCTACCGAATCCGGAGCTACCGGCTTCTGATCTGCTTTAGACGCTGAGATGGAGCTGTGGAGATAGTCGATCTCAGATGTCGTCTTGATTGGAAGTACTGGATTTGATTTTTAGG
The DNA here is from genome assembly GCF_044706935.1 of Curcuma longa. Lineage (NCBI taxonomy): Eukaryota > Viridiplantae > Streptophyta > Magnoliopsida > Zingiberales > Zingiberaceae > Curcuma > Curcuma longa. The sequence continues at coordinate 7,846,829 of NC_133861.1, forward strand.
CTTCTGCTGCTGCAATTCGCTGCCTTGAAGGAGTTCCGCGGCGTTTGGATCTTGAATTCCTGTCGCAGCTGCGTTGGTTTTGACCTGTAAAAGGAGTCACCAAGTGTTTTGTCGATTTTGGGGTCCCCGAGGCTGCAGATCTGTGAAAGAGGCAGTTTTTGGTGGAGATGAGAGGTTCCGTGTGATTTCGTCAGTGAAAAAATGAGGCTCGAGGAATCCCCGTGAACGGATTAGGGCTTCTTCCCGTCCTGTAAGTGGGGGTTCCTGAGCGTTCGAATTTGGATATTTTTGGCGAATGTTGTTTGGAGTTGCGTGTATCTCTTCGTACGTTTCATTTCGAGCTTGCTCTCTAGTGTTAGCTACGCGATTGTGTTGGATGTTTAAACAATTAAGTGCTTTACACAAAGCTTTTGACTTTACAGCGTAAAACAAGAGAAACTGCAAGAAAAACTGCAAGATTTGGTTTTGAAATTGGTCGAATCGTTGCTGTTGTGAAGAGAAAAAAAAAATGCAGCAGAGGGTTCCTTCTTTTTGCACATCTTGACTTGCTGTAGCTTTGAGGTGTGTGCAAGGAGATGATTGAGCAATTCATCAACTTTGTAATACGGCCTCCTAGGTATGTACGTATCTTGTTTACTTACAAAATTAGCAAGTATGACCTGCCATCTCCCCGTGTGTTGAAATGACTGATACATTCTTTGAGTTGTACAAAGTAATTTCCTATAAGAAGTCCAGTCATAGTATAAGAGGATCTCCTTTTTGGTAGTAAATGACTTGATTTTCATCTCGCTCTGCTGTATGAAGCTTTTTGAGCAAATTCTTGCCATTATTATATATGTATCATAAGTCATAACACTCTCCATTGAGCTATTTTGTTATATCTAGTCACAAATCCTTTCTGGCGTACTTGATTTTGTCGTATATCCACTATGCTGATATCTCATAATCTTTCTGATAATCAATGACTAGATTTTGGGCTTAATGTAGCTATTTTGAGCAGTTTAGTCACCTGTTTGTGTGTGCTATAATATTCATTTTGTTGTTTTTTCCATAATTCGAAAAAAATGTTTTTTAGTGCACTTACATTTCATTTGTTGATATCTTACTTTATCTACTACTTCTTACTCTCCTTGGACTTAATAGCTCTACTTAATTAGAACCAAGGTTATATGGTATATGGTTTGCAGCTGGCCAACTACATAGGGCATATGTGGTTTGTAGGCATATATGCAATCCATATTAGAAGATAGAAAAAGCTATTTTTATTTATGGAAATGCTTAGCATTTATATGACAAAGTACAACATCAATCTGTCTAGTCAATGCTTCCATTAAAATATTCATAACCATATAAGATAAAACACATAATTCTCACAGTCTATGTTATCAAAATATTCATTACCATATAAGATAAAACACATAATTCTAGCAATCTATGTTAATACAACAACAATCAAACCTTTGTCCCATTACGTGGGATTGACTATAACAATTTATGCAGTATGCGTATGGTTGAAAATATGAAATATAAAGCAGTTAAGTTAAAGATACAAGGTACCACACCAAAAACTTAGTTTTTGAAAGTGTTTCACAATCACAAGAACTAATCCCTTAAAAAAATTGTAGTAATATTAGGGTTTTGATTTTAACTGTTTTTTAAAAAATTTCACCTCAAACTAGTTTGAATGAACAATAATCACTTTTATGAATGTCCACATATATGCCGGATAGACCACATATGTGGCTGCATGGGCCACCTAGTTCGGCATATTGAAGGAAACTATATATTAGGGGACAGTCACCTTGTGCACATGCCTGGCTGGCCGCTTAGGCCTCTTTACAATCATGGTTAGAACTCATTATAACTAGTCATTTTACCTTTAATATTGTTATTGAGGATTTTTAAGGGCATATATTTACTTTCATTTTGATAACATCTGCACTTTTGGTATGATGACATCTAGGGCTGATTATAATCCGGACCAATACCTATGGGAACCAGAATTCACACTTGCTGGCAGAAAATATAAACGTCTAGACTTGGAGGCAAGTACGGACATGAGTTACTGAAGTTTTTCTGTTTTTGTCTGATAAAAATTTGGAGGATGTATTGCTGATGTTTGCTAATTTTACTTCATTAAACATGACAGCTCAAAAATGGAAGAGGTCACACCCTCAAATGTAGTCACTATGTTCCCTATTCTATACCTGAAAACACTGTTCTCCCTTGTGTTGTATACTGCCATGGCAACAGGTATGTCTTCATTCTTCAATGCTTTTATTTTAAAAATTCTCATATTGTTTATCGTTACAATATTGAGCACCTCTTCTGTAATTGTATTGCTGTTGTTGTGATATGCACCTTTGTTGGACAATGTAACCAACTTATTTTTAAAGATAAAAAGAAGAAAAAAAGGCAGAAACAGATAATGTTTGTTCTTTTTGCTATATAGAAGAATCAACACAAACATTGAGGATGTAAATCTCTTGATACCATTTTAAATACTAGCCAAAACTTTGTTGGCAAAAGTGTGAAGCTTTTTCTTGGTCTCTTTGTCTGAAGATATGTAGCAGTGCTAACCCAAGATTGAGCAAATAGATCTTTATATATCTAGAAGATATTTGCTTCCCTAATTGGAATTTTAGTTATTTGTCTCTTCTATGGAAATTGCAGTGGGTGCAGAGCAGATGCAAATGAAGCTGCAGTAATCCTTCTTCCTTCGAATATTACCCTCTTCACTCTGGACTTTTCAGGTTCAGGACTCTCTGAGGGTGAATATGTCAGCCTTGGTTGGCACGAGGTTGGTTATTGTGATTCCTTTTGGTTTCTGATCTTTGCTTACTCTTATCAATAGTTCACTGCTGAGATTGTTTTATTTATTTTGCTGATTACCTTCAAGACAAAAAAATTACTGATTATGGGTTTCATCAACTTGTATATCAGAAAGATGATCTCAAAACCGTGGTCACTTATCTCCGGACAAATAAACAAATTTCTTGTATTGGACTTTGGGGCCGATCAATGGGTGCTGTTACAAGGTATTTTTTGCTGGTTAATTTTTTTTATTATTCATTCATATGTCAATTTATCTGTCCATATTCTAGTAATCTTGCTAATGCAATGCACATATATTCATCCTGTATGTAGGTTATTTTCATCAATATCTTGATAATCTTTTGACCTATTCTTCTGATAGGTATTGCTCAGGAATTAATGGTAGCATAAATTGAGAGGAATAAAATATCATATTGTATGTGTGTGTGTATTAAATAGCTCATAACTAAAATATCCCATATAAGAGTAGATTCATAACATCATTATTAAACATATATAGTATTCTTCAATAAGTAATAATTCTGAGCCACCCTCAGGCTGAGCATAAATATCATCTATCTCTAGCTAGTTACATAAAATCCAAAAATTCAAATTGGCAAAAGTGAGAAGAAACTCAACAGATATAACAAAGATGCAATACTACAATAGTAGAGAAATTTTTTTGTTGCAATGCCCTGGATTGATCTTCAAAAGAATTGAAGGTTGGACTGTAGTTGATGATAATCCTCAAGAGGGACATCTTCAGAAGTTAGTGAAAATCTTCAGAAATATAATTTTCTTCAGCTCCCTCTCAAATTGAGACATCACAAGATTGTGAACTTTGTGAGGATGAATGACAATATGTGAGTGATTGTAAAGTAAAAGAGATAGATGAAGGCTTCCATTTTCATTCTTGATATGTGGAGTTAATACCAAAATAATTTTAACAGTATATTATCATACATCGCCTCAACCAGTTCATTCCAGTTATCTCATTTTGGAATCAACTTCTTCTTCTGGGTAGTTTTTCCATTTTGTCACTTGAACTCACGTGCAGGAATTTTGGTGGCGATTCAAGGATGATCCTTTCTGTTGCACAGAAAGCTGTTAGAGTTACCTCTAGTTTGCCTTCTATGACCATACAGTTGCCATCTTGTTTGTTTACAAGATGTAGTTGATTATATGGACAAAAACTGTTTTTTGGCATGAAGAGGTGGAAGCTATCCACTTATCCTTGTTTGTTTTTTTATTTTTGTGTAACAGCCTTCTTTATGGAGCAGAAGATCCCTCTATTGCTGGCATGGTGTTGGATAGTGCCTTCTCAAACTTATTTGAGCTTATGATGGAGCTTGCGGATGTCTACAAAATTCGTCTTCCAAAATTTACAGTATGATACATTTTGGAGCAATGCTTGTTCAACTAATAATATGCCCTTGAAATTGCTATAACAAGTTTTGGCAGATAACTCATATCTAGAAGATTTTTTCTTGATATTGTAATTGCTTGACTTGATTGGTAGCCCTGTGTGTAAGTATTTATCATGTGGTGGGTCTTGTGGTTCCATCCGCATGCACTTTACTATCTATTATGACAAATCCTGGTTGTTCCTTCTGATAATCACTTGTAGTTTCTCAACCACTTCCAGTATCATGCCAATGCATAATCTCTTTAGAGTTTTGTAATGGAAGAGAGAGTCATGTAGCTGGCCAATAGTTGATATCATCCTTATGATGATACTTTTTGTTGATACTGTCGATTCTGCTGCTTTTACATTTGGTGGCTTCAATATCTTAACATTATTATGTTGTACTTTTTATACAGATCCGACTGGCTCTGCGGTATATGAGGCGGGTTATTCAAAAGAGGGCTAACTTTGATATAATGGAACTCAATGCTGTGCAGGTACTGGGATTTGCACTTCTTTGTAGTCATTTGTCCTTTGGACTGTCTTTGTGATTTTTCCAATCCTCAGTGAGTTAAAGAACGCATGAAATATGTAGTTCCTGCAAAACAAACTTTACTTAAATTCCATGCTCTATTCCCAGCTTTGATTATGCAGCTTCAATTTTTACTTCAAAGTGAGTTCAAAATCCTAACCACTAAACTTGAGTTGTGTTACATAGTCGAAAGCTTAGTCTAGTTAAATTTTAATGCACCCACAGCACTTTTTTGGCCCTGATTGAACACACTATGATAGTAATGCATGATTAGCACCTCATACTATCACCTTATAATTTCTCATCATTGTCTCCAGTCTGCACCGAAGACCTTTATTCCAGCATTATTTGGGCATGCTTCAGATGACATATTTATTCAGGCTCGTCACTCAGATATTATATATGAGTCATATGCAGTATGTAACTGAAATTCTGTTTCTAAATTTTTGCAATTTTTTGTGAAAAAAAAATGAAAGTTTTTCATGGGAACCAACTCATATTTAATTCTCTTTTGTTATTCTACAGGGTGATAAGAACATTATCAAATTTGAGGGTGACCACAACTCACCCAGACCACAGTTCTACTATGATTCAGTTTCTATTTTCTTTTATAATGTCCTGCGACCTCCACAAATCCCTTCAAGTTCTTCGAATAAGTTTGAAAGGTACTATGATCTGGGTGATCTGAAGGTTGGTGCTGGGAATGAGGAGGTAATTTTCTATATCAATTAGCATGAACGTATTGCTGAAAAAAAAAGAAACTATCAATTGCAGTACTAGAAAAAGGAAATTAATGACATAGTATCTATAGAAGTATGTTTGGAATATAACTGTGTTGATATCTTAAATTTCACCTTGCAGAAGAAAAACATTCTACATATGTAATTTAGTATAAGTTGTGTTTCATTTACAACATCTGATGTTGAAGTTTGTGTTTTCAGAGTTTGCTATATGAAATCATCACTGGTCTCCGCACAGTTGGTAGTGATGAAGCATGCTCCTCATCAGCTCCTGGAATTCCTAACGCTGCAGGTTTAACCATCAGTACTGCTTTCGAATTGTGTTATTTTGTGTGTTTGGTTGTCTTTAAATTGGTTGCATCACAGGTTCAACTGCAAAATCTGTTGTCGAATTGTTATCAGAAAGTGTAACTCATCTATCCATTGCCAATGACTTTGTGAGTATGTTGTTGAAGTGATTTTTCTTTCTGCATAAAAAAATTTTAAAAAGAGAAAATGGCTTGGGGAAGTTGTTAAACATATACTTTGATTTCTTTTGCAGGATTTCCTTGTTGACGAAGATAATACAATTATCAAAATAGAAGGTGACACTAATGAAGGGTCCAATGTTCAGGTAGAAAGCTAATTTCTTTTTTTCCATTTCCTAGAATTTTGTTTTTCAAGCAACAACTTTTTTTTGTCGATTTGCCCTTAGGATCATTCCAATTATTAGAAATTTCATTGTGATATCATAATTTGTAAAAAAAAAAAATTGAAAATTTTATTAAAATTCCAGCCTACATCTGCTTCATCCCAGTTGCATCAGTTTTGATCAATTTTGGCTGGATTTTTTTTTTCTGGTTTAAAATAATATGATGCTAACATTATATTGGACTATATGATGGTTGTCGTCGAACTCGTCAAAATACTTTCTCTAATTCTTAGATCATGTCCTTGTGCTTGTTCATTAAACATTTCAGATTACAATTCCCTACTTTCTTTGTTTGGATGCTTACTGTTTCATAAAGGATATCAGATCCATGCTCATTAATTGACAGCATCTTTTGCAGGCAAAAAGGATTGAATCGAACGAGGAATGCTACTCGTATTCAAGCTCAAATAGGGAAAGTTGGGGGAGATGTTCTTCTTTAGGAGGAGATAGCGACAAGTCATCCTCAGTGGAACGCACCGGAAGATCAAATAGCAAACATCAGGTCTTTTGTTCTTCCCCAAGGCTAATGCCTATCCTTGCATTATGCTATCTAGATCATTTTATTCCACTACACAATGATCAGAAAAAACTTTACCACACACACATTTAGTCGAGCTACCTTTCTACTACTGATTTAAATTTGGAACTTTGAGTGCAAATCCTGTGTAGGAATTACTATACAAGGCCTCATTCCAGCCATAGGTTAGGGTGGGATTTGATCTCGATCGTCGATGGCTAGCACAGTCTACTGAAAAGAGCAGTCGACTCGACAACTAGGATCAAATTTTGACCTGATCAGACTACCGAAAAGAGGACCCTCCCTCGATAAGTTTTGCGACGGAGGGTCCCTCGATAGGATTTGCATTCAATTTGTTTTGTTAAGGAATCAGTCCACTCATTTCAGCTATTGTTTCTCTGAATTTTACACTACAGACGACGCTGAGACTCCTAGCCACGCCGCTCAGACGTATACGAAGGAGATCATCTCCAAAATCCAAGAACAACAAACCAAAGCGCGAGAAGAAGCTGGAGAAAAAGGAAACATTCAGCCAGCGGCTACAGCTTTGCTTCCTGGGGCTAACCAGGCACAGACGACGTCGATCAACCTGACCCGACCCGCTCTGATCTTCGCATAAACATGTACCACACCAACATAAAAAAGAAAAAATTATGGTGCTGGTGGCTATAGGTTACTAATTAGAAGGCTGTGGTTAGTGTTAACTGATACGACGACGACGACATTGTCTGTAGGATTTTGTTGGTTTGGCAAAGTCAAGTGTGATTACAGCTTTAGCTATTTTGTTCATGTTCTTACACTGCTTAGCACAGAGGCTGGTTGATGGATTATCATGAGAGTGTGTTGGCTGCTCAAGTCCATTATCGGATAAAAGATCTGATGTTTGCTAAATGATGAGATAAAAATGGCAGTAGATAAATAAAATGTAATTTTTAGAAATAATTTAGAAGGGTATATATATTTTTTCAAAACACCCTGCATTGGAAATTTAAGTTATAAAGGCCTTAAAAAATTATGAGTAAATTATTTTTTTAAAAAAATTTAACTTTAATTTTATGTTTAAATTTATAATTTTAGGTAAACTAACCAAATTTTTAATCAATAAACTTATACATAAATGAATAAATTGCTCGATTAGTTTAAAGTTAGCGATTTTTTTCTGTTCTCACTTTGCTGTATTTTTCATATGGATTCAATTCAGTGCTATAATTGAAGATAAATAAAATGTGTCACTAGAATTTTATTAATCTCTATAAAAATTACAAATCAAGTATATAATTTTTTATTTCAATGGGAGAGAGATTTCCAATTGGAATGAACACAAACAACTGTTCCTCATGACCAATGTTTATAAAAAAGAACCCATACATTTTTTTATTAATAACATCAAAATTACCCAAAAACACACAAAAAAACATCATATTTAAACAAATCTAAATATGAAGTAATTACAATTCTATAAATCTATGTAAAATAAGAGACTATCTACAAACTCAGCAGGGCTACTCCACTTCATCCAGTTGTACCAGTGTCTCTGTAGAACGACCTGACAGAAAACATAGAGAGAAAAAAAAGAAAAATAGAATAGAATTTTGGAAATCAATAATCTATTCATAGATCACAACTCATTAATAATAAATAAGTCCATTCAAATCATAGCAAAACTAGTAAGAATCAATTCTCTTCAACTAATGGATTAGTTTAAAAATTGATTAACCATAGAAAATTATCCCCACCATCAGAGTCTAGTTTATCTAATGCTTGACAGTTTCAGGTATGTAAAAATACAAATAAAATTTAAGAAACAAGGAAAATAAGATGTGATCCAAACCACCTCCGCAAGATCACGACAACAAGTTCCCCTACGGACGAGATAGGCCAGAAGCACCAACTTTGGATTCCTCTTGCAAACGAAGAAATTGCCACAAAACACAGCTCAAGTTGAGGTTTTGGGACAGAGTGAGTTTGCTTATATTGCATCTACTTTGATAAAAAAAAATTTCAAAAGACAAAAATAGGATTAAAAAAAAGCTTAATTTGGAAGAACCAAAACGGCATAAGCTTATTTATCAACTTACAAAATCTGTGGTCAAGTCTTATGGATTTGGAGATATAAGCAAATGTCAGTTAATATTCATCCGAAAATAAATGGAAGATAATATAAAGATTTGAACTTTGGAAGAACAATAAGTTGGGCTTTTCAATGAAGAGAATATGGGACAAAACAAGAGATACTAAAAAAATAAGAATACATTTATAAAAAAGAGCTTGTTGTACAAAAGCTCTAAATCAGTAAAAATAGTAACATGTGTTAGGTGACTACAGGCAGCAGAAGAGCAAATTAGTTTGTGCTGCAAAGGAGTCCCCCAACTCAATCTTGCACAGAGATGTAGGGCAATCAAACAATGGTTCTTGTTCAAAAGCGTCGGTGCTGTGCATCAATATATGGCATGCAAGTAACAATTTACATCACCTACTTAAGTATCAAAATATTAATTTGTAGCTTTCAGAAAATACGTGAAATGCTTGATCCACAGTGAATAATGATTAATTGATATAAACCATATTTATTCTTAAAGAAGAAATTAAAATGTTACAAGGTCACTGAATTGAAGTTTAGTCCAAATAACTAACTAATCCCCTTCATGTATCATAATTAACTCAAATACTTGTATTGAAGTGAGCAAAATCATTCTAAATATCTGAAGCCATCTAAGAGAGGAACAATTAAATAAAACAATTCCTTTCCCTCAAAAAGATTCATGTTGTTCTGTGCCACCGTCTGAACTGTATGCACATCGTTGAAATTCTTGCATCCAGTTATTCAAGTGGCAATTTATCAGATTTTTATGGATGAGACAGTATCAATGAATCATGGACAAATGCATGAAAGAAAAGGAACAGACATCAGCAACTCAAAGACAGAAGAATATATGGAAATGAAGACAAACAAGAATAGTGTTGGTTAATTACGGGCAGCACAAGACAAGTTCATTTGTGCTGCAACGAGTTTACCCTAACTTAATATTGGCACAGAGATTAAGCATCCAGTTAACTGATATTTAATAGAACGAATCAAAATACTTTCTTCGCTTACTTGTGCATCCCTTGTATGAAGCCTATCGGATTCCACCTTGTATGAAGCCTACAGATCAGTAATCATATAGGCCAACTAACTATAATTGAACACCAGTAGAGATTAAGGAAAATTAAATTTACCCTAAAACCTAAATAAAGATTAATTTATAACAACAGCACAAACTTGTTAAGCAACAAACTTACATCAATGGAGGCAACAGGAATGGTATGTAGCAGTGTTGGGTGAAAAAGGACAGCAAAAACATCAATATATTAGTGCTGCAATGCTCATCCCATAATTTATTCTTGCACAAAAAAAATTACAACCGAACAATGGATTTTGCAAGGAGCCTCAGTTGTTGTGCCTCAATCCAACTAAATTTCTATTAACTACTTGTACTTTATCTAACATTACAGAAATGACACATAATCTCTTGGATATCTGTACAATTGAATTAACATAATATGATACTTTCAGCTGATGTTATACTCAACACCAGTATCACTACCCCAATTACGTAATACTGGTCATTTTCCAGTGCCGAAATGTAAAAAAATAACTGAAAACTGAAGTTTGATTATGAGATAGGACACAGAAAAAAAGAATTAAGAAGACTTACCAAGTGAACCAAATTAATACGCAAAACAAGATATAAATGTCTGAACCATGAATGAAGCTTTCTGACTAGCAAAACAAGTTAAAAAGTAACAGAGAAAATACTATTAACAAGATAAACTCAAATCAATTAGTGATTGCATTTATTAAAAACACATATTACTCTGTAAACAAGAATACATTTAATGAGCTAAAAAGGTTGAATTTTTTAATTGAATAAAATCATAATCGAAGATCAAGTGTGATAATATTTATTGAATCAAAACGATTAGCTTAGTAAAGAATAATTTCACGCAGAATCGAGCAAATCAATAATATTTCAATATCGTAGTCCAGATCGATCAAGACTACAAATTAATCTCATCGAAGAAATTGTGAGCTCAGTGGAAGGAGAAGTCGTATTAATGGTGAGAAAGGCTCACGGAGATAACAAACAACATGCTATCGCCACTGCCAACACCAGTTCCTAAACTCATCATCGCGTCAACCGATTCTTCTTTCGCTGAATGCAGCATAAAAAACATTTTTTTATGAGAATAAGGCAGCAAACCCATGAATCAGAAAAGACAAGATCAAGCATTGCACAGAAATCGATCTTCGAATAAAGCCTCACCTATAGAGGAAAAAAATAAGTTTGGTTTAGAACAAAAAGTAAAAGACAGAACTAGTAGGCTTCACCGTGTGTGACAACAATGATAGGATGATAGATCGGAAAGCCTCATTAAATCGACTAAAATATTAAGCCAGCAGACCGCGCGGAGAAGTCGAAATCCACAACGCGATGGGCAAAGGAATAGGCAGGCACCTGACCACGACGAAGATAAAATAGGAACAATCCGCCTGAGGGCAATCGAAACCCTAGGACGGCTCAAGTCTTGTATCATCGAAGGCAGCAAGGGATTCTACATCTGCTCTATTTATAGAATTTAGGTTTTCGGACAGTGGCGGCGGTGAAGAAACCTGACAGATTTTAGGGTTTCTAATTTTTGCGTCGGGAAAATAGACACATATCAATCGTCCGATGGAATTTCCCTGCAGCAAGATAGACGCATACCAACCGTCCGATGGTACAAGAGAACCCAAAAGAACGCGCCCTCGTGAGCTGCACGTGTAGTTTTTTGGTATGACTTACTATTGTGTTTTTTTTATAATCAAAGGTCATCTTGATTCATCCATCAAATCCGAAATTAGAAACGACTCTTTATCCATCAATTAATATCCTCAATTTTTTATTATATTAAAAAATATTTTATAATATATCGTATTTAAAATTTAAATCATGATATTCTACCGCATAAGTTTTCAAGTTATTCATCAATGCTCTATGAATGTATTTTTATGTTAAATTAATGGATTTTGTTTTTCTTTTCTAACGTGTTAAAAATTTTAAAAATAATTATTTTGTATTTAATAGAATTTTGTTGTTTTTTCTATTTATTTTGTAAGACATTTCGAAGATGCCACTCCTGTTCCAAAAGCGAAACCATTGGCCTTGGAGATTTTAGTTCTCCACCTACTCTTTGATTTCAAAAGTTTGCTTAGCAATGGAGATTGATTTTTTGAAGGAAAAGATACCTACATTGGACGGATCTAGGAATCAGAGTTGGAGACTTGAATTTAATGAGATGGAATAGATTTTAGGTGTGTAAGGGATGTGTTCCTGTTGAGATCAACTTCTGAACACGTTACCAACCGCTTGGTAAATGAGCCGACCTTCTAGGAAGAAGAGAGAGCGACGGGCTCCGCGATCTGACAAGAACCAAAGAGGTTAGGAGTGTCTTAGCTCAACCACTCCGACGTTCAAGTCAGTTCCTAGCTTTTAGAGGGAGGAGTAGAATGAGGAGATTAATTGAGTGTATGTATAGATTGTGCGTGCATACCTGTATTTGTGAGAAGTAGGAGTTATATATATAGGGGAGGGGAAGAGAATAAGGGAAACCTGTCTTGTCTTAATTAAGGAAAATATCTGCGCATGTAGATCCTGTCAGATGATATGTCCCATCTAAGTAAGAAAAATGTCTCATCGTCGTTGAAAAAAAGTCATATCATGCTTCATTATACTGCGCCAACATACCGCATCAATGGAGGTAGGTTAATCATACCATCACACGATTGCCCAGATCCTCCTGGCGGCGGCTTAGTTGACTGAGGGAAAGGAATAGAGTCAGTTAAACGTTAAGTATGGGCACGGGATGAGTGGTCGGTAGAGAGAGTCCGAGTCTATTCACTCGAGTTGAGCATTAGACCTCGACCTGTGCCTCTTCCTGAGTTGAGCTCGCTTACCTGGGCCCGAACAAAATACTGAACTGAGATGATCGAGGTCTTCAAGGGGTCGGGCGTTGGACCCCGACCTCCGAATGCCGGATTGAGGTTACTAGGAGTGGGCTGTTGGTGGGTCTAGATCCATGTCGGGAATCAAGTCGAGTAATAGGCCTTGACTTAACTCTAATGGCCGGTCAAGTCGGCCGAGTGGGATGTGGGACCAAATCAGTCACCTATATGACGTGTCATTGGGGTGGACTGGGTCTTTGACGTACTGAACTAGGTCAGATCTAAGAGCATCTGCAACGCTAAAGGTATAACACCTCCATCTCATCAAAACGCTGGAGTCCACTGCCACATCTGCGTTATAACATGTTACATTTTTCACCCCACAACGCATTTAACGTTAATACGGGTCCCAGTTGTCGTGGTCGATCAGCCGATCGACCACCACATGTGGTGGTCGACTAGCTGGTCGACCACCACATGTGGTGGTCGACTAGCTGGTCGACCACCATGTGTGGTTCATGTCTTCTGAAATCCAACGGCTCAATCCACAAATCCAACGGCTATAATGACTATTTTCTGAAATCCAACGGCTCAATCCACAAATCCAACGGTTAAAGGGTCAACCACCATCATGGTGGCCGACCATTGGTCGACCACCATGTGGTGGTCGACCACCATGTGGTGGTCGACCACCAGCTCGTGGTCGATCAGCTGATCGACCACCACATCGTGATCGACCAGCTGATCGACTATCTCCTACCGCAGAACTACGTAAAAAATTTTAATATTAAAATAAAAATTAATTTAATAAATTAAAAATTAATTTAATATATCAATGGAGCCCACCACATTCGTTAAAACGCGTTCAAGACTCTGAACGCGTTAAAAACTTTTAACGCGCCGCAACGCGGCTGCCGTTCATCCGAGGCGTTATAATGCCTTTTAACACGGCGTTGCGGATGCTCTAACAGGATTAGTTTTAGTGGACTAAGTAAAAAAATGTACTTAGAAATAGCCTAATTTAGGTAAGTTAAAGTTGATGAATAAAACACTCAAGGACAAAACCAATAGAATTTAAGGAACTTTAGTTTGGGAGGTTGCATGAATTAAATATTATTGTGATCGAAGGTGTTATGTCCCGTATGACATCAACTTTCTTACCCCTAACATGTTAGTGGCAATAAGAAACAGAGTGCTTTTTTTTTTTGCAAATAATCACGATTCAAAATGCACACCGCGCATGCATATGAATGCCAACGTCAAAAAAAGTTATCTTACTTCCTGGATTTACTTGCCGAGTGAAATGCAAAACTGAACCATCCACTGATCCACAACATGAAGGTATCTTTTGCAAAGAATCTCTCAGTGCACAAAATGAGCAGCAGGAATTTGCAAGAATTTAGCAATAAAATTAAAGAAAGAAAGCTTTTTCTCAAAGCTTTTGCAGCAAAATCGTAAGTCTCACAGTAGAAGGAAAAAAATTGTTAGAACCAAACCTAACATCTGAGAAATAACAAAATGGCAATAGGAACCTAAACTATGCTTTTTCGTCGCCATCAGTTGCTAAAGTGACATGTATTAAGCACCACCGGAGCCATACTTCTTGCCGAAAACTATCAGTTGCAGCTTGTCGTAGCCAGCAAGGACACCGGCACCAGCAATGGCACGGAGAATGTTAGCACCTGCACCTTTGAACAGAGATTTTGGGCCCTCGTTCTTCAGAATTTGACTGAAAGCGTCAAGGGAGCTCTTGTACTTGACAGCCTCTCCTGAGGTCATCATCATCCTTCTGCGAACTGTGTCGATAGGGTACGATGCAAGCCCGGCACCATTGGTGATCACCCAGCCAAGAGCAAAGCTAGCAAAGAAGCTATCCTGTGGAATGATTCAACAGCTTAAGGAGAGGTCCATATTGGCGTGCAAACAAGATTGAGAGAGAAGAAGAAAAAAAACATTCTGCTCCTTAAAGATTTGCCCACCTTTTGCATTTAACAATTAAATCAAGATGACTCTAAATGTAGGGAAAAAAATCACTTTTATCCATCTAATTTCCTTTCTCTAGTCAACAATGTCATTAATTTTCAATCTTTGGTAATGACATGCATGTATAACTGTAGCATGTATAACTAGGACATATACCCAACGATGTTAAAACTGTGGGATAAAATGGTCCAATTTTACTATGATTGTGAAGTGAATGAGAGGTGAGCTAAAATTGATAACTCTAGAAGACAAGATGAAGTTTCTAATTCAGAAACCTATTTGCAAACGAGAGGTGTTAAAAATTGCAGCTTCTTTACCGTGTGCATATAAAATGTAACACATTCATTTTGTACCTGTAGTTCTCCGGTGAGAATCACTGGCTTCAATGAATCATACAATCCAAAGTAAAGACCGCGATAAACTATGATTCCGACACACGAAATGTTGAACCCACGATAAAGGCCAGCAATGCCATCGGACTGCAAAGTCTTCCTGTAAACATCAATAAGACCGTTGAATTGTCTTTCTCCGCCTTTTTTAGCAGCTTTCGAATCATTTGCTAAACGAGTTCTGGCATAATCCAGGGAGTAGACAAAAAGCAGAGAAGAAGCACCGGCTGCACCACCAGAAGCAAGGTTTCCACCAAACCATTTCCAGTATCCATCCTTGTCTTTCTTGAAATTGAACATCCTCTTGAAGTAATCCTTGAAAGCAAAGTTCAAAGCCTAGAAAGACAGCAGAAAACTATAAGCATAGACAAACAAACAAGGACAAGATGCAGATGAACACTGAACGATCCAAGGAAACGGTTATCGAATTAGATAATTAAGCATGAGACAATCCACTCAGATGGAAGAGACACAAACTATGTAAAGAAACTAACAACATTAACATGGAGCTTATGTTATAAGATTCAATTCTTTGCAAAGAGATGGCAATTAGCAATCACATGAACAGACCAAGATGTTATAGCTGGTTAACTGAACCAGCAGAGAATTATGTAGGGTGCCATACAAATATAAAGAATTGGATTTCACACATATGCAACAACTATGTTAGACTCAAATATTGCAACTATGTTAGACTCAAATATGTATCCAAAATGGATCTCAACATTTGTCATGTTTTTTTTATTTTTCAAGATGGGGGCATGAGGACACAAAAAAGGGTCCAAACTTAGAACATAGGCAAAGATACACAAAATATAATAAAAATAAAAATATTAATATATATAACATATGGTTTTGAAATAACATGGCGGCTTTTGGAATAATATAGTATAGGGGCGTCTTGAAAATTCTAATAATCAGCTAGCACTCTCCTCCATTCACTTGCAAGCCTTATTTTCCATCTACCAACGTGAGACTTCCCTCAAAACAGCTACTTAGACTCTTTTTTCCACAATTATACCAATTTCAGTTCACATGATATAATTATAAAGAAAATTCTTTGCGGAATTGTGGATCAAAGGGAGAAACATAAAGTGTTGTGCATATACTATATAAAATCGGGAGGTATTACATCCAAAGAGCGGTAAAAATTATCGTTACATCAAATGGCAATCAAGTATTTTTTGTTTACTTATAAAATTTTGCAATCCTTATAAAATGATATGAGACACTATACTAAAGGTGAACAAAGACACTCCATAGACAATACGTGTATTACAAGTGAACACAGACAATATGAGTATGCATAACTAACCTGAGTTGGGAAGTAACGAATGACATTAGCAGTGTTGCCTCTCCATAGAGATGCAAAACCTTCATCTTTGATCGTCCGTGTAAAGCAGTCTGTTATACCCTTGTAGGGTTCAGAGAGGCGACCAGCCTTTATCATCTCATCTTGGTTCTGGATTAGAAGTTTCACGCGCTCAATGGGAGCAGCAGCTGATTTGGAAACAGCTGCAGACACTCCACCCATAAGAAAATCTATGGCAAAATTTGTAAATCCTTTTTCTGAAGGTGCATTCACAAGGATAGGCGACACAGATGACAACATTGCAATATCACTGGTAGCACTACTTGCAGACAACACTGGGTTTTGAAGTCCACCATTCATGTGGTTTGCTGTTGAAAAATGCCTCTGATGTACCAAATGTGTAAGTCCAGAACCAATAGGGAATTGTCGAACAATTTTTTGGGTGACAGTTGGGTATTTAACTTGATCAGCCATGACGCTAATAACAAAGTCTACATAAGACACAAAGTAAGCTACCTCAGTATATAATGAATGGCATGCATAGACATGTTAAACCAATTAAAAGATGACAAAGTGAATCTTAAGTAAAAGCACATTTCCTCTAATTGGCATGTGATATAGGCAATATAATCAACACACTGTGCAAGAAGTTTGTCTTAGTTGGAACAAGGGATCTAAAATGTAGAATAATCTTCCTATTGAATCACTGGTAAGAAAAGGTAATTACAACTATTTAAGGACAGCTACCCGTATTTAATCCCTCTATCAAACTATATAAGAGCACAAGACTATCACTAAAAATATTCAAATATTTTTTAAAATTATGTTGGTTACATAACTTCTTCAATCCTATATCTCTATCATACCATCAATTAGAATTATAATAAAAATTATTGGTCATCTTCTAATATACTCTATTCTCTCATTCTATTACCTACCAGAGCTATACCTAATGCTTTTAGGAAGTAAATTGTAGTTTATCTTTCAACACATCCATCTTAACATTCACGTCTTCAATATACTAACTTTCTTAGTATATTTTGTAATTGTCCAACATAGACCTATGAGGAAGGCTAAACCTCCATGAGCCAATACTTCTATATGATAAAAAGGACAAAATACTTGGGCCAAAAAAAGGTGAATGTTTAATATAAAAATATATTTTTTTCAAACAAGAATCAAGGGTATGATAGGATCATGACATATCGAAATATTTCATTAACGTGTAAACAAAAAAATATAGGATAGTTGTGAAGATTAACAAGGGACAATATTTAGATGTCTTGACCAAACATGATAGACAAATAAACTGCAATGAAAAAAAAAACATTAGCAGTAGCACAAAATTGCAAACCAAACATTGTATGACAATGAGAGGCAAAATAAAGAAGACATGTTTTAACTATAAGTAGATTCCAGATATAAGGAATGGCATATCAAACTTTTTTAAAAAGGCTTTGAATGAATCCAAACTGCAAGAAGCAAGCCCTAGTCTTATCAAAGAGTTAAATTGACTAGTCCAACTAACAAATCAACAGTCTACATCGATGGTAGATCAACTGGATGAAGCAACAATGAATCGCAAAAAACAAAATCCCCCACGAAATCTCATAAGCACAATGGAACAGATCCAGATTATCACACAGTTTGCCATGAGCTAAAAAGGCCGATCTTTGGAGCAAAGAATACCGTTCCAAGCAAACAAACCAAAAACCACGAAACTAAATCAAAACCGAACGGAATTTTATAGAGAGCGGGAGAAGAATCACCTTTCCAAATCAGCGACAGAGAAATGCTCCTCCGTTTCTCTCCCTCTCCTCTCTCCTCTCTCCTCTCCTCGCACTGGGGGATATTTATAGGAGGTTGTCTAGGGTTTCTCCTTCATGTTTCTGCGGCCTGCGGATATGCGATGCGCATCACGGCCGTCCAATCCCTGGTTTTCTCCGAGCCTGATTTGGATCCCCCAATTTTTCCTTTTATAAATTTGAAATTTCGAGCGGATTTGGATAAAAAGAAAGTGTCCGTTAGGAATAAAATTATAATAAAAGTTGATTTAAATATTTGATTTATATAAGATTATTTACAAGTTCAATAAATAAATATGTCCGAACTGAATCATTCTTTTATTTAGTCATCAATAACTTCGTTTTTTTTTGTAATCACTTTTTTGAACCAATTAATCCGTCCAATTCCGGCGTCGGGAATTCTTCATACCTTCTCAAACTCATCCACAGATTATATCAAATTTAAAATAATTATTAGTTTAGTATAATAACTGAATTTGCATGTATATACATGCTAAATTTACATTTACACTCTTCAACAAAAAGAAAATCCGTCACTCTAATAGTCTCATATGATCAATTTTATGATTATTTATGAGAAAGTAAATCAAGAAGTTGATTACGATAAAGGAGAGCATTATATCAGTTTCGTCAAGATTCGTCTCTTGTCTATTTCAGTAACTCTGTTCCATCGTAACCAACTCAACTATGTCCAAAATGCTACATTTACACTCACTCAAAAATAAAGTGTCAAAAGTGGATCTAATCTGTTAACCCGATCCAATCCAATTTTTTTTAAAAAAATCATGTTAAGATTGAGAATTTTTGAATTCGGATCGGATTAGAATTGAGAGTTTTAGATTAGATTAAATTTAGATCAAATTATGATTTAAGATTTAGAAGATTTTTTAAAGTTAAATTAAATTTTATTTTAAAAATTATGATGTTTTATGTTATATTAATATGATAATGATAAATATTAAAATAAAAATAAAGGATTATTAAAAAATTAATAAAAAAGGCTTTTTTCTCGAGTTATTCAAGTTAGTCAGATTATACGGGTTTGAGTTCTGATTTATGATCGAATTTAAATTTAGATCAAATTTGAATTAATATTTTTTAATAATATTTTATTTTAATTTGATTCAAACTCATCTGATTTATTCGAATTGACACCCCTAGTCAAAAGGGTAGTGGCAAGGAAAACATCTATGGATTATACAGTCCATCAATCAACATGTAAATTTTGGCTAAAAATTCCATATCGAATCTTTAATTTGAGAATGAATTAGGAGTTGAGGAGAAAGCGTGAGCCTCTTATTCTTAACAAGCATTCTTTTACCTTTAATTGTAGGACTCACTTTCACTATGTTAGAATGCACCTCAAATCAAGGGCGGAGTCACGCTTTGATTTACTTAGGCTTTAGTCTAGGGGGGCGACCACAACCGACCATATTGAGAAAAAGGAGATTAAAAAAATCATCAGTGGAAAAAGAAAAGTAGTTTGGAAAATTGATGACAGAAGAAAAAAAATAATTCGAAATAAAGATCAACTCGGGTAAATGAACAATTTTGGCTCCGCCATGGCCTCAAATTCCTTTCCTTCTTATAATTAAGTGATCGTCGTATAATCCATATTATCATTGTAATTCCATGGGTGCTTATTGTTAATTTACACAAAATAAGATGATAAACATAATAATAATAATAATTACTAGTATCTTATGTCTGCATTTGTTTTCTTTTTTTTTTATAATTGTCAAAATGTGTAAATTAACAATAACAAATAATATAAATCCTTCCATACGATTATATAAATAAATAAATTTTATCTTATTTTTTATATTTAATAATTTTATAAAAGTTAAATTTAGAATATAAATATAATCGTTGCAATGATATTCAACTCATATTATAACACTCATAATATATATTTTTAGTTTATCGGTATTTTTTTTGAATTTATTTAACAACTGTTAAAATAATAAAATTCATGATCTAAACCGGAATTATCTGGTAACGACAAGTGCTACCCGTATCGGAAACCGATATCGATATCTAAATCAGCGATAAGTCGGTCGGAGTTGACTCATGGTTTTTTAATTTATTTTTTATTTTCTTTCCTTTCCCATTCCCGTTCTCACCTCCCGGCGTTCGTCTCTCCTCGCGAAAGGAACAAAGCAGCAGCGATGGTGGAAGACCAGGTCGATCCCTCGATCGCGCCCGACGCAGGAGGAGGCGCCGCCCGGCTCCTCCTTCGCCCTCGGCGCGAGCCATTCGAGCACGGCCTTCTCCCCATCCCCAAACTCATCTTCTCCGATGGGACCGTAACGCTCGCCCCGCTCGTCGACAAGATCCTACGGAGATCCGTCCCGTCTCCGCACCGCGTCGACTGTCCTGCCTTAGCCGACGCCCTCCAGATCTCGCTCGACCACGCCCGTCTGGCCCTCGACACGATTGCCTCCGTCCACCCCTCCGATCCAGCTCCAGATGACACCGTCGACGTGTATGACCTCGTTGTCTTCCTCTACATCCAATCCTACAAGCGGCTCGTCCCCCGGCCGCACAAGGACTCGGCTGCAATCGCCGATGTCTGGCCCTCCACCTCGGCCTTCGACGGGTATCTGTCGGCCCTCTCGCCGCTTCAGGTAGAACAAGAGTTTTGATCCTGTTCATCCCTTTGGCTGATTCCTTTTCACCTTATTTTGATGAATGATGAGAATATACAGTTTGGTGTTTCTGACTACTGGACTTTCAATTGCAGCTTGCACGAAGCAATAGTCGTCGATTTATGCCTTCACAAGCAGACGAACAAGCTCATCAGTTGTCGTACTTACAAAAGCATATGGGGAATATACTCGCCCTTTTGGCGGAGCCTGTTGAAGAAGAGGGTGACGAATCTCTGGTTTGTCTCACTCAGATATACTTGCACTTAGTGTGATTTTTTCCTTTCGCCTCACATGCAACTTCGAGTTACATTCCATGTTGGACTCATTTTACTTTGCGTCTGGTACATATAATGTTGGCTGCTATGTTTTCGGTTTTCAATTGTTAGAATGTCCTAATGTTTGCCTCATATATTTAGAATGTTAATTCAACATTCTCCGTTATCCATATGTAAGCTATGGATAAGTGGATAATTTTCATCCAAATTTGTATAAAGGAATGGAATATAGAGAATAATGAAGACTTGAACTGTGTATCTATAAAATCCTGTCTGACAACATGTTCATTTACTATCTTGTAGACTTCTAAATTAGTGACACCTTGTTCTTGTGTAATGTGCTCATCCATTTTATCATAAACTCTTGCGTATTGTTACATAATACTAGGTGTTTTGGAAGATAGGTGTCAGTACTGGTTATTATATACTGGTAAATCGTTTGTGTCTTTTTCTCAGTTTATTATGAAAATACTTATCATGTATTTAGATAAATTGTTCCATATCAAGCTATTATCTTTTGTAATCATCTAGTTTTGTTGAAGATGTCTCATGCCACTATTATTTCCTAATGCCTAAGTTGCAACATTTTTTTTCTTATTATTATTGACTTTTTTTATTTAAACAACTGGCTTACAGGTTTTGACAACAGAAAGATTTGACCATCTTGGTTTTCTCCTCCATTTTTCTGAAGGTATTCCTTTGAGCCAGGCAGCTCCTTTTTTTGCTAATTCAGATCCAGATATGCCAGCTGCTCCTGTTTCTGCTGCCCAAGTACATGAATGGGTTGTACAAAACATAATTGCTTCTTTAGAACACAATGCAGAAAAGGCATTAGCAAAAGAAAATGGCTTTCTAAAAAATACTGCAGATATTGATGTGCCTATGGCAGATGCCAGCCTAAGTCATGCAAAGACCCAAAGCAGAAGTTCTCTTTCTGGGACCTCATCACCTGCTAATCCAGCATTCAGGACAAATTTAACCGTTGTGGAGGGTATATCAAAAGCTTCTGTAGTCAAGCAATCATGTGATATGAAAGGAGATTCTATAAAGGTAAGGCCAGATTTTTTTTTAATTTTTTTTATTTTCCAAGTTACAAAAAAACTCAAGACCTTAACTTGTTGCCGAAGGATCAAATCTCTATTGGTAGTCATCTTTGTAATAGTCAACTATTGCCTGCCTACATCTATCAAAATTTTGGCATATTGCTGTGGTTAGTAGGATACAAACAAAATGAATAATGGAGGCTAGAGTAGCTATTTGGTTATAGATGCCAAATACATAAATTTACAATTATCTGTTAAAGAAAACAAAATAACAGATAGTATGACACAAACAATCACCTCAAATATCTGTTAAATTCAAATTTGGAAGTGTGAATTTTTATATATCTGGAGAGTATGACACAAATAATCACCTCAAATATTTTAATCATACTTATTCAGGAATGCTTAAGGGAGTAGTAGGTTCTTGGGCAGTCTTGTTGCATTGAAGTATTTTGTTTTATTTTAGTTTTTTTAAAATAACTATGTGATGTATGCTAGCATTGTTTATTTTCTTGAATTTGAGTACCGTAGTTTTTGTGATCAAGCTAATTGACAACATTTTTATGGCTATCTCTGTTCATTTCACATTGTTATTAGTACTTTCACATCTGTATGTTGTAGTGCTAACCAATTAAAATATTGAATGGTATGCTGCTGCTTCCTATTGCTTCCATCAGCCTTGTTTGTGCATTTGTCAAGGGCAATGATACCCGGACAACTACTTTTATGGTACATGACAATTAAACTAAGGATTGAGAATCTCGAACTTGAAATTATAATATCTGTGTTCTGTCAGGCTACAATCCCCAACACTATTTTGCTTGTAACAATCACTCTTACATTCTGATATGGCGTTATACTTGAAGTTCTAAAGTAATCATATGCTTCATCACAAGCTTGCTTTCATGTGCTGGAATTACATTTGCTTAATTGTATAGTTGTACTGCAGGTGCTAAATTGCCATGATTCAGTGATTTATATATTAGCACCTCTGAGATATGCTACAGTTTATGGATGTTCGGATGCAACTGTTATTCTGGGTGCCGTTGGTAAGGTATGCCTTGTTTTTTTCCTGAAGTCTTGGTTCCATTGTGCTCATCACTATTATGAATCCAATGGTGTTTTTATTTGTTCTAAAATGATTAAGTTTTGATCCTCATAAAATTTTAGAAAAAAAAAAGATTCATATTTTAGGTATATAAAAACAAAGGTTCTAGAAACAGAGTTGCACCCATTGGAAAATTTCCCAAAAAGGTAAATTCCTATAGGAACTTTGCAAGGCATGTAGATATCCATATCTCTGCAAGTGCTTTTCTTTGATGCTTTAGCATTCATGATAGTGAAATGCTTGATGGTTGTGTAGGCTGGATTCGTGGAATTGTATTTGCCCCTTTCAATTGCTTTGCTTGCTAAATAGCTTTCAATTATCTTTCCTTATCCCAATTTTCTTGTAAGATAATCATATGGAGCAACAATTATTAAAGTTTATTTTATTTTATGTAAATACCCTGATCTTACTACTCATCTAAATAATTTTTTTTCCTTTTGACTTGTAACTATTTTACATATACTGTTTTCCTGTTCGTGTTTGACCAACAGCTGTCTCATTTTGTTGGTTTTCTTAGGCTGTTAGAGTGGAGCACTGTGAAAGAGTACAAATCATTACAGCTGCAAAACGCATATGTATTGCAAACTGCCGTGAGTGTGTGTTTTACTTAGGGGTCAATCAGCAGCCCCTTTTTGTCGGGGATAACCACAAATTGCAGGTTGGTCTTTTTATTTGTTCTTGTAATTTAACACTGCAAGATTTCCATGTTGGTGTATCATACTCATCCTGTTATTCCTTCAGTTGATAAAAGCAATTCAATTAAATTTGATGGTAGTTTTGATTGAACAATAAGTAGTGTTCTTTTGTTGTCTGAGATTTCTATTTCCTGTTTCAAAATTGTTCCTGACATGGTAGGTTATCTAATCCACTGAAATATTCTTTTTCTGTCAGATGAGTGTCAGCTGTGTACTACTGTTTTCTGTCAAACGAGTGTCAGCAGAGTGTCAGTTGTGTAATATTCTTTTCTGTTAGACGAGTGTCACCTGACTATAAGCCGTGTCTACCTTCCAGTAATATGGTAGTACAAGTAGTGTTGTTTGGGCATCACAATTCATTTTGTTTCTGGTCCTAATCTGTGAAACATACTATTTGATGATGATTATGAAACCTACCATGGTTATGATTTTATGGAATCATAGCCTAAGATACTTATGCATATTGTGTTAGTGGCAAGATTGAGATTAATTATTTATCATGGAAAGTTAGAAATCTAAATTCCATAATTCCTGATTTTGCCAACCAAACCAAGCAGTTCTGATTTTTCTTGGCCTTAGAAAAAACTAGCTAGCTCAGTTACTGTCCATCAGGTCATAAATTAGAAAATAGAACTGTAACCTCACATTTAAATTTTTGATTCTTTATTAGTTTGGAAATGGTTAATCATTCAGTTGTTTGCTCTCATCATTTGATCATATAGGACTAATTGCTTATCCTAAGAACTGGGTACTCCTAGTCCTCCTAGTCTCTTCTCTGACCAAACTGTTGAAAA
This sequence comes from Curcuma longa, assembly GCF_044706935.1. Lineage (NCBI taxonomy): Eukaryota > Viridiplantae > Streptophyta > Magnoliopsida > Zingiberales > Zingiberaceae > Curcuma > Curcuma longa. Next base: position 7,871,545 of record NC_133861.1, read on the forward strand.
TTATACAAATCCAACCGTGAAAATCATCATAGGGATGTCTATATATATATATATATATATATATATATATGTCTATATATATATATATATATATAGGTGCTATTCCTATTCCTTGAACATGCTGAAGTGCTTTTAGATTATTCTGAATTGACCAATACCCGGTTAATGGTTATTATATATTTTTTGTTATTTGAGTGATTTTCCCATCATAAAGCTTTCATTTACCATGCAATAGACACTGATTTGCTATTTGGAATTTATTTAACAGAAATTACATGTAACATTATTTTGTACTGTTCAGATTAAGGGAAGGAATTCTCTAATTTATTAAGAATATTTACCATCATTATTACTGTGTCTGCATGAATGAAAATCTCCTACCAATTTTTGTTGTTGATAATAGTTGGGATGTCAACACTACTTCAGTTTCTTGGAATATTGATCTATTTTTATTCCTTTTAGGTGGCACCATTTAATACCTACTATGCACAATTGGAAGAGCACCTATCTCAAGTTGGTGTGGACTCTAGCATCAATAGATGGGACGAACCCTTGGTGCTTGGGATGGTGGATCCTCATGATTCACTATCTCACCCTGTGGGAGTGTCTGAAATTCAAGCTGAATCCGCCACATGCATCGATCCTGATCAGTTTACTAACTTCTTGGTATGCCAATTAAAAAAATTTAGTACATTTTTCCCCTATTAAAGTTTCCTTTTCAATTAGCATAGACTGCATATTTTCTCAGTTGCTCTAATTATACTCTTTTTCTGCTGCATTGAATGTCTTACACTTCTAGCTGTCGGTCATCTAAGTATTTATGTGCTTGTACAGATTCCTAACTGGTTTGGAGCTGAATCGTCACAAACTACAAGATACAATCCATTTCCCTTGCCTGAAATTTATGGAGCATCCCAGAAGAAGAAGGTAATTGCACTACCCTGTTTATTGCAATTGCTTATATTTCTGCTCCTCATGCTAAACACCTTTTCTCACAATTTTTGTCAGCATACAAACTTGCTCGTTGTTCAACAAGCTATCAGAGATGTGCTAGTTGATGAAAACCGGAAGCGTGAACTAGCATCTGCCCTTCATGTTCATTTCAAAGACTGGTTATACGGTATCGTCTTGCTTTCACTATATCCATCCAGATAAAAAATAGTTACTACTTTTGTATCCATCCCACAATGTGGTAAGCAATAACAGAAACATAATCTAGGGGGTAAACTATCTATATATTAATCGGAGAAGGGTGGATGGCACCATTACAGTCTGTCATCAGCTCTTGCTTGGAGAGTTCGTTGTGGATATTGGTGGTTCTGGGATGCAATGTTTTTAATTAAACCCACACCTGTTAGCGAAACACTCTCACCATGATGGTTTTTTGGGTCTTGCCCAACTAGTTGATAAATTGGTTCAATCCGGTTGTCTTAGATCTCATCAGTATGGAATGGGTTAACTGACACATTTAGGTGTGATTTTTTCAACATTGGTTAGTGGAAAGATAGTGATGACAAGAAGGATGAGGGGAAAATAGTAGCGATCAGAGTAAGAACGTGACATAGATGGGTGAGGATCAATAGCAATGGTGAAGATTTAGGCTCATTTATTTTGTGGAAAATAACTTACACGTAAAAAAGCTTTGAGGAAAATTAACACTATGTCAAATGATGGTCTCAGGCAATAGATAGTCTATCCACTAGTATTTAGCGCTTAGACAGTAGGTAGGCATCTAGGGAAAAAAATGTATTGGATGAACATGAATTTTCATTGCTCCAAATCCTGGAAAATTTGATAAATATTTTTCCAGAAACTGAACAGTTCCATAGAGCGAGTAGTCATGCGACATGTTCCTATGACTGAAAACTCTTCCTTCAAACACATTGTTAAATGTACTCTTTGCATGAAACCTATGAAGTGAACAACACTAGCATCCATCCATCTCTTGAATTTTTTCAATTCTCTACTGATCCAAATATATTTTCACAGCTTCTGGGAACATTCGTCAGCTCTATTGTCTACAAGCTGAATGAACTGTGCTAAAGCAAAGGTAATCTCATTCCCACTCCCCTCCGTTGCTTTCCAAAATAACATAAAGTTCTTCTCTCCTCCATTCCAAATTCTTGTGGGCTTTCAATAAAATTTTGAGCTGCTCAGTTTGCAAAATGTTTCAGCGAGATATAAGTTTATCGTGCTCTTGTGTATTTCCTTTTTCGGTTTCCTTAACTCCCTGCTTCTCTTCTTCTGTGCTCTTGTCGGGCCACTGCTAAATTATAATGCAATTTTGAGGACTGAATTCTTGAGTAACTGTATTCTTCTTTATGAAGTTTCATGAATCTGGTGAAGATGGCTTCCCAATAGTATATAGACATGAATTTATAAATGCAATGGTGATATCAATGTGTTGGTACCTACCTGTATACGTTGAAGATGGCTTCGCAATCATTTGTACCAAGTATTTATTTTTTAATCGATTGAACCCATGAATTGTGTTCATATTTTTTATTTTTGGAATTATGGTCACAAGACAATTCATGGGTTTAATCAATTAAAATCATTAGTCGTTACCAATTATTGCACATATATTGGCCTATGGAAGGTATATGCCGCTCTTAAATTTTTTTGACGGTTTGTATTTTTTTTAAAGCAAAGTTTGAAAATGGGAATGAATAAATAAATAAATAATTGTTTTTTGAAAATAAATAAATAAAGTTTTAAAAATAGTTTCAAGTTATTTTTTGAAAGTCCATTTGCAAGCAATCTCAGTTGATATTTACTGGATTGGAAGTATTTTTGAACCGCTTCTCGTACGCGATATCAAAATATCATAGACGACATGAAGTATCGATTCATTCACCTTGCAGTGAAGTGGAAGTGGAAGTAGAGGAAGGCAGAGAATGTTGGTGGCGATCATGAGTATGTTGAACAGGGTGCCATTGTCAAAGCCTTCGATGAGCAACTGTGAAGGGGAGCCGGAAGCTGCACGTCCTCCTACTGAATCCAAATGCAGTTGGTCAGAACCTGACTAGATGGTTGCTGAAGATCGGCGCTCGGGTGGGCAGGAATGTGACAGTCAGAAAGCTAAAGCCCAACTGAATAAGGTAGGCGGTGCCCAGAGCCATGTCCTGGCCTGGCGATCGGCAGTGAGCTACAAGGTCGAACTACTATGATGACTATAAAGCTATCGCCAGCTTAAGCCAGTGGACCGGAGCCTGAGAGCTGTGCGTTGAATGGGAGTAGGGATGGCAATTTCCACCCTACGGAGGATTCAATATTCAACCTGAATAAAAGAGGGTAGATAGTGAATTTTTTTTTGAATCGGATTAAATAATCGGACATTAAGAATAAAATCCTTTTAATATCCAACTCAAATATTTAATTAAATTATATAATAATATTTTTAAAATATAATAACATTAGAGTGTTGATTTAAAAAAAACATTCATAATTAATTATCAAATAAAAATAAATTAATAATTAAATTACATAAAAAATTATTAATATAAAAGATATTCGATATGTGAATAGGGATAAATATTTTATTTTTAAATAAATATAAAAATGAAAATGAAAATTGAATATCTAAATCGACCTCTTATCCCTCTAAACAGGATAAATGAGTGTGTCTCCGGAGCATAACTGAGTTGGTTATGACGCAGCAGAGTTGCAGAAGAGGACAAGGATTCGAATCCTGGCTAAGCCAGACAATACCCTTTGACCAACTGTAGTTTCCCGATTTACCTCTTCACAGATGGTCGTGAGGTTGATCGTGTGAGACCGCTAAGTGGCGGATTCCACTTTTTTTGCAAAAAAGGAAAAGGGTAGATGAGTGCCGATCGTGTGAGACCTCTTATCCCTCTAAACGGGATAGATGAGTGTGCCTCTGGGACATAGCTGAGTTGGTTACAACAGACCGTAGCGGATTCCACTTTTTGCAGAAAAGAAAAGGGGTAGATGAGTGCCGATCATGTGAGACCTCTTATCCCTCTAAACGGGATAGATAAGTGTGCCTCTAGGACATAGCTGAATTAGTTACAACGTAACAGAGTTGCAAAAGAAGATAAGAATTCAAATCCTGACGAAGCCAAGCAATACCCTCTGACCAATTATAATTTTCCGATTTACCTTTTCATAGATGGTCGTGAGATCGATCGTATGAGATCGTTAAGATGACATATTCTACTTTTTTCAAAAAAGAAAAGGAATAGATAAGTGTCCAGATTCTCTTCTGCAAAAAGGTGGATCCGCCACCTTAGCGGCCCCACACGGTCAGCCCCACGACCATCTGTGAGGAGGTAAATCGAGAAAGTGCAATTGGTTACGACGCAGGAGGATATTGCCTGACTTCACCAGGATTCGAACCCTTGCCCTCTTCTGCAAGTCTGCTGCGTCGTAACCAACTCACCTATGCCCCGGAGGCAAATGTCCAGATTCTCAAACCTACATCAAGATACGATCACATCGAGGAAAGTTCCAACCGAAACAACATATACAAACGACATATACAATTAAACCTCAATATATATATATTTTATTAATTCACATATTCATCCGATTGATTCACATACAACCGAAACAACCGTACAATGGATCCTTTCCCCGGATCCCGCAAGCTTCGTGCACCGGGCTGTCTTTTTTTTTTTTTTTGATTTTGAAAGTACCCATCGACTATCAAAATAAATTCAAAAAACACAGATATCCACAATCCGACAATCCAACATCACCAATAATTCAAATACCATGAAAGTTCGAAAATACTCAATGTGAGAATCAAACCCTACCTGAGTTATCTGTCTTATCATTTACCATCGCACCATATTCAACTAGCTATTATTAAACCTTAATGTTCTATATATATATATATATAGAAGGCAAAGGAAAATAGATTTACAATAAATGAGAGACCCTTTTTGAATAGCTCTAGTTTAATAAAGTTTTAGGGGCTGCCAAATACAATAGAGAACCCAAACAGCATAAATTAGAAGGAGCTATTTCTTGTAATTTCATCATCAATTAGAAGGAAAAGAAAATTTTAAACTATATAAACAAACTTACCACCACCCCTCCCTCAAGATGAGCATGACAACATGCAGACGCCGGGCCGGTATGCCCATGCCGGCGGCAGCCGCGCATACTTCTCCATTCCTGGTTGCTCGTCGAATGGGCGCTCCACTAGTTTCAGAAGCCTGCGAACCTCTCCGTAGTCACCCTGCTCGGCCGCGTCGATGGCGCTTTGGCACAAGTAGTTGCGGAGGACATACTTGGGGTTGATGGAGTTCATTGTGACCTTGCGCTCATCGTCAGGGACGCCACTTGAAACCAACTTCAGAAAGCAAGAAAGCAGTAGCAATGGAAGAGTTTAGAAGGTAATCAAATTCGGAAAGAAACATCAGAGACTAGGCAAGTAAGCAAGCAAGCAACATTTTCGACCACCTGAATGGCTCAGCAAAAAGGAAAACACAGAGAATTGTCTGTCTACTGGTAAAGGATTTTACCAGGTCAGTAAATCCAACTGGTTAAACTGAATGATTTCAGCAAAAAGGATGAAAACAAAGAAATGGCACAGATCTCATCGGTTTGGACCATATTTAACTGGTTCATGGGACTTACATATGAGATGATCAAATATCACACAACTCAACCTAACTTTACAGATCAGAAATTTATTAATCTAATATTACACATTTCCTTCTAAATCTACAAAACTCTCATAAGTAGTACCATTAGCACGAATTAAACTTAGGTTAGGTTAATGGTATGCTTTCCCAGCATAAATCGCCAATTTGGTTAGCCTTGTGAATAATTAAGCCTTCTGAATGTTTGTACTACAGTGGCTAACCTTTCAAACCATTTGCTGGCAAAATAAGTAATGTGCAAACTAGGGATTTCATATCTTAGTTTATTTCTGTCAGGAACCTAATTATAAATGCAATATAATACTAAAAACCTATTTATAGTTTTATAAATAATAAATATACTAAGAGAGAATGGGAAGGATAAATGGCCAAAACAGCCAGGTTGATGGATGTTAGAAATGCTGCAAAGAGTAAAAGTGTGGCAGAAAACAATACCTCCTCAATGTATGTTTGCACCCAAGTTGTCCATGCTTCCTTCCTCTCTGGGCCGATGTCCAGCAAAGCAGCTTTAAGGGGAATAAGCAGCTCACTCTTTGGAGTAGTAGCATCGGCCTTGACATTTGAAAGCAACCGGAAGAAATTTGTGTAATCGACTTTGTCGACAGCCATGTTGTTAAGAAGGGTGCTTATGAGTTGCTTATTGTATTTGGATAGACCTAGTTTCTTGGTCATTATGGATTGGTATTCTTCCATAAACTTGTCTCCATACCTACAAAGAGGGCAATATATATCCAAATTATCAAGGTAGTGATATGCACATGTTTAAAAGTGATCAATAAAAGAATTAAATATATTACAGTGGAAAGATTAAGGATTAGAGAGAAAGCAAAAGAATATACAATGATATAATAATTGCTATAAATATTACTAGCAATGAGACTTTACTTGAAGTTCAACCAAGGATAAGATTCATATAAATAGTTGGGACAAAGAATGCTTAATGGTGATGATGATGTTATGCACATTATGATCTCATAGTGAGAGAAAAACCACCTTTCCATGGCATAGTTGGCCTCCTCTTCGCTGATCAGCTTAGCAGATGATAACGTTACTGTGAATTGTGCGATGTTCCACAAGCCGATATCAGGCTGATTTGCAAAGCAATACCTCCTTCCAGGAAGGTCTGTAGTATTTGGAGTGTAACTTGGATCGAAAGCATCTAAGAAACCAAAAGGGCCATAATCAATCGTAAGACCCAACACACTCATGTTATCTGTGTTTAAAACACCATGAGTGAAACCGACTCCCTGCCAACTTGCAACTAAAGAAGCAGTGCGCTCAGCCACCTCAACTGACCAAGCTGATAAGAAACCATTTAAAACAAAGATAATGAATTTGTAGTTATTAAGGATAGAAAAGGAAACTCATGCTTAGCACGATCTTAGTGTTGAAGATTAATACCTGCATACTTGTTGGACGTCAAATCTACCACTGAAGATCCTACTCCTCCGACCTCGAAAGACAAATCATCACTTTTGTTCATTTTTTCTATGTGAGGAAAATGGTGGCGAATGGTGTAATCTGCCAAAGTGCGAACAATTTCAAGGTCTTCTTTTCCCCTGGACGCATGGATCTGATATGAACCAAACCGAAGGAAGGACTGAGCAACACGGCAAACAATTGCACCAGGTTCGTCCTTGGGATTGCCACTACAATATCCATGAACAAACACAAGTGAACATGATATCATTACAAGAGGTTAAGATCTTTCAGTATGAGGATTTGCTATTCCAATTTACATAGCATATGCATACAAAGTAATTCCAAGCCCAGGTCAAGTAGAAAAACTAGGAGTGAAGGAAGGATTTAAAGTCTCTTAGTTATGAAAAATCCAAACATTTGACAGTATAGCCTTCATAGATATAGAGCTATTATATGACACATCAATTAAGTGCTACCATTTTTACCTCAATATAAAGTCGAATGGTAAAAAGACTGCAATTAGCAGGACATGTCTTAAAATATATCCATGAACTTCATTAGAAGTTGAAATATAGCAAATTCAATTAGATGGATGATTCTAAAAACATATATCCATATTTTCTGATATTTGCTATGCTGAAGTGCATGATAATATAATGTAGGTTCCCTATCTATACAATAAAATCAACTATGCTAACATCTACCTACAAAATGTATTATACTATGGACTACTGATAAATGTTAAATGTGAGAGTTAAGAAAAACAAATGTAAATATTTGCAGCAGTGACATACTCGTAAAACATGTCTCGATTAACAAGCTTGCCAGTAGTAACAAGGCAGAGTGCACGAGTAGTCGGGATTCCAAGTCCATGCATCGCCTCACTACAAAGAAATTCACGGATGCTACTTCGAAGTACTGCTAGACCATCTGCGAATCTACTATAAGGAGTCTTCCCAGCACCCTTGAGCTGCAACTCCCATCTTTCACCTCGAGAATTTAAGAGCTCGCCGAGAGTAATAGCACGTCCATCCCCTAACTGACCAGCCCACACCCCAAATTGGTGCCCCCCATAGCATTGCGCATAAGGTAGCCTATAAAAGATAACCTTTATATCATCTTCACAGTTGAAGAAGAGAGAGAGGTGTGCAATTGAAGTTTAGAGTTCACAACTGACCCTCCCTTCAAAGGCAATGCTCCAGAGAATATTAATGGCAAATCAGGCCGCTCAAACCTAGTAACCAAACAAAGGATGGAGTCACGATAAAAAGAATAAAACAAATGTCATATTATATGTATCCAAACTAGAACACAAACCCCAACCAACTTGCTAAAAGAATAAAACTATTAGGGTTCCCATGTATCTTTTGAGGGCTGAAAGAAAACAAAATCAGAAACTAGCCATAATATTCTAAGACAGGTTGATGCAAAAAGCCCACTGTGGCACAATTTTGTATATCTGGGTGGAAGAAAACAAGCCACATGGATAGGTCTTACTTCCTAGGAAATATTCCAAGTCAAAAAAATTGAGACATAGTAATGATACTGATGAGAGATAGAGGGGGGGGGGGCACATGCTGATTTAATTTTGGAATAGGAATCAACAAAAGGAATTTGGATCTATGCAGGTCTTCATAAAGCATTCAAATGAAAAAGTGAATGCATGTAGTTTAAGAAAAAAAATGCCAACTTTATGTATCAGAAAGAACAGAATCTTATTCAAGATAAGTCAAGAAGGATGCCTACTCTTTTGGGTCTAAATCAAGAATCTCAGCAGTTCTTTCAGACCAAGCTACAAGTTCAGGATTTTCCACTTCGGCAGATGGAGATACTTTTGTGTAACATGCATGAAGTACCTGAAACCATTTGGAAAAAGGTTTAGCTGATAGAAATTGCTAAGATGCAACCGGTGATATCCATTTTAGTTTTTTTAATAAGTGTGACTGAGCACTTATCTTGCTAAACGATGCAGTGCCACTAAGAAAGTGTTCATAAATTCCACATCTAAAAACATTAAGTTGATTTTTCATCTAGAAAACAATAACTAACTAATTCCACATTTGTAGGCTTGTTTCTGTCCATGTTCAATAACATTCCAAGTCGCAGCAAGACAGTGGTTACTTAGGTTATGTTTACTTAGGGAGGGGAACTGAAAGGGACGGAGGTGAAGGAGCGGAGGAGAGAGCTGATCCATTTGGTTTACTAGAGAGGAATGGTAGAATGAAAGAAGGAAAAAGGTATCCATTTTGGAGGAAAGAGAAGGAAGAAGATCCCTTTCTCATCCCATTCATCTTTCACCTTTTCTGTTAAATTAAACCAGGGAAAGATGCTTCTTCTCTACTCCCCTTTCCTCCCCCTCCCTCCTCCCCCCTCCACCTTTCCCTGCTCTCTCCGATTGAACATCCATTAAGTTGACAGATATACAGCATGAATCTTGTTAGATCACAGCCAATCTTATGTACTCTAGGAATAGTTGGGAACTTATTAGAGCATCTTTAAGTCATTATCTACATGCCTCAAGTTAAGCATTGAACATAGCACAAACTAACATGAAATATCTTTATAATAACAAGCCATGGTGATTGAGGCTTAAATTTGAGACATTGTATATTATGGCCGCATAAATAAGCCACCCTTTTCAGACTGAAGGAATCTGTAACAGCTTAAACTCTATTATCAAATAAACTTCAATTTGCAAGTGTTCATGCAACAAAGACCAAATTTTATGGAGAATTAACGATGAACATGGACATGATAATTACCACCTCGTCTTCAAGCTCCACAAAACCCATTACTTCACTCTCCTGCTCAGTGGCGACATTGGAGTGCGAATTTCTTGACAGAAACTAGGAAAATGAACAAACTTCCTCCTTCAAAGATAATTGAAAACATACATAATCGAGACACGCGGTTCCATTTAGCAGATGTCAGGAATTACTAACTCAAGGTTATCTCCAGCCATCAATATGCCAAATCTAGCATGACCAAGCAATATTAAAACCTTCTTGTTGTTCTTCCACAAAAAAAAAAAAGGATTTTTCCTAAGTTTCCAGAAAATACAACAAAACAAAACAACAGCCAAAGTCTCTCTCTTCCAAACGCGGATTTAAATGGGTGAAGAACTCGACAGAACGCCTATCCATGGAAGGAGAAGGGGACTTCACCTGGCGGGATATCGTGTCGGTTCTGGGATCCCCAGGCAGCTCCCTCGCGAAGGAGTGATCCCAATTCAGTTCCTCGAGCTTCAACCTCGCGGCGCCGCTACCACCATCAGCGATCGAGGCCGCAGGATCTAGCGCCCCCGTCACGGACTCCATCGATCCAACAGCAACCGAGTACCTTCGCTCTCCTGGCGCGTATCCGATCCGGCAATCGGGTCGCCGGCGCCGCGCGAGAGGGGAACCGAGTCCGACCGCTGGCCGAGGGGAAAGGCAAACGGGTCGAGAGATCGGGGAGGGGAAGAAGGAAACGAGAGGGGAGGAGAGGCGGAGGCGATGGCGCAGCTGCATCGCCTTCCTGTTGGACTTCCCCTTTTGTAGGAGGCGATCTCGAACGGTGCGAAAGGAGAAGAAGTGCGGAGTCCTAACGGAGGCGGTCAAAGCGACCGGTCGGGCCGAACCAGTTAGATCTCAAATCCGTCCGAAAGAAGCCGGGTTCATTTACCGGTTCAGTGAAAATGTTGGCACTGCATCAATCGTCTGGCCGATTCACCTGCCGTGCACGTGACCACACGTGAAGTTCCACTCCTCGACGCGGATAATTTATCATGATGCAGCACGCAATCCACTACGCTTCATTTGAAATCTGACGGTGTGAGTTCTTGCTATAAATACCCGTCTCACTACCGACATGCCACTGCTCTCATTCTACCTAGCTGTTCTTCCGCCGTCCTGCGCCCCCACAAACCCTAGCTAGGGTTCTTCCCAATTTCTCGCCCTAACTTCACGTCCAAATCTTTCTCCGATAACGCAACCCTTCGTTTCTCTGTTTCTTTTTGATTCAGATCCGTTCGTCGGCGCCATGGATGTGGCTCGCAAGAGAGGGAGGCCGGATGCCACCGATGGGAATGGTGTTGATTTGAAGCGGAGTAAAGGTGATTAGTCTTACCTTCGATATCTGTTTGCTATTCCTGTTCTTTTCTCTCATTGTTCATCCGTTTTGATAGGTTGGTCATATGATTAGGCAATCTGGCTTGCGTTGTGCTAAGGCGTCCCCCCTTCCCCCTCTTTCCATCTTTTATTCCATGCTCTTTTTACCACCATCTCAGTGTCTCTAGCTCTCATTGATGGTTTATGTTGTCTTCTGCAGTAGCATTTTAACGCACGCTTCTTGTTTGTTATTTTCCCGTAAAATTAAAAAACGTTTCTCTAAGTAAACCACAAAGCATGCAATTTATTACTTCTTCCTGAAGTTCTAATTACATGCTTGCGCTTTCATTAAGTGCAGTTCTTGATTTTTTTTCCTTCAAAATTGTCGTTGCAAGTTGATTTTATGTATTGTTATTAGAACGGCAGTTACCATATTATTTTGACACTTTCTAATCTTAAATAGTAATCCTTAACGTAAATTGGTTGTTCGCATCATCTACTTCAGCAAGCCATTTTGGATGGCTGTTTCCTGTATGAACTTGAAATTTTAATTGGAAATTTCTCATCTAAACTTTCTCTTGGTTCCCAAAGAGGATGCTTGTCTATTATGTTAGTATTGTAAGAAACTTCAAAGATTACAGGGGCATCCCATTTTTCCCCCTTCTAAACTCATAAGCTCTGTGCAGCATTAATATTTGAAATTGATATCATTGTGCTTCAAATCGATGCCATTGCAGGGGCCTCATTATTGTGACAGTCGGATTGACTGCAGGATAAAACTTGTATCCAAAATTATATAATCTAAATCTGAAGGCTATAGCTTCTTATCATAGCGCTGTAAAACTTGATTCAGAGTTTGATAATTCAAATCAAACATATATCATATCTATTAGATCATAATATTTTTCAGTTTTCTAAGTTATTGTTTCTTTGTTCTATTAGTTTTTATTCCTAAAGGTGTCTTCAATTAATGTTTGAGCTATCAAGAGTAAATGTTCAGATCTTAACTGAGGACACATAATTAATGTTATACAGAAATGGACTCATTCCAACCTGCTATAGGAAGTAAATCGAAGCCATGCACCAAGTTTTTCAGGTTCAAATCTTAACTTTTCTAAAATAAACATCTGTATTTATATAATAGTGGAAATAAAATTCTTTGAATTCATTTTTTAACTGTTTTAATGCTAATGCATACAGAATGTGTTCTAAGAAACTGACTAATACAGAGTAAACTGATATTCACGGGAATACTATCACTCAAAATTCTTAAGCAATGTAAAACGACATTTTAACCAATAAGCAAGTAAATTATGTGATTACTATTCATAATGTTTTCTACTTCTTTAAGTATTGACGTTTTTCTCTTTCCCATAACATACTGATTTCTATCCCAATTCGTATTAATTACATGATTCAATCTAAAACATATTTTTTAGACTAAAAATCACATGGATATTACCTGACAAAAACATGACATAGGTTCATTATCTCAGTTATCATATTGTACAAGTTAATAATTTTATCAAAATTAACTAAATCTAAAGATTTAAAGGTTCACAGTTTGTCTTCATTGTTTGTGTGATTTTAGCAATTAAGTAATGAGATCGCACTATTGTCTACCTCAATTTAGTTTTTCCTGCTTAATGGGTTTGGATGGTTCTTACTTAACTCTACTGCTTAATGGGTTTGGATGGTTCTTACTTAACTCTATTCATCCAACAAGTTTGTTATTTCCTAGTCGAATCTCTATTGAATATTTATGATCTGTAGGTGGAGTTCCCATGTCACTATATAAGCTCATCTTGATCTTATTTCATTTGTGAGATCTATAAATTTTACCACTTCGTTGCTGTTTTAGGCACAATTTCCTACAAAGAAGGAAAGGCTCCTGGGGAAAAGATTCCCCAGATGCTACTTCTCCATTTGCTTAGGCAGTAGCAGAGACAGGGAAGGAAGAGGCTGGCTATTCCCCTCATTTTTTGAAAAACTACAAATTAAACAATTTCAATGTTTTAAATATTATTTTTCCCCCTTTCTTTTTCTTTCTTTCCAAGCAATTTCAGACTAGGCAAATAGTTCCCTATCCCTTCCAATTTTTTTCGTGGCTATTTTCCTAGCTAGAAGGAACTGCCACTTGAGTTGCAAACAAAACCTTGCTCAATTGAGACAGATGAAGCTGGTCCACAATGATGTTGGTTTTAGATATGTTTCTAATCTCCATGCAAACAAGTAGATTGGATTTTTTGGCATTTTCTATAATTTGGTTGGATTATCAGGTTGTGACATCTTATTTCTTCAATTAGACTTTGATTCAAAGAGAATATTCATCTACTATCTTGGCCACAGTGACATAGAAATACATTGTCTTGATTCAGAGATCTAAAGAAATTCTACCTTTGCATGCTCAATACCTATTCCTATCTAGAGTGTGGAGGTACAATTCGTGTGCTATAATATTACATTGCTCTGAAAAGATTAACTGTATGATTTTGCTATTGCACAGTGCATGATCTACGGTTTGCAGTGGTGTCCCCTGTACTTAAATGATTCATGGAAAATACAACCACAATATTCTATTAGTCAGTGACCCTTCAACTGATAGTTGCCATTGGTCTAGGTGAACAACTGGTCGACAATGGTCATCCCTTCAAAGTTGGTGGCTTAAACTATTTGTTTGTTAATTCTATTTCTACTGTTCTGGTATTAGACTGGGAATTATGACACTGTAAACTCAGTCTTCAGATTTGGAAACAAGTTCAATTTGGGGTTGGGGAATTGGTATCATTTCAGAATTGTGTAATAATTATATGATTTTAAATATAAGAAGTGGAATTCCTACCACTTTCTCTCTTAAACTGGAACTGCATTACAATTGGAGTTTTTAATTCAAAAGAATTGTGATCTAATATTGAAAATATGAAATTGAAAATTTCTTCCCATCAGGAATTGATGCAGAACTAGCTACTATGTTGTTTGTTGAAATGAAGACTGAAGCACAATTTTATAGGAATTGTTATTCCCTTTGCATCATAAAGAATAACTATTCCACATTGCATTCTGGAATAATTAATTCCTCTTATATTATGAACAAGTAAAGGAATTTGAAGGTACCTATCATGTTGGACAACTTCGGCAGGTCGGGTAGGCCCAGAAGACTAGTTGGGTTTGGCCAAGCTTGGTAGACTTGTTAGGCTAAGTTGGGTAGATCAGTGATCAGTGAGTCAATCAAGTTGAATCATTGGTTGATCTATTCACGGAGGGCTGATTGGAGTGGTGGATACAAACTGATTGGGTAGAATTGGTCAGGTTACCTGTCGGGCCTGTTGGGCTAGGTAGATCAATCGAGCAAAGCTCTGAAGTTCATGCAGACTGAGCAAACTGACCTGAATATGTATTATGAATGCCAAGTAGGCTGGACAAACCAGTCTGATTGGAAGGGGAGCAGATCAGGCAGGAAGGACCAGTAGGCTGATTACAGTAAGGTGGGCTAGTGAAGACAAGCAGATTGGGGGCAGAAGGGTTGGTTGGGTGGATTTCACTGGTTGGGCCTGTGGGGATGAGCCAGGTAGGCTCGACTGGTTGGGGTAATTAGATCAGTAGGGCTTGGTGAGCAGAGTGCCAGCTAGATGAGACAGAAATTATTTTAAGTAGGGGCATTATGTCATTATTATTTAGGAGGCTTCTACTACAATTCAAGCATAGTAATTGATATGAATTGTCTATTTCCATTAGAAACCATTTCTATTTTATTCTTGAAACCAAACTGACCATACAAATTAGCAGCAACAGCTGTTCTTGCAGATCCATTTCACTCGAATTGTAGTAATAATCAATGTATTGCATCCTTTTGATGAACTTTCCTTAAGCATTAGGAGTAACATTTTTATTGCGTGGTGTTTGCTGAATATCTTTCAAAATAATTGCTTCAGCGTCTGCACAGTGTTGCATCATTTTTTTATGTCGTTTGTAGATTTGTTAGGAGACCTCGTATTGATACCAGTGTCGTTTAATTTATTTTTGTGTTTTGTGGATGTTTATTTTCTTGCTATGTAAATAGTTTCCTACACTGAGTTACTACTTTGCAGCACTGCTGGTTGCCCCTACGGCGAGGGTTGTCATTTTCTCCACTATTTCCCCGGGGGTGTTCAGGCTGTGCAACAGATAACCGGCCTGGGGAACTTGCCATTTGTGCTGCCTGTGACAAACCCAGTTGCCCTTCCACCCTTTCAAAATGCTGCTTCTGCTCCCATTATAAAGACCCGTCTGTGCAACAAATACAGCACTGCTGAAGGTTGCAAGTTCGGAGAGAGATGTCGTTTCGCCCACGGCGAGTGGGAACTTGGCAAACCCGTCTTATCATCCAATGATGCCCCAATCACAGCGCCTCCATCTTTGGGAGTTGGAAGGCCAGGGCTTCGGTTTGAACCGACACCGCATAGTGTGCATCTAGCTGCCAGCTTTGGAGCCACTGCCACTGCAAAGATAAGTGTCAATGCATCCCTTGCAGGCATCATAATCGGTAAGGGCGGAGTCAATACTAAGCAGATATGCCGCCAGACTGGAGCAAGGTTATCGATACAGGACCATGATTCAGATTCGAGCCTCAAAAACATCGAGATGGAAGGAACTTTTGATCAGATCAACCAGGCTAGCGCAATGGTAAAAGATCTCATCATGAACATCACTGCTAGCACTATACTGCCAGCCAGGAATCCTGCTGCATCCACAACTGCTCTCGGGAACAACTTCAAGACCAAAATTTGTGATAACTTTACTAGAGGTTCCTGCACTTACGGCGATCGATGCCATTTCGCTCATGGAGACAGCGAGCTGCGCAAAGTCCCTGTGTGATGGTACCAGGTAACAGGTAAGGTATGGCAATTTGTGTTGCATTTTGCCATCATCTGCCATTTTTGAATTGTGAGGAGGTAGAAACGTTTTAGATGCTTAGCATCCATGCAATCTTAGACCGTTTAGGGGCTCTTAAATCCTAATGCTAATTCACACTGCCATATTCTGTTCCTGATTGTTGTTCTTTTAGTTTCTCAATGAATTTTTGTCTGAAGTGTACGAGTACTTTCATATTGATACGAGTACTTTCATATTGATTATGTAGCTTGCTTTTATCACCACCAACTGTTAGCATTGATGGCATTGCTTACTGGCAGGCTATATCAATCCCATTTTATTATGGTCATGCAATGTTATTTTATTTTTAATGAGCTAATTCTATTTCTAATTAGAGTTTAAAATTAAATACATGATTTAAAATTTTTTACATTCTTTTCTTTTATATGCATAATTTTTAGGTTTTACTAAATTAGATGTCTCTCATCATCTTTTTGTTTTTTTGTGAGAAACAGGCTTTAAATATCTTGAGTTCATAAAAGAAGCTCAGAGTTGTGAATTATTATCATTATTGTCCTTTGACGTTATTTACTTTTATAAATTGAAATTCTTGATTAGGCTTACATCTTCAATTATGAAGTTTGATTGAGATTCATTTTATTTTCAACAATTTGCAATTTTACATATTTTAAAAATCCAGTTTTTATTAGCTCCTTTTAATTTTCAATTTTTGTGTGTCGCCAATATATTTTGTTATTGAACCAAATTAATAGTTTGAATGCTAAGTTTAGATGAAAAAAGATAAGGAAATCAAGATGAAGGGAAAGGAATTTAAGACGGAAAAAAAGCAATTTATTGAATTATGTAGTTAAAATTTTGAAATATCTAAATTAAGTAGATAAGTTTTAAAATTATCAAATAAGGTATTTGATATTCATTTTGGCTCTCTGCGTTTGTATATTCGTCGATATTAATTGTTATAGTGTTGTAATTGATTCAGTATGTTTTTATGATCATGATCAATTTTAATCGATTGTTATAGTGTAGTAATTATCGATTAAATTTTTTTAGAAAGAGTAGAGTCTCTTAGTCAATTAAAAAATATTATATCTTCTTAAAGAGTAGAGCTTAAGAATCTTTTAAAAAATTATTACTTTCAATACTATTTATCACATTGATATTGAGAGTATGGATGCATTCAATAACATTGCTCAAGACATAGATTCTTGTTCTATGTAATTTCGAGGTTATAGTTATTTTTAAGACAAAATCCATTTTAACTATTTGGAAAAAAAATCATCGGATTAAAAAAATAGTGGAAAATTGATTAAAAATAATAAAAAAACGTAAAGAGGCTAATTATTATCTTATCCTATCCGTCGCAGTGGATAAGAGTTGTTGTTCTGTCGGTATCTTTTCCATTTAGAGAAAACTCCAAAACACCTTTATCCTGTCTCATTTATGTTCCATTTTTATGTCATATATATAATTTTGATGAATTATGTTCCATTTTTATCTTGTCTCAATTGCTCCATTTTATATTTAAAAAATGAAAATAAATGTGATTGTTAAATGATAAGATGTTTAATTAATTTTTTATTTTATTGCTTTTAATGGTGTATAACAATTTTTGATAGAGGAAGACAGCAGCTCACTTTAATGAATAATAATACACTCCAACATAAATAGCCTAAAAGGTAGGAATGAGTCCATTTATGGAAGTTGAGAAGTGGCCATCGCAGCCGAAGAGGTGGAGGCGTCGATGTCGGTGGCTTTCTTATTAAATAGCATTGCATTTTGAGCACTCCTGGCCAAGGCTGCCACGGATCATCGCCGTCGACGCCCTCCCTCGCCGTAGTCGCCCCACGGAGGAAGAGGAGGGTGCGCTCGGTTTTGCAATGCGAAGAGAAGCGAGTGGATTGAATATAGGAGGAAGACGACCCACGTACTCAAGGCCAATCCGAAACCGGCAACGCATCTATAAGTAGGGAGAGAGGTAACATAACTAAATTCGAAAGTCATTTTTGGCACATTGCGATTAACGAGTAAAAGGCGAGCCGTGTGCGAATGCTCCGACGAATTAACTCAACTTGCTTCTTTCTTAGTCGCCTCGAATTCCTCTTCCATGCTTTGAGTCATCCAGCAAGTGCGTTTCTCCCTAAAGAAAAAGAGTAAGTTTCTACTAATTCTTTTCGTCGGGTTTTATTCAACTCTAATTTGTGCCAGAAAAATTATCCTTGGATTTGTTTGGTGTTTTGCGTGAATGGACTCAGGAGATCTGAAGTTCATTTTTTGTTGTTGTTGTTGTTTTTTGTTTAGCTAGCATGAGGGGACGGGTTCTGGATCTCCTTCGCCGCGGTTTTCTATCGCAAAAATCCAATTTTTGGGTAATGTCACGAACCTCCATTCTTCTTCTTCTTCTTCTTCTGTTGTTGTTATATGTTTTTTATAGAAAAGAAAAGAGTAAACGAAAGAGTTCACTCTGAACCAGATGAGCCAAAAAGCTACAACAATGAACTTCATTCCTTTGTTGTTGCCAGGCCAGACTTGCTCATCTCTCTTAGTACCAAAAAAAAAGAAAAAAAGAAAAAAAACTGAACTCATTGGAGAGACACTATGCAATTCTGTGTTTTTTGGAGGAGGGAATTAGGAGATAAATAAAGTTGTTTAAGTGAAGAAAAATGGAAAGCTATGAATTGTATTACTATATCTTGCCATTCTATATTCTTCTCATTTAAACAGAAAACTGTGTATCAGAATTATCGAGATGCTAAAACTTATTTTCTTCAATTTCTTCGCAATTTGAGCAAAAGTAGATGGATGAGCTGATGGAATTAAACCAGTGTGTGGTGCGTTAACTTTTTTGTTCCTTGCAATATTCATGTTTGTGGTTTTATTAAACTGTTTTCCTTTTTTAAACAACTTTAATGACTTATACATTACAGTGTATGTCTCCCATGATACCGGTGCCAATATTGGCATTCAGTTTTTGTAGCGGGTAACTGAACATACTTAGCTTACCAAGTATGTTTCTTTGTCATAATGGAGTTTTTATGTGACTTGAGAAGACCTGCAGAATGCATTCCTTGATATAAGAGCATGTGATGCAACTAGCAATTAATTTTAAGTTTGGTCTTATAACTTTTTGTTCCATGAACAGGTTGATGGCCATAAACTTGAATACAGTTGTCTTACAACTGTTAATGGACTAAGCTGTTCAAGGTCAATGGCAACTGCAACTTCTAGTGATATTTTATCTAAAGTGCCACCAAAAGTTACATATAACCCTCTGTCTGATATGCTGGTTGATTCATTTGGGAGGTTCCATAATTACTTGAGGATTTCATTGACAGAACGTTGCAATCTCCGTTGCCAGTATTGCATGCCAGAGGAAGGTGTCGAACTTACACCTAATTCTGAGCTCCTTTCACATGATGAAATCATTCGACTTGCAAGTCTCTTTGTTACTTCTGGAGTGGATAAAATTAGGTTGACAGGAGGAGAACCTACAATTAGGAAAGATATAGAAGACATATGTTCAAGTCTTTCCAACTTAAAAGGTCTAAAAACACTTGCTATGACCACCAATGGGATAGTTCTTTTGAAGAAGCTTCCGAGATTGAAGGATTGTGGTGTTAATGCTATAAATATTAGTTTGGACACATTGATTCCAGCTAAGTTCGAGTTCATTACTAGACGGAAGGGTCATCAGAAGGTCATGGAATCCATAAATGCTGCAGTAGAACTTGGATACAATCCTGTGAAGGTATCATTAATACATTTTAAGAATCTTTCTTGCCAATTTTTCTTGTTAGAGTGACTTTTTATGCATAATGGAATGGTCTCTGTTTGCTTTATCAGATAAATTGTGTTGTCATGCGTGGGCTAAACGACGATGAGATTTGCGATTTTGTAGAGATGACCAGAGAGAAACCCATCAATGTTCGTTTTATTGAGTTCATGCCATTTGATGGGAATGTATGGAATGACAAAAAGCTTGTTCCTTATGCAGAGATGCTGGATAGAGTGGTAAGGTAGATTTCTGCCAGATATTTGTGTTGCCAGCTTAGCTGTGTTATGATAAATTCCTCAGTAAAACTCCATGCAGAGACAGAGGTTCAAAAATGTAGAGAGGTGTAAGGATCACCCTACTGATACAGCGAAAAATTTCAAGATCGAAGGTCACTGTGGAACTATCTCATTTATTACATCAATGACCGAGCACTTTTGTGCCGGTTGCAATAGATTAAGACTCTTAGCAGATGGAAACTTCAAAGTATGTCTGTTTGGTCCATCAGAGGTATGGCATTTACAATGAATCTTTGCCTATTCATTTAACTTTTTTTTCCCCTTCAATTTGTTCTTTTATTTCATTTAGCTTGTATATTGTCTTGGATGTCGTTTATAAGACTATCTTCTACATCTGAGATTTTGTTCTTCCACATATTATTTATCAGTTGATACTGAAGAAGAATGTTGTAGTTCGATAGCAATTATGATCAGATATACATGTTCGAGTAAGAAAAGATCTTCCATAAGATGTTAAAAACATTGTCTCTAGATGGATCATGCATTTGCTTATTCAACATATTGTTTACCATCTAATACCTTGGTGCCGTTCCTTATTACATGTATCAAACAAGAACTGCCATTTTTATATAGGAATGAAAATGTTATCAATGCAATGGACATTGTTTACTCTAGGTAGCATGTATAGGCTTTCTAATATGGAAGTTAGCTGACCATCTTCTGACTTAACCTACTTCAAACATTCAAATAGTAGGGTTATCACTATATGTAGCCTTTCCTTACTGGATATTAACCGAATAGTCACTTTTATATAGGTGAGTTTGAGAGATCCATTGCGTGCTGGTGTCGATGACCTCAAGTTGAAGGAAATTATCGGAGCCGCGGTATGTACGACTCTCGAGCACATAAGTTTCCCCAATTGAAATTTTTTTGAAAATAGCTTTTTTTAGGATGTATTCTGGACTACGTTACTTGTGATTAAGATGCATCATGAACTTTCTATCATGAACTAAATTATATTTGGTCTAACTACATGAATCTTTTCCCTCCATTGAGTTATATAAAAGTTTGGAGTAGATGAAGAGGATTGAAAAGATAAAAGTTGCTTCCATGCATTTAGTGTTGTATGTTGTTGTTCATCTCAAGAGAATTTACATCACCACTTTCTTATCAGGTAAAGAGGAAGAAAATTGCGCATGCTGGGATGTTTGATCTAGCAAAAACGGCGAATAGGCCTATGATTCATATCGGCGGTTGAAGTGATTGTATTTTAGTTACTTGAAAGCCTAGTTACTAGTAAACTGTATGGTGTTAAGAATAAGAAGGAAACACTGCCTTCATCATTCTGTTATATGTTAAGATTAAGTAGTTACCTTTGATGATCCCTGCAATTCTAAGGGTATCTTAGCAAAGTAAGTAAACTTTAGTGGGTGAACTGAAATTTCTCTCAATTTTAAACGGAATAAAAAACAAATTGTTTTTTTATTAAAAAATCTGAATTAAAAATTTGGATTTCGGTTTTGTCTGTCCGCTGTGTGTCCAGACCCTTCTAGAAACTTCTACAATTAAATGATTAGTACTAAAAATATTCCCTGATTGTGGGACCGCGACGGGCCCTGTAAGCTCACCGAGTAAGGAGGCGGGTATCTGTTTATTTGATTGGTAGAAGAATTATTCCTCTATATAATAAACCCTCTCTTTCTTCCTCTCTTTTCGAATCGCTCTTCTTCTCCACGCGTTGCTTCAGGTGATCATCGATCGGTCTCTTGGATCCTCTCTTTCTCTGACTCTGAATCGCTCGCATCCCTTTGTTTTTCCGATTTCTTGGTGGTTGTTTGGGTCTAGGTTTGCTCCAGTCGTGTTTTGATCTTCTTTTTTGTTCTTGTTCTTGTAGGTTTCGATTCTTGATCGACTGGCATACGATGTTTGCCGCTTGCAGGTGATCCTTGGAAGTTGAATCGTGGTGCTATTCCGGAGTTTGGCGGCGCTCTCGAAGGTCCGCTCTCGCCTGGTGAGTTTCTTGTTGGAGACTTTGCAGATGTTGTTTTCGTAATAGTTTGGTAATTGATCGTTTTGTGGGTTGGTGGTCGTTTCTGATTTGTGCCCTTTGTGATCTTTGCTTCTGGGCACAGCATTCGACTCATTGGGCTCGATGGTATGGTTGCGAGTTCAGCGTTCGCCGGATCTTGTGAGTTTTCTTCTCGTGATTAGTTTGGGGAATTTCTCCTGATATTAATTGTGTGGGTATTTTATATTAGGGTTTTTGCTCGTTTAATTTTCCTTTTGATGGACACATTCATGTGTTCCACAGACTGAACGAACAAGTGGATGCAAAAGTCTTTGTTTGCATTTTCGATTCCATAAATTTGAGGAATTCCCTTTTTTATTATAGATACGTGGGAACAAGATCTTTAATTGCCAAAAGTTTTGAGAATTATAATCCCTTGTCTGCATTACTTGCTTTTTTCTGTTTGGTTAATGATTTATTCTCTTGATGCAAAGTATAAAGACAATTTAGTAAAATACCACTCCCTGTTTCTTTAAACACAAGAATTGAGATTTAAATTCATAGGAATTTGTTTTGGTATTAAATTTGAATCTTGTCGTTTAGGAGTTGGTCCACTAAAGTTGGGGTTTCTGCTTACAAGGTGAAGTTAATTGATGGACCGGCATTAAATATATCTTCAATAAACATGACCTAATCCAACAACTATGGACAACTAAGGATCTCTAATCCTTTTGGTGATTCAAGTAGCCACTGTCACGAACTGTATAAATGAGATTACTAATTAACTTGTCAAGCCTAATCACTTGTCCAAATTCTTAAGCCCAAGTTAATAGTAGCTCAATCATATACAAATATAGACCCTTTTATTTGCCCACTATTCACCTTATAAGATTAGATGTGACAATCTCCATCACTTGAGGTTTCACATTCCTATCATAAACTAAAGTTCAATTCATGGTCAAAATCATCCCTATGAGTGGCATGTGAGGCCCAATGTTGGCTTTGCTACGGCACGAGAATCCCTTTTCAACATCTCACCATTTATAGGATTAAGTTTGCTTTGATACTTGATGTCGCAACCTATATATATGAGAGAACTGACCAATTAATATGTCATGCTCAACCGCTAACCTAAAATTCTTAAGCACAAGTTACTGATAACTCACTTATCTAAGCTTGTAAACTCCATTTATTTGACTGCCTTTCACCATACATGACCAAATTAGAGTATCATTCTCTTATGTTGACCCTTGCTGAACATTCAAGTCACTTCATGCATTTCCTATGTTAACAGATTCACATTCTTCATTCACCTTAAGTTCATTGCAACTTCCGTTTATAGTGGCTGTTAACAAAGCACTTTGTTTTGTCAATTTTACTTGTAAAATTATCTACTTCTGTTCTTGTAAAATCTTTTTTTAAAAAATAAAAGATTCTGGTTGATTGTATTGCTCATTCATTCATGTTCTCTTTGCCGGATCTTCACTCTCAGCTGGAAGAACTTATTCTATAACAGCAGGTTTCATATTTTCTCTTAAGAAAAAGTTTCTTTGTGATATGGTCCACATACTAAAGTTTCTTCACTCTCAGCTGCATGCGAAAGTTGTTATTCAACTTGCAAAAATAATTTTCTTTGTTATTCAAGTTATTGAATTTTAGATATTTCCACATGTTTTTTGTAACTCAACCATGTTTATAACAAAGCTGATGGAGACAGTTTTGGAATGATGGAGACATGAATCAAAGGACTAATGTAATTGAGACATGATTAGCTTGCATGTGGTACCTTGTAATGGTGGAATGAGAGGAATAGCAGGACTGCTATGGGAAACATCATTACATGATCCGGATGAGGGACATTCTCATAGATCCATATAAGGTTATTTTAGAATTTTATTTCTAATTTCATAGGTTTCGAACTGACAATTTGTTCGATGATTATTTTGTCCTAAATATTTGGTATTAGTGCAGCTTATACGGAGCAAAAATTTTCAAAGGAAAGATACAATTTTTCGGTAAGCACAGATTTTTAAAATTATGATGATTAAATTGCCCGATAACCTATTCTTTTGGTTGGTGGGAATATCACAGTAATGAATCCCCATGGTACCTACCTCACTTCAATTTTTACTTAATGCAATTTTTGCATGATTGCTTGTGATAAGCATCAATCATTTCTAAACTGTCCGTTTTTGCATCTTAAATTTTTTGATAGAAATCTATTTATTAACTTGTCTTCGGTTGTGCTATTTCTCCGCCACAACATGGTTTTCATGTCATTTATAGTGAAAAAGACAACAATGTAAGATCAAAAACTTTCGTGCCTTGTTCTTTATATCTAAAAAGATGTGATGTATGTTTAATAATAGTTGTTTCTGGTAGAAGTATCTTCAAATTTGCATTTGTTTCTTAATTGTGGAATGTGCAACTGTGTTGTTTTCTTCATGCCTGCTATTAGAGTGTTTTATTTTTGTTTCATTTTTTGTTTCTTAGTTGTATAATTTGCAACTGTGTTGTTATAATTGTGTGTTTATCAAATTATGTAGAGATATTTTTCGATATTGTAAGTGTTTTAAAACTCTAAAGATGTTTTTAAAAACTAATAGAATATTGAGGTAAAATGAAGAAAAAAAATCTCCCTCAAAAGTTGAAAAAAATGAAAGTAAAAAAAAATGAAAATAAAAAGTATAGGGATCAAATAAAGATCAATTTTTATTTTTATTTCAAATAAAGATGAATTTTTGTTTTTATTTCAAATAAAGATGAGTTATTATACACGCGGTAAGTATAATGGTAGCAAGGTAGATTTAGTCATACGAAATTTTTTTAAAAAGTCAATTCTCCAAAATAATTGTCGGTATGTCTTCTACTCATGACGGTGCTCGCGCATTACATAGCCTTATCTTCGTGAAGTCACCAAACACCTTAAACAATTTTAAATAAAAAAAGTTGTTTAGGCTTATCGTCTTGACCCATTGGTATACGCAATAATTCGCATTTCGCCCTCCAAAATCTTGATAAATTATATTTTACCAATTGTAATTTATAAAATAAATAAATTTTTACTTTGTGCTTAACACTATTAGGTTAGCGTTACGGTCAACCATAGAATTCATAACTTTTCTTCTCTACCATTAAGAGGATAAACAAATGAACTTACAAACTTTAAAAAAATATGTTTCAAATAAATCAACAATGCCAATGTGACAAGGTAATAGCCAAAGCAAGTGTCCCATTTGGAGTTACATGACAGATTTCAACTAGTGAACAAGCCATTTGATGATTACAAGATCCACCTGCTCTGTGCTACTCCTTTAGAATGACGATGATACTTCTTTATATCCTTCTCTATATTGTCGAATAATTCTACAAGCATTGGTTTCGGGTTGGAGTTTATCGTACCATTGCGTCTCTATATGGCAGATTTTTCTCAGGTTCTCGCCTCTTGGTCTTCCATGGATGCCGAAGAGCCTACAAAACTGTGCTACTGTTACAATCATGAAAGAAAGACGAGCTCACGACGTCTGAGACAGGCAGCCGCTGTCTTGCTAACTTGAGAGCACCAGGCGCCGTAGCATGGGAACTGATGCCCAGGTGGAAGTATATGCTTCACACCAAGTTAAACTAAAGGATGTCATCCATTTCATCGGGAAGATAGAGTTTCTCCATTGCCGCCTGGAAAACAAGTGGGATCAGAAAAAATGTGAGTAAAAGCAAAGAACACAAGCATGTTGATGTACTATCTCTTGGTTGTCGAGGCATTCGACTTCTATAACAAAAAAGGTCGCAGTCCTAGTGGGTGATCATTAAAAGAAAAGCATTAGCTAGTATTGATGATATCTACTCCATTAGAAAGGTTTGCCATCTATACTAAAAGGCCATGGGATTGATAACATGCAAGTTTAGATGTAACACGCGAGAACAAGGATCAAAGAGCAAAAACATATGCCAATATACTTAATGCATTGACATCGATATCAAAAGGGCAGTTGTCCTTGTGCTCAATCTTTAAAAACAAAATAAGAAAAACATTAGTTAATACATGCTATCCCACAGCGTCAAAAACCATCGACATGTACACTGGTAAAAGCAAAAAGCAGAAGCATGCAGATGTACCGCCATCATGGTGGTTGACGCATTGAGATTTATACTAAAAGATCAAGGTGTCAATATCCTTGTGGGCAATCTTTTAAATTAACAAGAAAAGCATTCGCAATAGATGTTTTTTTGTCGTTAAACAATATTACATCTATACTGAAAGGTCATGGGATTGGTAATCAGCAAGGTGCCAATATCTATGTGCTTCCTATGGCATATCTACTGCCAATTTATCCAAACTAGTAAACCAAGTGCTTTCATCTAACATTGGACTTATGAAACGATAAAGAAGAAATTAAGGTCAATTCATTCATATGATCAACCCCCCCTGTTCACTCCTATGACCAAAAAACAAAACAGATTTTGAGTTAGTAATATTACCTTAATGGTGGCAACATCGGCAGCAGGAGGCTTCAAATCCAACGCAAGGCCAAAGCAGAACATTGCCTTTTCGTGCATTTCAAGTCGCTTGTAGATCTTACCCATCAATGCGTACACACAGCTTTCGTGAGGCGCACTCTCCTTAAGCTGCTCCAACTCATTTAGTGCTTCATCAAAGTGCTCGAGGCTAAGTATGTTGGCTTTCTGGTATACAGGAAGTGGATTCTGCTTGTCAGCAGATATTGCCCTTTCAAGCATTTTCAGTGCATCTTCATTCCTCTGATTTTACCAAACAGAAGTAGACAATAACAAAAGGTCAGTTCACGACAAAGATAATGACACACTGGAAAACATCAACTAGACATCAGGTGGAAATGGCCAGTCTAGAGCTTCTGTGACAACCAGAACAAATATCAAGTGCAAAGAACGATGGTAGCCAAGGATTGGAATAAAACCTGCAATGCATGTTGTGCCATCCCAAGATAACACATGAGAACTGAAGACCGTGGATTTATATTGTAAGCTTTTCGGAGGTGATGCTCAGCAAATTCAAATTTCTCCTGCCGTAGGTATACCACCCCAAGTCCATACCAAGAATTATAATGCCTCTGGTCTATTTGAAGTGCACTTTGGTAGCATTTTATTCCATTCTCAAAATCCTCCAAGGCAACGTACCTGTTAATCAGAAGGATGCAATAAAATTTAAAAAACATGCAACATATAAGTAGCAACTGGCAACTTCTTTAAAATTTAAAAATGACGTTCATGTGATAAAAAAGAAATAGTAGAGGCAATAAGGTTGCATACTCATGGCCACAAAGAGTGTGAGCGTAGACAAATCTTGAGTCCAGTTGCACTGCACGTTGGAAAATTTTCAGTGCAGTCTCATGATCTTTCTGCATGCTATAGCAGTTGCCCAATGCACACCTAAGGAACCATTCCATAAAAGGAACACTGTTAGTGAAGGATTTGTTTATGGGATAAAACCAAAGAAAAGAACAGGTCAGGAACAAAGAAATAGTAGAATTTCAGAAGTGTATTGTTGAGTGAAAATGTAGAAGAATCTGAATCAATGTTTAGTTGTAGAGATGTTATTGTGCAATAGACTAGATGTTGAACATCAAAGAGGATGCACAAATATTAAGTGTGCCCTGACATTAAATTCCTTTATTTTTCATGTGATTCAACAACATGACTCATTATTTTGTCCAATTTACACTAGAAATTAATTATTGAGCATTTTTTTAAAACAAAAACTATCAAATGTCCAACAGAACATCAAAATAAACCAATAATTTGTCGAAGCATACAAATACTCTTTCCCCAAAAACTACAACTATATAAGCATAAGGAGCATACCAAGCTTGAGGAGATAATCTGTCAACTGATATAAGCTCTTGAGCAAGGTAACTCAATTTCATTTCCTCCTTCATATGCTAGCAAAAGAGAAATTAACTATCAGTGACTAAGCAGATTGGCAAAGGAAATAAATATAATAATTTATTGGATAACCACATAGCTGTAGCAGTAAAGATGCAGACAGCGAACTGATTGGCATTACAGCATTGCTTGTGTGCGCGTGACATCAGAAATAGTCAATTTGTTCTCTGAACAGAGAACAGTTTATGTAAAGCATACATCTTTTCTTCAGTCTTCTAAATATATGAAAACCAGATCAATACACAATCAGTGTGTAATGACTGATGAATATTCTATGACAAACAAGAATACTATAGGGTATGTAATGACGAATGACTAATGAATATTCTATAGCAAACAAGGATAATAATAATAAAAAAAATCTTACTGACTATAGGGTATAGGAAATTATAAATCAATAATCTAAAGTCTACCTAGAACTGCTTTAAGATTCATGGCATTCGAGGGCCAAATGGCAATTGATAATGATCATCTATAGTTCATCCCCAATTTGCAGGGATAGTGTCAAAACCCATTGAGTTCAAATCCCAGAAAATAGTGTTACTATTTTTTACAAAATGCCCTCCTTGAAATTTGGCAAAATGACCCCAAAAGTAAACTTTCTTTGCAAATACACTCTGGAATCTAACCTTAATCACAAATGCCTCCCTCACTGCTCCACAAGAAACCCTAATCAAGTTGGGGAACAAGAGGAATTGTGCAAATCAAAGTAATTGCCGAACTAAGTCTAGGGTGGCATATTGCAAACACTGTAAACTTTCACAGTTCAACATTAAAGCTCTATAATCATTCTGCAAAAGCAAAATGAAAATCTCCCTGCACTAATAAGAGAACCCAATGAATATAACCACCTATATAAACATAGAACAAGAAAAACCAATATATAATGTGTGTGTCTATGCTGTGCCTGTGCTCATGTGCGTCTAAGCATGTGTGTTACCACATATAAAAGCAATTCATGAATTTACACGACTTACATAAAGAGCAGTGGAATACATATCCATTCCCTCCAGAATGAATGGGGATACACGGCGTGCCAAACTAAAGAAGTGATCTGCCTCAAAATAGTCAACCAGTTCGAAATGTAGTCTTCCCACCTGCATTTCTGAATTTGTAAGTAAACATATAAGAAGAAAAGCATCACATCTCAATGCAGGTATAAGAATCTTGTCAAGATAACCGAGTGAGAGGAGAGAGAGAGAAAGCTTGTACTAGAGCAATCCTCAAGTTTTGAAACACCAAAAAACAAAGTAGTTTAAAATTTCCATAACAATACAGCATAGAAAAACTCAAGCAATAGTAAGGACAAATCAGTTGGTTCCATTATCTGCTGTCATTATATTTTTCTTCCAAAAATAGAAGTTGTCTGATTTCCATTCCACAGATGTAGGAAGTGCCAACACAAGTACATTGCTCAACAAAGAAATTATAAAATGTGAAATTTTAAGCAAGAAAGTAATCCTATACTAGAAACATAAAAAAAAGCCAAAAAAAAATCAGGCAAAACATCTTATACAAAGGTAAAGCACCTGACCTGGGATAACACCCATCCAGTATTAAATTGCTTTTCTGAAAGTTTCAAGTAAACTTCCAGTGCCTCCTGCTCATTGAAAATAACAAAGTACTTAGGCGTGCAATTCAATGCGAAATTTTTCTTAATCATACTCCACCATACCTGACACCTATATGAACAGGAAAGCCAGTAGCCTTCTCCAAGTGTTCTCAGTAAGCACAATAGCTCCTGAGCACCACTAATCAATCTTGAGTCTTGTGCCAAATCTCCAATTGTCTTACCTTGCTCAAGGTATCTAACATCACCTGGCATTGATGTACAAGAGGAAGTTGTTGCCATATTCTCCATCCGAGAATCATCAAAAACTTCAGATCGCCTCCCTAAAAGTAATAGAAGATCAAAAAAGGGTAGATCGAGTGGCGAACAATATGTTCCAGTACCAGTGCTGGCCACAACCAGTAAATATATACACCAATGCTACCATTACCTGAATCTAACTTGTTTAGACTCAGTCAAATCTGATTTGGATCATTTTTTCAGGAAAAATAGCCTTCAGAGTAAATCAGAAAACTTAATCTTGAAAAGCATACACAAATAAGGTATATAGAAATTGGCATAACCAAATTTATCTATAATAATAGGCATAATCAAGTTAATGTAACATCATTCCAATAATTGTTGAAACAATTTTAGATAATGAACATTAATAGGAACATTCCTTAGCAATAAATAAATGTTTCAGAACAGAATATCAAACTATCATCAGTATAAAATTTACAAGATAAATAATAAATTGGGTGTTTCTAATAATATCGCCAATATCACAGCATGGACCATATCGTGCAGTTACTTATAGAGATACGTTCAGAGAACCATTTTTCTCAACTCCATGTCTCCTTCAGCTTGTTTTCACCTGGGTTTCATTGGACATGCACTCCTTAGGCAACAAGAAAATTTAGTCGGCCAAGCAATCATGGATATTTACAGTGAGATTAGAATAAACGCAAGCAAAAAATAAATAAATAGATTGTGAGGCCTTCCCACAATATCCCCTTTTCAGGCAGTGGAAGGGTTCCCAAGTCAAGATAAGGATGGTGTTTTCACTGCCTGTAACATTGCATGTCCCGTGAGCATCAAATTTGCATGTGGAGAAAGATAAAAGGGCCGAAAATCAGGCAAAGCATACTTGCACAAGTCCACAACTCATAATTATCACCCCCCAAATGAGTTATTTTGTGATGCTATAGCTAATCAAATATCTTGTGTGGTGTGACTGAAGACCAATAACCTCTTGAACCACAATGAGAGCATTGAGCCAACTGCCTCTCATCTCAGTGGGTTCTGACTTGTAGGGAGTGACCTAGATATGCATAGACAAAAATTTAGAGTGAGATTAGAATAAAACACAAGCAAAAAAAATGTGAACATCGGTCTTCCCACAATATTCCCTTTTCAGGCAGAAAAGTGTTCCCAAGTCAAGATAAGGATGATGTTTTCACTGCCTGCGACATTGCACGTCGCATGAGCATCAAATTTGCATTTGGAGAAAGATAACAAGGTCGAAAAATGAGCAAAGCATTCTTGCACAACAAATCCACTACAAATACCACCCTGAAATGAGTTATTTTGTAATGCCATAGCTAACCAAACATCTTGGGTGGTGCAACCAAAGGCCAATAACTTCTTGAACCATAATGTAAGCATTGATCCAACTGCCTCTAATGTAAGTGGGTTCTGACTTGTAGGGGTAACACATAAATATGTAAAGACAAGGAAAAATATCACAGCCTTAGACAAGGATTGTGTCACACTGAACGATGATCCTTAACAAACCATCAGTCCCAACAGGTTTCAAGCAGTTTTTGGTTTATGTTAATCATGTTTTGACAACCAAAATAATATAATATAAAAATATAAATGTATCTTGCTATATAGGTGGATTCAGGGATACATATTTAAATTCCAAATCAAGTTTTAATCAAGTTTGATACTCAAATATTTAAAAGGGTAACCATCGATACTCAGACTCACTATCATCCCGAGTGATTGTTACTATATCTTAATTCAAAAGGAATTTTGTGTTTGCTTGCTAATTTTAACCTGTTGTTTGTGTCAGTAGGGAAATTGGCAAACATTCTTGACCACTTCCATTTTGAGTTCACCACCACAATGTCCTTCCTATAGTTGCAGTGCCACTATGAAAACTTTGCTTTTCGAGTTTCAACCCACTATTTCAGAACCATGCAAATTACATCACTAATGATGCAGGATGTGCTGGCCTGGGGCATTAAATGCACTTATGTCCTGTTAAGGACCTCTATTTCGAACATAAATTTGAGGTCACCCAGTAGAACCACTTGAAACATGGCTTTTCCATCACATATCCCAACCTTGATGAGACCACACCTTAACATGCAAGCAACATCTATAAAATACTAGCACAACAATTAAGGACCAAGCAGGGAGAGTTATCAGAGTTAGAATAGGACTTCACCTTCATCAAAACTTTCAGAGATCCAAGAATGTCCTTTCTTAAATGTCAAAGAACGTGAGGATGCTGCATTCACTTTTGATGATGACGATGAAGAAAATCCTCCTAAGAACTTAGCAGAAGCGTGACTATTTCCATTTGCTGCTATTTGAGCAGCATTTGAACTCGCAACAGCTATTGCTTCTGCTGACAGTCTTGTACTACGGCGTGGCACTGAATCAGAGAACAATCTCCCTGAAACCTGACAGAAGATTCTTGCTTAGTTAGATAATCAAGTTCATAATGTCTTATTAAGATAAAGTGTTTGACATGAATCCTAGAAAATGATGATTAGATTTAAAGCTTAATCAATTATCCAATGAGAATCAGAACATTCTGAAGATGTCAGATGACTAAAGTCTAAACATAAAGGAAAAGGTAAAGGATTCAACACGAACCAAATACACACAATAGATTGAGCAAAGTGAAACAGTGAGGCATTCATTGTGTGCCCTATGCAATCAATGATGATCATAGTCGACAAAAAATATATTCATAGAATCATGATATAAAAATGATAACAATAAGAGTAATAATGATAAAAAAATGACAAACACAATGAGAATTACGAAACAACAATAATGACTACGACAACGAGAAGAACAACGACAATAAATATAATATTGTTTCATTGGATAACAGTTTTATCCTTGATATTCTAAACAACCTGCACTTTGTCTTTTTTATAGTTCTCAGACATGAAAGACATACTTGCACATGCAGAAAACAATCAAGTACTAATAGGTCAAGGAATATATTCAGGTTGAGATGATCATTGATCTGGCCTTTAGACGGCGTGACAGTTGCAAACCATTTTTAGCCATGTGCTTCAAAGTCAAAAATATAGTCAATTATCAAGAAAAGCAAAAAAGAGTAACCTTTCGTAGTTTTCCTTCATCCAACAATTTCCTCCTAGGTGCTTGAACTGCTATATTATTGGACTTTGTAGCAATATCATTGTTAGCTACATTGAAGGAGACATGCACATTTCGACAGAGAGGTGGAGGAGCTACTCCAGAGAGCTGTACAATAATGAATAGGCTTAATTTCATTTCCAGTCAAATAGAGAGGATTCAGTCAACTATGATAAAGGAAAAAAATTAGCAATTAAATTAGAACAACAAGTCATCAACAACAAGCCGTGTATCTACTTCACAATTAAACAAAACATGCCTGAAAAAGTGTCCCTTCCATACTACCTTGCTCGTATTACAAAAAAAAGATTACCAAAAACTATAGAATCTCTGCGTAATAAAATTTTCTTTTAAGAAAGAATTGCTATGGTTTTTTTATTGTTGTTGTTAAACAGTCAAAATGAAACTCATTAGACCTATTTCTAGAACCACCTTATCAGAAAAAAAGAATATTATCAATTTAAAAACACCGTGTTAGAACTCTGATTAGGCTAGATGAGAAGCTGCCAAAAGGATCAACAAGAATAGACATGGAACAAAAGGTAATATTTGTGAACAAAGAGTAAAACCCATGCTTCCTACATCCTAACCAACTGAATGAATGATCATTAACTAGAAAAACGCCTGCAATGTATTAGACACAACAATATGTGTTGTTATCTGAGTATCATATAAACAAAAACAAACTTTAGTTCCAGTGAAAAATAAATGTACAGCAATAATGCGATGAGTTAGTAGTTGGCACAAGGATTGCGTTTTGGTGCAAGACAAATATGCTATTTCATTTGTTATGCCAAACCACTTGCATTGCTTCAGTTAAAACATGTGAAAGATGGCCTATTCATATGTCACCATCATCTTTATGCAAACAGAGTAGCAGACTAGCATGGCCTGAGAAGTTAAAGATGATGGGAATAAACGAAGGATAAGAAAAAAATTTGATGTATGAACTCACACTATTCCTAGATTTCTATTGCAGTCTTGATCTTCCAGAATAAAAGTTCTCAGAAAAATCAGTATCAAGTCTGAAAATAGAGTATTCCTAGATTTTTATTCTTAGGTTTGATTTTTCAGATGATATGAATGTTGGTTAAATGCTAATAAAAGTGATGAGTTACATTCTATTGAAATAAAAAAAATACATACATTATATATATATATATATATAATAAACATAATATAGTAGAATGGAGACACTCTGCAACTGCATTCAATTGAAGTCTTAGTGGCTTCATCACTATTTCATAGGCAAATGCAGGATCCATATAGAACTCCATATCAGGAAGAATCAGCTAGCAAAAGTAGCCCATAGGTAACACACTAATCCTTTAGGAAATTTTTCAAAAGGTTCAATGTGCAAGTCACCCATCATCACTATCTCAAAGGTTTACCAAAGGGAAAGATCACTTACAAACCAAAACTCATTGAAATCCTTATCTCATAAGAAATACAAAAATCAAATTGCACAAACCATTAAAATAGACTTCCAATTCCAACAATGGGAGAAGGAAACAAGACCAGACATTTTTCTTATTTACAATTTGTAAAGAATATGAAGCAATAATCACACGTCAGTTGCTCTTCTGATGCCACACAGGAAACCAGGTAAGTGTGTCATGAGTCAAAAACTAAAACACCAAATAAATCTAATTGAGAAACTTTTATTTTAATCAAATACATATTAGTTTAGTCAATAGTGACAACCATCCAAGTGTGCACTAGCATTTCTAAATCTGCTTTATGAAGTTCAATATGCCACAAATATATGTTTTTGAAGAGTATCCAGATTATCTAACTAAAACTAATAAAATCTTGCTTCCTAATTCAGATGTCAAGAGTATACTTTGCTAAAAGAAAAAAGAAATGAAAATGATCCTTGGCTCCCTTCACAAATAGTCAAAGGAATTGATATTTTTCAAAAACAGCCAAATGATTTCCTAATTTCATCCTTGATATGCTACACTGGTATGTGTCTAAAAACAATGATTTATTATATCCACCTGAGTTGCTGCTGGAGGAGTGATAAATTGTGAAAAATTTGAAGCCCCGCTGTTACTGGCTGGGACTTTTGCAATTGCAGAACTTGGTGGAATAGAGGGTATCTCTCTTGCATTGTTTGCTAGAAGTTGCTTTGATTGTCTTGGAATTGAATCCACAGAGGTCGCTGACATATTAGAAGATACGATATTGAATTCACTGCCATTGCTCAAATTAAGTGAATTTGACTCAGATAAATATTGCTTCTGAATGTGTTGGGCAGCCATATCACTAAAGTACTCGTTTGTGTCTTCTACAGCACCTGAAACCAATGATAATAAAGATGATCATCTATAGCATGCAGTAACCAAGTCCAATTCAGGACAATTTAAGAAACAAAAGGATATGAATCTAAAAATAAAAATAAAAAATATGAAGAAAAACATGCCAGCTACTGACCAAGAACACACAGTTCATCATATGCAGCCCATAGGAGAGGATCTATAGCCAAAGCCTGCATTAAGTGTTCAATAGCAAGGCCTCGTCTGCCTATGTACCTAAAAAGAAGAAAATATTGAGATCTATATAAGCATAAAAATGGCTATGTAATTTGAACAAAAAGGAAATTGTTCTAGACACTTGTTATATCTTAAGGCAGACCAAACAGAAATAAATCTAATTTTTCACTTGACAAAAATATGCCAGAAAAAAATAAAAAATTGACAGAAGAAAAAAAACTTACCTCATTATCAAATAAATATACAATCCAAATAAATAATGTTTGGTCAAAACTTTCTCGTGTTACATAACATGACAACAAATTAACCAAATGACCCCCCTAAATATAATCAGAAAATGCTAGACAACAAAGTTCCAAGTTTACATTAGATGCAAAAGTTCAAAACAATTCAGGAACCTATATATGAGGCCAAGAAGGTAATGACCAGCTGCTCCATCTGGAACCTGCAGAGAGGAAGGTAAAGTAAATGCTTTCAGTTTCAGCATTCTGCACATATAAAAAATACACAAAGCAATATTGATCAGGATATTCAACTTTCAAAAGTCAAAACCAATTGAATTAGTAATGTGATAACACCTAATAAGAATAAATATTATATATGTATAATTCTACTGGAAGGGGAAGTATTTTAATGTTTTGTGTTTCAGCGAGATTCACGTGTAGAAAATACCAAAAGGCATTGATCAAGGAGATCTTTGGCCTTCGAAAACAATTGAATAATTAGTAATATGAAAGCACTGAACGAAAATGAAAAATCAATTCTTTGTCTAAATATGGTTATTGAAAAACTGAACCAAAACAACCAGCCAGCTATCTTCACCAAGATTTCAGTGGTATGATCTTATTGACCTACTAATTCAGTATATCTGTGATCCTTTTCAAGGAAGAAACGTCTTTAAAATATCTAGCTATTGCTTAGGATATTATTGTTTTCAGAGCTCATTGGTACATTTAAAGGAGGAAAAAAAATGAATAGCTTCATATCCGCACTGAAGACTATGCTGAAAAGAACAAATCCTGAACATAGACTATGCTGAAAAGAACAAATCCTGAACATAATCTCGACAACACAGAAGTGAACTTCATCTTGATGACTCAGCAGAATGAAATGAATGCATGCCTCGGCATTTGGTTCATTAGCTGGACATAGTGCTGTTTCAGCTTCTTGTAGAAGATTCATCTGGAAACATGACATTGCAAACAAGTAGCGGGAATGTGGCATGCTAGTCCCTACACATAGAGAAACCAAAAGGAGAATGTAATTAACAAATCTGTAGAAGATAGCAGGCAAAAAACACACCAAATGAAAAACAAAAAAAGGAGTGAAGATTAGACAATTAAAGTAGATGGAATATGCTGGGAGCAATGATGCCTATCCTAGCATATTTTAGTAATAATTAAATACCACATGCAACATGACCTACACTTGCATTATTTAAGTGAAGTATCATCCAAGATCAATAGAGCCGGATGCAAGCATCCATTACCATCCTAAAACAAAATATTCATGCAATTTTCAGGACCATTTTCTTGCCTACATTACCTTTCAGTATTTGGTAGGCACAATATGCTTTTCCATTTTGCAAGTAGCAAGTTGCCAGGAGTTGCAAATTGAGCTGCAATGAATAGTTCCGGCACAAAAGGATAAGTGAAAGCACGCAACACGGTTTGAAAAACTTTCAATTGAAAACTAGCAAAAAATGAATTATCATGGAACTCCTAAAAATAAACATGTTAAGGTGAATTGTTTCACATAGCTAAAATAAACATAAACTCCTAAAAATCGAAATCACACAAACACAGCTATATAACCACATAGGACGCATAAAATAACCAAAGTGCTGATCAAATAAGAGTATATATGAGAGCCAAATGTTCACTAGATTCCAGCTGGAAAAATATGTTTGTCATAATATCTTATTCATCGACGGAGGGATGCCCATGAATGATCAATTCTAAGAGAAATATAACAAATTTAGCTGCAATGCATGTAATTCCAGACTAGCAATTTATACTACTCCTCCAAGCGAAAATAACTACGTGTAAGAGAAAAAAACAAAACAAAAAGCTGCAAAGTCGACAATGACTACCAAAAGAACAAAGAAAAGGACTAAAGCAGAGTCTAATCAACAGGTACAGATTCAAAACCGGAAGCAACCCCAAGAACAAGTGAGAAATGGTTCATAACGCTAAGGTTGCAACGATAAGAGCTTGAGG
This sequence comes from Curcuma longa, assembly GCF_044706935.1. NCBI lineage: Eukaryota > Viridiplantae > Streptophyta > Magnoliopsida > Zingiberales > Zingiberaceae > Curcuma > Curcuma longa. The sequence continues at coordinate 7,909,169 of NC_133861.1, forward strand.
ACCAGTTCCAAGAAACGTAACAGGTATAAGAGCAACTGAAGGGAGTAAAAAGAAACAAGAACATCAATTGCTAATCCATCAGCTAATAAACTTCCGACGAAAGAATGAGTTTAAGAAACGTCTCTCAGATACGATCGACCAGTAGCCAGAGATCCAATGAGCAAAAATGGGAAAGTCCAAATCGAACCTCGGTAGGGAACTCGGCGCAGAGGCGTTCGCAGAAGAAGATAGCATTGCGGTGCATGAAGAGGCGAAGGCTATTCTGAACGCTATCCACCATTAGGGTTTCCATCGCCGCTCGCCTCCTTCTCCTTCGCTGTTGTTCCGGGAGGAGACGGCGCGAGGGAGGCGACGAGGAGCGAAAGGCGGGTGCCGACGGCGGATCGAGCGGCGCCGGTGGGAGAGGAGGCAGATCGGAGAGCGATCGACGAAAGAGAAGGTTTTAATGGGTGCGAGGTGGAATTTGGGGTTTGATTTCGATGGCGTCGATTTTCAAAAGCAGATTTAAATTGTTTTCTTCCGTGCAACGGATAAACCATGCCTACTCGAACGCCCTTTTGATACCTTACATTCGTACGCATTTGATCTGAGTTGAGGGATGGAGCCACGTGTGAAAATGCCGTTACTTGGAGAAGGTGTAAGCAAGAAGGAAGATTTTCATTTGCGCCCACGGTTTTTTCTTCATTTCACAATGGTACGTAAAGATTCAAATTCGTCAAAAATACTCCTTTAAATTTGAAAAATAGCATGTTAATAAATAATAAAATATAATAATTAAAACATGAAATAGTAACATTTCAAAAATAGTATGGAAGGTTTTAATAATTTCAAAATTTTAAAGATATTTTATAGAACAAATGATTATCATAATTGACAAGTTATTAATCTTTTAATTTTTCTTTTGTATATAATCAAATTTTTTTTATCTCAGACATAGTTGAGTTGGTTACGACGAAACAGAATTGCTGAAGTGGATAAGAGTTTCATCGTGGCCAACTAAAATTGCAAAAGTTGAATCACGATCATCCTTGTCCATCTCAATAATTTTACTCCATCTTAATCAACTCAGCTATCTCGAAATTATCATACATCAATTCATAACTTCTTAGACTTTAACTTTATTTAATAATTATTATTATATAATATGGTTCACATGTCAAATCATAAACTTATTGTCTATTTGGAATGATATCAACTGTGTTGTGTGATGGAACAATTACGTGTAAAATAGAAAGAGATAAAATAAGCACTAGACTCGACGTGACTATATGTATTTGAATTTAAAATTTATTATTTTTTTAAAATTATGGCTCGGATATTTAAAAATGAGGTCAGCTGACTACGAAAAAAGTAAATGAGAATTATATGCATCGAAAAAAGAAAATTAGATACGTAACATTCTGAAATTTTAAATGTACATTTTGAACAATTGCCGTTTAATTTTATATAGAAAAGAGTTAATACTTACGTTTGAATAAAATAGAATTTAAAAAAATAGAAAACATTATATCGTAAAAGTCAACTTTTCCCCCTTTTTCCTCAGTATATATATTTTGATATAAAATAAAAAATATCATTTTTTTAACGTTAATTACCACTTTCTAATTATTTTTTTTATAGATTTTATAACTATGAGCAATCCTATTGGTCGAGTGACGGCGAAATCCCTTTCTCGCCAAATCACCGCCTTCCTTGGTGAGCAAGGAAAACGGAATGAAATCGGTGCTGGGTCCTCAGTAGAATTTTCCATAGAGAGTATCTTTATGACCGTTCGATCGGTACGTAGTGAATCCTAATCATCAATGGCTGACTGACAATATTGCTGAATCTGACGGTTAATAAAAGCATTGCATAGAAAATCGTATTAAGAGTCCTCGATAGGTTCCCTATCAACTGAACTGGCGACATATTTATATTCTCAGCACATGAAAATTCAAGCCCGACGCCTGACGGTCCCCGACGACATGCCTAGCACCGCGGAAGCCCCGATCGCCGCGTCCCCCGCCGCCGATGATCTCGATTTCGACGTCGAAGATCTCCTCCAAAGCTTCTGCTACGACGATCTCTTCGACCTCGCCGCTGACATCTGGATCCCTGAACCTCTCCCCTCCTCCATCCACCACCATGGAGGAGGAGAAGTCAAGTGATTCTCCTCCTCCGGAATCCGGCGGCTCCTCCGACACCCTGAAGTCCTACGTGAGTAATCTCGAGAAGGTTCTTATGGAGGAGGAGGAGGAGGAGGATGCTGTCAAGGAGAGCTGCGATGTAGATGACTTCGTCGCTTGTTTGTTCGCGGAAGGGTCCCGTGATGGGGGTAGCGATACTTCTACTCCTGAATCGGAGGAAGAAGTCCTGCGCGAGGGAAAGGAGGACAAGCAGGTGGAGGGGACGCCGGCGACGGTGTCCGCGGACGGGGAGGACGACGATCCAGTCAGCAAGAAGCTGAGAAGGTATTGATGCATCCCTTTGTTCGAAACTGGATTCATTATGGGAGATAATCATACTAAAATCAGACTTTTAATTGATGTAACAAACTTATGATTAAGTACAGACTTCGAATTATGTTAAAAATTGTAATTTGTTTAAAATAAACCTAGGTATGATATTGTTTCTGGTATGTTCGTGATTTGCACGATTGATGATGCTATCTTATGCTTGCTCAGGCAAATGAGAAATAGAGATTCTGCCATGAAATCGAGGGAGAGGAAGAAGATATACGTGAAGGAACTGGAGATGAAAAGCAAGTATCTGGAAGCGGAGTGCCGGCGGTTGGATTATGCTCTCCGGTGTTGTGCAGCGGAGAATCTGTCACTTCGTCAGTGCTTGCAGAAGGAAAAGCTATTTGATGCTTCCGCAGCTAAGCAGGAGTCTGCCGTACTCTTAGAGGGTAAGATGCAGATACATATCGCTGATTCCACTGTCTTGCTTCTGCTTGTCGACAGGTTTTTATGGAGTAATTACCGTGAAAACTATCAACATTTGTTAATTATCTCTTCAATTGGATGATTCATGTTTTTTTTATTATTGCATAAGTCCTGGTTACATATTTTTGCTTGTGCATGAAAACATGGACGACAACTGGTCGTCGTCGACTATTTATACTTGCTTACAGAAGTATCCAATCCGAGTTCATTTGGAGATTAACTTCGTGCATAGTCTTGGGTTGGATTTATACTCAATGTGGGCAAATAACTGTGCAGCGCACATTACATATGCACTTTCTTGTATCTCTTTGAATTTTGACAAGGGTTTTCTGACACCTGATTCTATTGCTGCAAAACACTGCACAGAAATACAATTGGTGGAAAGTTTCATTAACCTTGGTTAGACAAAAATATTTGAGATTAAGTTGCTTGTGTTAAATTTTCAAACCCATGGGGATCTCTTAGCTCAATTTGGAGATGGGGACTAAAAGATGGTGTTTTATTCTCTCCTCATTTCCTACTCTTTTTAAGATGCTCCCTCAAGTCTAACATCTGAGAGATGAGGAACTAGTTCTTAATACTCTGGTAAATCTTAAGACTGATCTCAATCTAACCCATAATGTCAAAGCACTTAGGTGGTCAATCTCTTGGTATTTAATCATTTAAGAACCCAAATCTAGGGATATGATAGTTTTACCTATCCTTCTCACTTCCTACTCTCTTGAAGAGTTCTTTGTACTTAATCTTATTGGGCACACAGAGGCCAATTTTTTTGTTCAGTTAAACTATCATATCTGATACTTGTTCATTGCTGCGTTTTAGCCATCAAAGAATACTTCAATTTTCATGTTGCGCCATAATATTATGTAATGGCATCAGATTATATAAGTCATGAAATATGATTTTGGTCATTTCCACTTGATGGAGGTGCAGACATATAGGTGAGATATAGGTGGCAGCTATCAGTCGTATTCACTTACTTTGATCTTATCCCTTTCTCGCACCAAGTACCACTCCATGGCACATGGAAATGTATGTACGCATTACATGCATAGTAATACTTTTTTAGCCCAATGTGTTCCACAATTACAACAAGCATAGCAGTCGTCGGCTCACAAATCATCACTGGGTCAATGGTTCCCCAGACTTAATTAATCCTGCTCAAAGTCTGAACAGCTATTATTCTGTAGATTGAGTGGACTATCAGGAAATATCTTAGGCCCCTCCGTAGAAGACCTTTGAACTAGCTAAAATGTAAATCTCCACGTGTATAACAAATACAGTTGAGCAAATCATATGTTGGTTTCTATGAATGGAAGACTACAAGGACATAAACCTTAAGCAATCGTCTTTTGAATATCATTATCACCATTCCCTTTTGAGCATTGAATTTCCATTCAGTGAAGAGTTATACTTCATCTCTGATACAACCCTCCCATTTGACATCGTGACCTACTCTAAGTTGTAGTGTTTTGTATTTGAATGTCAGCATCCTTTTGTTGCCTCCTATTTTTTGATACAAGATAACATATTTTGCTTGGAGAAGTTGCATGAACAGGCTGCTCTAGCTGATTTTGCTTTCTCTTCACAACTTAGCCAACGCTGCTACCAAATGTACCATTGTTTTATAGAACATATCCTGTAGTTGAATAATTTTATTCTCTGCTGCTCAACCCTGATTCTTCTTCAATATCTGCCTCACTAAATTATTCTTAAATCTTTGTTTTAAAGATATTACTGCATTAGTCAGAGTACAAATGCAATCTGATATCGCAAGTTGGTGGTTTTGAAGCTGATACTTCAGCTGCAATCATCAAACCCAAACTTTTCAATAATTCTATTTCCAGAGTTTGTGATTTTGCTTCATTGCTGGAAAATTTAAAATTCATTCCGAACAGCTTGTTCAATGTGTTTATTGTTCAGAATCCACTCATGTATGAAGACACTACTAGACGACAACTTTTTGTAAATTTTCCGAGACTTCTCGATCTGTTTATATCTAAAATTCAGTTCTGCAGTTTGTACTAGAAACAAACATCAGCAAATCGTTTTGTTCTCTTTGTATTTGATTCTTTACTCACACTAATGTCGTTGCATCAGAATCCCTGCTGCTGGGTTCCCTGCTCTGGCTCGCCAGCATCATTTGCCTATTCCTTCTTCCAGTTCTTCCCAACCTGAATCTAAAGGGCAGAGACAATCCCGAAAGAGGCCGCGATCACGAAATTGCAGCAATCGAAAGAGTAACAACTGAGACTCCAGAGAAAAATATAAATTCAAGATTCTGGTTGGTGAGTTTTGGGAAAATATGCAGAGGGACAAGGACTAGGATTAAGGATCTTGTTCTTTTGCATGCCATTGAGGCATCTTAGTGGTTCCTTAAATCGATAGTTCCTACTTTGTTGTTTGGATTTGGATACTTCTTTCTACTAAAACCTCATCTAATGTATCTCTTTTGTTGTCAGAACTCTATGTTATCATCCTTTTATCATGATCAGATCATCTTAATACTGTACTCATGATAAACAAGTTTCCTGTTTGTGCGATATGTGAAATTGGAGTGGTATGTGATTATGATCGTGAATATTCATTAAAAGAGCCCATTAGATACATTTCTTATATAGCCATTAATTTATCCTCTGGGTACATATAAATAAGAGTATTTGAGATTAATCTCTAACAAGAATAAGTAGCAAGACATGAGTGATACAACTGTTGAACTGAATTAATTGTTGAAGTAGGTAAAGAACATAGTTCGTGAAATTGAGGTGACGGAGCAGAGTTGTTGAAGTAGACAAAGAGCGAATTTCGATGAAATCGAGGTAATGTCTTCTTTCATTGTAGTCAATTGTAATTTTTCTATTTACCTTTTCACACGTAGTTTAATTATTTTTATATGATTAATTGGTTGGAAGAATTGAATATCTAAATTATTTTTTAAAAATTATATAATCATCAATTCAAATTGAGTTTAGTATGAAGTGATCAAACATTACATGTCTATGATATATTTTTAAAAATAAAATAAAATAAAATAAAATATCGAATTTAACTTAAAATGTAATTATCGAAATGTCTAATTTGACTTAAATCCTAATTGTTAAAGGTAATTTAAAAATAATATAATATTATTGAAATACAAATTAGATAGGATATTATAAAAGCTATATTTTAGATTTTATTTTATGAAACGGATATTCTGGTCGAATGGTTTCTGATTAAAAAAAATCTAAATTACTTTGAACCACAAAAATTAATTATATATATTTCCATGGCTAGTAATTGTATTTAATTCTAAATATTAAATATATTTTTTTATTGAAATAAAATTTTATAGAGTTGTTTTTAAGTTATAAAATATAAACTCGTTAAATTAAATTATTATATCGTAATTTATCTATATATTTATAAAAATTCACACGATTCACAATAAATTTATCGGCATATCCCAATGGACCAATCAGCGGGGAGCAAAAGATGAGGCGGGTCGCCGGCGGTAACCGTTACCGCCTGGGTCAGTCGCTGTGGGTGTGCTTAGGAAAGCGACATTGGAGAAGATTGGGAAGATATAGCGAGGGAGTTCGAGGAGGAGGAACAAGGAAGGGGAATGGAGTCGGATTTCGGGGTTCCCAGGGAGCTGTCGGAGCTCCAGAAGAAGCGGGCGGAGTACCAGCCCGAATTGCCCCCTTGCCTCCAGGTATCTAATCCAACCTCATCCTTCTCCTTCGCCATTGCTTTGCTATCTCGGTTTTTCTTGCTTCCGGAGTGGATTGGTAGTTCCAGTTGTATCTTATTCACTCCTTTTTCTTCATTTATGAACTACTTCCATTTGATGTAAGATACGCCAAACGTTTCATGGCTTATATGCTAGTTCTTGTTATGAGGATGCGTGTGAATCCAGCAGAAGATATCATAGCTTCTGCATTTGATTTCTTCAACATGTTCTCCATGACTGATGGACCAAAATTTGGTCATCTTCCTAAATTCATGTATATTATCACTATGGTGAACAGGGCACTGCAGTTAGGATAGAGTTTGGCAATGCTACAACCTGCGCAGATCCATCCAGTGCACATGTTATTGGTCAAGCCTTCCCACACACGTTTGGTCAGCCTTTAGCTCATTTTTTGACGGCAACTGTGAAGGTACCTGATGCACAGATCATTACTGAGCATCCTCCTATGAGGTTTGTGAGTATGAACTCTCCTATGGCATGTGTTTAATTTTTCTGGAATTGATATATGGAGGGATGCACATGAAAAATATCCAGCATTGATAAGCTAGGAATCATTCAAAACTTCTAATTACTTTACTTTCCTGTCAATACAACTCCCGTTTTTGTTCCTAATGTTTTAAGCCAACAGTATTCTGATTTATCATTCATCCTTGAATACAAAAGGGTTGTTTCTTTTCTTAGCTAGTTTTAGCAATTTTTAAAATTGCATCACACACGACCAATACTACGAACTCGATTCGCTTATGATTGCAACATCTCTGTGGTGACATATCATACTATCTGGATTTACTTTGCCCATTGTGTATTCTTTTTTCTAGGTTTACTTTTTAGTTGCCTGTGTTTTTTGTTTGCAGTATAACTCATGATACGCCCTTCCACACGAATAAATGCAGGGTAGGCATTGTGTTTTGCGGGAGGCAATCACCAGGAGGGCATAATGTTGTATGGGGTCTTTATAGCGCTATTAAACTCCACAATCTAGACAGCATCTTACTTGGCTTTGTTGGTAAGCCTTCCTTGTAATCTTAGCAAAAGGTGAACTGAAGAAATTTATCAACGATAAGCTATTTGATTCTGAATTGAAATGCCTATGTGCTGACCTCTTGTTTCTATGTTAAAGGTGGCACTGAAGGTCTGTTTGCACAGAAAACTTTGGAAATTACAGAAGAGGTTCTTTCTAGTTACAAGAACCAAGGTGTACTAAAAATTGGCTCATGACTGATCCTTAATGATCGTAAGTTAACTTTTATGATTGATATGAGTTGCTTGTTATGTTGAAGGTGGCTATGATTTGCTGGGCCGGACTGTTGACCAAATCAGAACAACTGAGCAAGTAAATGCTGCTTTGACTGCATGCCAAGATTTGAAGTTGGATGGTCTTGTCATTATAGGAGGTACTTCATGATCCCTGGAATTTTCCATCTTTTCAGGCTTAAATTGGCAACTCTTTAAAATAAATTTATTGCTTTGACAAGGAGTCACATCCAACTCGGATGCTGCTCAACTTGCAGAAACATTTGCCGAGGCCAAATGTCCAACAAATGTAACTGTGATTTACATTTTCTGATTATTCATCCTCAGTTTCGAATGAGTCAATCCATAAATATATAACTGAATGCTTTTTTAGCTACTATCAATTTGTTTATACAAGAAAAACTGACACTTAATCAAGCCATATAAGTTATCTTTGTCATCTTATGCTGGAAATTGGTTTCTTCCTACAAATAACAAGGATACTTTTAAAACAGGTAGTTGGTGTCCCTGTTACTTTGAATGGAGATCTTAAGAATCAATTTGTGGAGACTGATGTTGGATTCGATACTGTTTGCAGGGTAAGTTTTTAAACTGTCTATAAACTCTTAAATGATGTTATTGTTCTGATCCTTGGTCTCTTTTTTGGTGTAATCATTTTTCATGTTGCCATTGGATTATAAGCTTGTAGAGTTTCTGAGTTTCATAATCATCCAAATAGAAATTGATTTTGTTCTTTTTTCTAAACTTTGGTGCCAGAGAAGTTGTATCAGGCAATCAAGTGGTTGTTTTTGACAATATAGTTTTCTTCTACTAATTTTGTAAGATTTTAATGTCTTGTCCTTGTTTTGATTATGCTACTTAATTTCAGGTCAATTCTCAACTAATAAGCAATGTCTGCATAGATGCATTGTCTGCAGAGAAGGTAAGCCATCTTTATGTGCTAATAGAGAATTATAGCTTAGTTATTGCTCATGAAATGGACTAATTTGGGTTTTAAGGTCAAACCACATTGAAACCCACATGAAGAACTTGCAAGATATTTCTTAATATTAATTTGATGGTTTCATGTTACGAGTATCAACCCTTCAAATCGTTGGTCCATGAAACCATTTAAATTGGTCCTTGACATGGCTATTTCTAAGAAATTTTACATGTTATCAATAGAAATATCAAGAGTTCATTTGGATTATTGGTTCTGAATGTCCATATTTGACATGGGTATGGAGAGGTAAATAAAGAGTCCAATAACTGAGCCTTTTAAATGTACCTTTCCACTGTGCTTATATAGCTATTCATTTGCCTAAAATGATGAATTTATTTTTTAGTCATAAACTAGTTGCTTCATATTGACAGCATTTAGTTGTTGTAATATTGAAAACTGTGGCTTGTTTCAGTACTACTATTTCATCCGCTTGATGGGTCGAAAGGCTTCCCATGTGGCTCTCGAGTGTGCTCTTCAATCGCATCCTAATATGGTTCGTTCTAGTTCTTACTCTTGTGTTAATGAATTTAGGAGGCAGCTCTTCTGTATCCTAGACGAGATGCATGCTTGCTCTTTTGTGATGGTCAATAATCAATACATTGTCAATTATCAGCTCATCTTAGGAGAGGAGGTGGCATTATCAAAACTAACCATTTTCGACATTACTAAGCAAATCTGTGATGCAGTTCAAGCCAGGGCTGAGAAAGGTTGTTATACACTTTTCTTATACTAGCTATATTAATATGCAGTTCAAGCCCTATTCTAATTAATCCTTTTTTCTCCAGAGAAGTATCATGGTGTCATTCTTATTCCTGAGGGACTTGTAGAGAGCATTCCTGAATTGTATGCACTTCTGCAGGTAGTTCCTGGTTTCACCAATAGATAACCTCGAGATCTTTGTGTTTCAATTGCAAGCTGAGTATGTTCTATTAATCTTTTAACGCTCGTATTGCAGGAAATTCATGGTCTCCACAGCCAAGGCATTTCCATCGAGAAGATTTCCACTCACCTTTCGCCTTGGGCATCTGCATTGTTTGAATTTTTGCCACCCTTCATCAGGAGACAGGTTATCTTTCTTTCCTTCACTCTGTAGGAGCAAATTACTGTGCTTGTTCTTTGACAAAATTTGTTCATGAACTCTCACTCTTCAATGCAGTTGCTGCTTCACCCAGAGTCTGATGACTCTGCGCAGCTGTCCCAGGTAGTAACTTCGCGAGACGTAGAAAAACCGAAAAGGACCATGTTCTGTTGTTTCTAACTCGAAGTTTCTCTTGCTTAGATTGAGACAGAAAAGCTTCTAGCACAGTTGGTGGAAGCAGAAATGAACAGAAGGATGGTAAATTTTCATCAATCAAACTTTACATTGCACTGGCACTTCATGAATTGGCTTCAAGAAGTACTGATTTCCTTCTCCCTTCCAGAAAGAAGGCATATACAAAGGAAAGAAATTCAATGCAATATGCCATTTCTTCGGGTATCAAGCTCGTGGATCTTTACCATCAAAATTCGACTGCGACTATGCATATGTATGCTCCAACTCCTCATTAGCTTTCTTTCCTAATCCTTCTGTTACACTGCAAATGATGTAACTAGGCTTATGAAATCAGGTTCTTGGACACATCTGCTACCATATTCTAGCAGCCGGGTTGAATGGATACATGGCTACTGTTACTAACTTAAAACATCCTGTCAACAAATGGTGTTGCGGTGCTGCACCACTCACTGTAAGGATCTTATGGTTACAACCATTGTATTTGAAAGAAAGATACATAACAACAATAACAACAACTGAGTCTTCTGAAAGATATAACAACTTTTTTTGGTGAAACTGATTTGGTTTGGCTCAACCAACTAGGCTATGATGAACGTGAAGCGACATTCACGCGGTTCTGGAGCCATTCCTATTGGAAAGCCTGCCATCCATCCTGCCACAGTAGACTTGAAAGGCAAAGTATACGAGTATGTGAGCTTTCATGGTTTACTTATATTCACTTGGAAGTTAACTGAGCTACAATATCTTCGAGCATAAATCTATCGATCTTTTCTTGCTACTTCTATAACATTAATTTCTATAAACATGGAGTCATCACCACCTTCTTGAATCTTGTCTCAGGTTGCTGAGACAGAAGGCTTCAAGCTTTTTGTTGGATGATGTGTACAGAAACCCAGGGCCTCCTCAGTTTGAAGGGCCTGGTGCAGATGATAAGACCTTTACCCTCTCTATCGAGGATCAAGATTACATTGGCAGGATAAAGAAGCTTCAGGATTATCTTGACACGGTTGGTGCGATCTCAATAGTCACTGCTACTCTCTCAAGACATCTTGAGTTTGCAATATAATTGATTTCATTACGTTTGCAGGTGAAGAGCATCATTAAACCCGGGTGTTCCCAAGACGTGCTCAAAGCTGCTTTGAGTGCCATGGCGTCTGTGACTCAAGTGCTGTCAGTGTTGTCTGGTCCATCATTTGGTGGCCATCAGCCACTCTAACTCCGATCGTATCGCCTTTTCTAGGCTCAGTGATGTAACTTGCATGCCCATGTTTAAAGTTTGAAGGCTAAGTGTTGTATTTTGCAGCTGCCCCTGGCTTTCGATAATGTTTGGGAGAAAGCACTTGTTTCTCATTCACTGTGTTTTTTTTCCTTCTTCAATATGCTTCTGGAGCCGAGTCAATTCCAAAAATATCGAGTTAGGATTGAAAACAAGATTCGAATTGAATTCGGGTTGGGAGTTTTTGAATTTGATTCGGATTGAATTTGAATTGATCTGAATTTAAAATTTAAAAGTTTTTTTATGATTAAATCAAATATATATAGTCATTAAGGGGTTTAATTTAAATGCGCTTGCTTGCTTACTCAATTTTCACTTATTCTTCAGAAGGCAGATAGGTTAGGTTTAACATAAATCATAAAATATATAGATAAATCATATTGATGTATGCTAAAAAAATATCAAAAATATCAGAACTCACAGTTTGTTGTAGTTACATGACTCAATAAATTATATCCTTGTTTTTTTGCCTTTTCCAAACTATTTTTTCACTCAGTCCTTTTATTTGAATCACAGTTAATTAATTGTTTAAGAAGTTAAAAGGAGATTGAGCATGGAATTTGGAAAATATGTACTAACAAAATCATATGAGACTATTTATATACATACAAATATAAATTGAGATCTAAAATTAGTGTAATCTTTGACTGTACATCAACTTTGTAGATCATTTTTACATGTGCAGTAGGGGAAACTGAAGCATTGGGTTACATGTTACAAAGAGCTGGTTCTTAAGTGGAAACTTGACAGCCGCCTTCAGATTTGTCTTTCGAGTATCGTTCGTCTTGAATCTCTTCCAGTTCTTCGTCGTCGCCTCGCTTTCCTGCTTGTTCTTTCCAATATGCCACCAGCTTTTTCAGGCGGGAGACTTCTTTGGAGGAGACGTTCTTGCTCGGTTCATTTACTATTGATCGAACCCTCGATGCATACCTGCAAAAGAGAAACTCTTGTTCAAGCATTGAGTGAATATAAACAATCAAAGTGAAGAATTATCTGAACAAAAGCATAATAAAAACTTTGTTGTTTTTTTCTTTGAAGAACTCTTTGAACCAAATGACACAACAAGTGACTGAACAAGATTGACAATGAGTGGATTAAGAGAGTTATATAGTATATGAAAGATGAAAGAAGTCAGAATACATACATCAGAGAATTATAACTCTCTTCCAAGTTTGACTCTGCAGGAGATACATTCACGAACATTAGAGTCTTCGCATTGCCACCGAGAGAATCGCTCATAAGCATTGTAAGTTTATGATTTCTGTATGGTATATGCTGTCCATCTGAACACAGAGCAGCAATCACATCAGCAAGAGCTGAGAGAGACTTGTTGATACTTTGAGCTTCTTTTAATTGGTTTCCTGAAGAACCAGACTTCTTAATCCTTTCCGAACCAGCAAGGTCCACAAAGCTAAGCTGTAAATTGAGAAAGAACCGAGAGAAGCTAAATTCAACATGTTAATTTCTTCTGCAACTATATGTTTACAACTTCATTTCTCAACTAATCTTTTAAAACTATAGGGTGTAGATGGGAAAAAAAAAGAATTTCTGCAGAATACATATAACTGTAATTTAAAAAGCTAATGCAACTCTTAGATAACTAGAATATGATGACTTAAGTATGCTCTGAGCATATATAGTGCACAGAAATTGAGCTGTTGATCAGTGTTTGCAATACATTTGGAAATTTCAAGCAAAATGTGAATCAATGTCATGATTTTAACAGAAATATTTCACAAATCTATCATAAACGTCCAGTATAACATAAAATTTTCAGCAGAGAAAATTGGGTACCTTTCCTCTAGCAAGAGATTGAGTTTGAAGATTGGTACTTTCAATGATAATTGACAGTATCAGATGTGATCTTGAACTTTGATCATTCATGTGAGTTCCAGCAGTATGTCGCTTGTCAGAACCTCTTGAGATAATAGACTTTAGTTCATTGAAATTAGAGATTTGCAACATTGTCACATTTTCAACTGATACCAAACCCTGAAGAATGAAAAACCGTATATTTCAGAAAAGTCAATCTGATGAATAAAGTTAACATTCATCACTATTATATCCAAGTTATAACTAATACAGCAATGAACAAAATAAGGGTTTGATACAAAGAAAAAAAGTTCTACTATTAGATAAAGTTATCGACAAACAGTTCGAGCTAAACACATAAACATCTCTATATTTGAGGCCATCATAGATGGTCTACAAAATACAAAAAAGCTAAGTGCCAGATGGACTTTCATTTGAAATGTTTAATCAAACATGGGACTTAAGTATTACTAAAACTCCAATAATAGACAGTAGATAAAGGTTACCTTTGAATCCTTTTTTATTTCTAACTTTAAACGCTTTGCATGTTTAGGTAACAATAGATCCACAAGAGTGTCCTGATACAGTTCGACCATATAAGCCTGAAATAACATCAAATGACATAGTAAAATATCCAAAATAAGAGAGGAATGCTCAAATGAACGAAGTTTACAGCCTAAAGATGCCAAAGCAAAATTGTCAAAAAATTTAATTTCTATCCAATTTTATACCGTTTCATTTGCTAACAACAAAAAGCTTATAGTTGTCGCGATGGCACTGAGGATTGAACTTCAGATGAGAAATGGCCAAGGTCCAATTAACAGCTCAAATTCAACTTCTTGAATTGAACAAGTTACATAATTGTTAAAATCTTTAACTAATATAGTAATATCTCAAGTCAAACTAAGTCTACAAGTATAACAAAAGAAAAATTATAACAACTCAATTTGAACTCACCTTTAAAGCAAAAGAGTATTTGTTGCTATCTTGCTTTATTACTCTAAAAAGTTCAGCAGTAGCTCTTGGAGTAAGACCAGGATTACCTTCAAAACCATAAATTGTGTATGTCTTTCCAGAACCAGTTTGGCCATATGCAAATATACAAACATTATACCCGTCCACAGCAGATTGCACCAAATACTGCACATAGATTACTTAACAATTAACACATGAAAGCCAAGGAAACACTACATAGCAGCGAAGCGTGGGTGAGCAACAAAGCATGTCTACAAGGTTGTCTTCATTAAGAATAAATATATTTTGCAGAATAAATGTAATTACATTAAGAAATAAGCCACCTTTGTATCTTCAAAAACTTCATCCTGAGATGCACTTTCATTGAAAACACGATCATAGATGTGTTGCTTTGATTTTTCATCCTTCCAAGGATGTTCCAGTGTAAATTCGTCAGAAGCAGCAACTATAGCCTTTTCCTTTTCAACTATCTCCTTCTCATTTAGAGGTCGTAAACGACAATACACTCTTATCTTTCCTTTCATATCTGTTAACAATTAAGAAACAATTTATCATTGTGAGAGAGAATACAAATAAACTATGGAAAGAATAATGGATTCATAGACAAATTTCAATGCTAATAAAACCTTCAATCATATTATAATATCGCTTCCGTAAAATTTGTTCTTCCTTGTAAAGGGCTTCTAACTCAGTGATTTGTGTTCCCTGTTTCTTCAAAATAGCAGCAGTTTGTTCATTCTTCCGATCAATATCCTATCACAATAAAATGTGCAATAGAAAGCTTTAGACTTAAGAGTGAAAACTGTCTCCATGACATATGTTGGACTAATTTTGAGAAAAAAAAATTTATGGAATTATATCACAAGCACAATACCGCTCTGAATTCTCGCAATTCCTCCAACTCTCTTAAAGTATTTTGTAATTCATCTAACTCTGTGTTTCTCGTGGCAATAGTAGCATTAGCAATACTCAAGTCCTGCGTGACACTTAGTAATTTTTGCTGCAGTTCTTTAATATGTGTCTTGAGTATCCTTTTTCCCTCTGTGAAGTTTTTTTCTAATTCATCCTTCTGCATTTCAAAAGACATGTATCCAATGAAAATTAAGTTCAGTATGCTCTTGTATAAAGCAGGCTAGTAAAAGTTGACATTAAAAAGTTGTGCATCTCAGAATGTTGCAAAAAGCTACTGGGCACTGGCTACAAGATCGGCATAATAAAAGTAAACATAATCTGAAGAAAAGAAAGCATATGGATTATGGATGAATACCTCATCACTTTTCTTTTCCTCAAGGTTTTGGATCTTTTGCTCAAGCAAATATTTCTCCTTCAGCAAAATTTTGTAGCTTTCTTTTGATTTGTGCAACTCCTTAATGCCAGCAATTAGATCCTCTTGTGCTTTATTCAGTATCTTTGCATAGAGCATTAGGAAAAAAAAAAACGCAGGCTGTGATATTCAAAAATAAATGTTTGCTTCCAGTGGCATACAGTAATCACTGGATAAAGATAATATTAAGAATGAGAACCAAATAAACCCCATGGTTAGCTTTACATACCTTGGCATCAACACACTGTTTGCGATTGTTCTCAATTTGAGAATGCTCTTTAACTCTCATTCTTGCTAGTTCAGCCTCCAAAGTATTTCTATCCACCAATGCAGACTAAGGATACAGATGAATGATAGGATGAATGAAAGGACCAGCAGTTTCACAATCAGCATTAATTAGAAAAAAAGTACTGGTATCTGCCAGTTCACAAGAGATTACCTGTAGTGCAGAATCTTTTTCATCACATAATGCTTTGACTTTGTCATAATCACAAGTTAGATCACTTAGAGTTTGCCTCTCTGACTTCAACAATTCTTTGAGCATTTCCAATTCTTCCTGCATCTCTAATTGTTGTTTCTCTCTCGAATGCAATTCTTCTAATAACTACAGTGCAGAGCAAGAGATCATTCCTTAAAAAATTCAATTCACACACACAAAAAAAAATTGTCCTTACAAATTCTGAAGGAAAATGTAGTAAGAAAAGAATGTGTATGTCCTTCAAGAATTTTGTTGCTTGGTCACTCTAATGACCTGTTACTCCAAATTGAAACATATGCCAAAACATCAGCATCAGCCATACATGCTGAATCATGATCAGGGATTTTTTAACAAACCAATTCTGTAACCTTCTTTTTGAAAGAACAAGTCCCACTACAATCTTCAACTATTGGAGATCTGTGTCACCAACTTTAAGTTGGTTTTATAGTTCTAACAAATCAACTCATTGATGTATTGAATTTAATTTTAGAGTCGCCAAGCATGTGACTGGAAGTTGATGAGGTTAAAGCCATAATTAATGTGAAATTTTTTATTTTATGCAAGGAGGATATAAGTGGAGTGTTCCTTGCATCGGGATTGAATTATTCAATGAGAATGATGCATGCCAGATGCAGAGCATGTATAACATATTACATTGTGCATTACGCTAGTACCAAACTATAGAAGGGAATGGGCCCATGTAGGATATAGAAGTCGACACAATACTATTGATAGAAATTATCATCTAGACAAATCGTTTATACACTCAATTGAAAATATATGAATCACATAGACAACTTACTCGATCAGCATTCTTTTGTGATTCTTCAATAGATCTGGACAATTCTTGAATGTGTTTTTCATGGGCATCTGGGGAAGAAGCTTTAGCAGAATGAGAAAAATCACCCTGAGTAGCTCCACCAGTGGCTGAGCGTGCTTTTGCATATCGACGGAGCATCACATCATTTATATGTGTCTGAAGAGCTACACATATTTCCTCGCCCTAAACAACAAATGCTAATATTAGATTTGGAAACTTCAGAACATTATCAAATAAGAAGAATAGAGAGGGTCCACAAGTAAGGCAAACAAAATTAGTGTGAAAAATGATATATTGGACACACTCAAACCTGTTTAGTTTCAAACTGAAAAATATGGAGAACACCAGCAACCCTCATCTTGAAAAATACTGCAGTATTGCTGCTACCGAACTGCATAATATCTCTTAGTTCTGCAGAGTGCAAGTACTCCTTTGGCACTGGACGGAAAAAATGAACCTAAAACATAAGGCGGAGCTGATCGTTTAAATCCACCAAATTAAAGTAGATGACCCCAAATAAGGAGACAAACAAGACATAACATTTTGTAACTAACCCCTCTCTTATTGATTCCCAAAATGATTCGTCCAGGTAACAGGCCTATAGGATCATCTATTTTCCGTACACTGAAGAAAACAGAATTCCCATAGGGAAGAGTTCTCAAGATTCTAAGAAACTGCTGTTTAGCATCATCTTTTGACAAGTGTTCCTGCAAGAAACCATAAATATAAATAAGCAATGGATGATGATGATGAGTATTAGTTAAATAAATGTTTGACAAAGGTCTTTTTTGAAGAATATAGAAGCATGTTATTTGATGCACAATTAAGTCATAAATTAAAAAATGGTAAGCACAAAAGATTTCTTGGTGTATACTTCACATCATCATATAGAGGGATACGAAAATAAACATATAACACAAAAAAAGTGTCTTGAACAGATAAAATTACCCTTATACATTAATTTGTAGATGAAGAATAATAGTCGAGTAACATATTTGAAACTCCACAGGTTTTACAATCAATTTGGTAATGACATCAACTTATACAAAACGATGTCAATTTCTAGCCAGGGGAAGAAAGAAAGAAGAACGAATGAGAACAATGTTTATGTGAAAGGCACATGTTACCATTGATCGATAGCGAGATATGATATCAAGCTCCCACTCTTGCATCGAACGTGAAACAGCAATTTGTCTAGGAAGAAATCTTTCAAAATGTGATATCCACTCACTGCAAAATCATCAACTTAGAAGAACATCTACCACCAATATAAAAACTATATATATGTTTTCAACAATGAAGTAAGAGACACTCACACAGATGAATCAGGGCGCTCAGTACACCCAATCTCGACCAAAATTTGTAAGGCAGACAGCTGAGCAGCATCATCTCTTCCAACAGGATAATTTCCAAGCATATAATCATGTTGCAACTGGAACAAAAGATAATACATTGATTTTACTATTGAAGTTGCAAACAGTTTTCAATCAAAATAATATACCTGTACATATGACAATTGCACAAACATTGGGTCAGCTACAGCTTCATCTGATTCACGGAATAATCGTTTCTTGAATATGAGTTTGCAATGCAGAATGTCTCCTTTACTACAATCCTTAGCTGCCTTGAATTCAGTCAATAAATCACCAATATACTTATTATCATCTAAAGCTAAGTATTCCTCTGCATGCATAACAAGATAGATCAGTGGAGTCATGATCAGAAGTTCAAGACAATGGACATAAGTGCTTGTATATAATAACTAAACCCTTTGGCATTATTCTAATCTTTTTGAAAAAATAGTTACCATTTCCAGTATCAGAAGATTTTGAACCATTGACAACTTTTCGACACTCAAATAGACTGAAACTAGAATACACTGACAATTTGATAATTCCAGCAAGTTCCTACAAGAAGAATGTTTTAAATTTTAACAGCACAAATTAACTTACAAATAGCTCAAATTAATAATATAGATATTTCAGGTTCATATGAAAATCAAATATCACATGAACAATTAGCCAAAGCCAAGACCACTTCAGATAATGAACTTCAGACATGCTTCCCTAGTCATAATTCAGGCAATTTGCCACTCCCACGCATCAAGCAGTTGAATGGCTTTTCATTAATTTATTTGTTCATTTGCTCAATGTAACAGATAACGTAGTGCACCTTGTTAGAAATAAAGGATTTAGTTCCCATTCAGACTTAAAAACAATCTGAATTTGAATCAAGTGTTTTATGATAGCACTAGATTGAATTATTGCTTGATGTTTCCAACACACTAGACTGAAAATGCAACATACTTACAGAACAGCAGAAACAACCGAAACCTATACATGCATCATTAAGTGTGATTGGTATATAGATAATGAACGATACAAGATTCCCAAAAGTAGAAGATAAAAATCCTTTGTTACCTCTACAGCATTAGCGACAGTTGTTGCCATGTCATAAGTAATTTCTTCAAAAGTTTCATCCAGAAAAAATACTATTGTTGTAAGCTTTTTGCTAGTCAACAGCGCTTCAATTTCCTGGCGAGAAGGTATTGTTAATCTAGGTCCTGCCTTTACAGAGCATTTCAATGCATCCAATGTATTCAAAGCAAAGGCTTGTATGTCAGGCTCATTGATCACCCCATGAGCCACATAATGAACATATTCTGATAAGTATGCTCCAATATCCTTGCTTGGGGGCATAGTGGAGGCACATATATACATAAGCTCCCAAGCTTTTACCAAAGACTTGCTGCAATAATGGACATTTCGACATTATCAGGATTATTGTGTTCCGATTGGGATTATTTGAAAACTCAATTATACATTTCTGCATGTATTTCTCTTTGGTGAGGACAGATCAGGTACCTATCAGGATTATTACGAGTTTGCTTTGAAATCTGGACAAAGAGTTCGTCTCGAAGTTCAGAACGCTTCAGAGTGTTCTTATAGATTTTAGCAATCAGATCTACACTTTCTTCAAGACTCAATGGCATTATTTTATCAGAAGAATCAATTCCCATGTACTTTAAGATCATCTGAAATAACTTCACCGAACGGCTCACCAGGTCACTGCTTATTTTGAGAAGAGAAGTAGGAATTGGGTCCTGCCATACCATCATTTAGCATATCACAATAAGTACCAAGGAGAGAGAATTTTGTGACTATTCTTTTTTAGAAAAGAAAATTTATTTCTATCTCTAAGCTTTAAACACTAGCACTCTGTCTAGGAACCCATAAAAATATAAATGGCATTGGTGTAACTATGCTACAATGTTGCTCAGATAAGCTTCACCTTTTGAAAGCAGAGCATATCTTCCAATGTGAACTTTTCACGAACTTGAGGACCTATAGATTTTTTTGAGAAAAATCCACGTTTTCCACCAGATTGGATCTGTTTCTGCATGGATCGTAGAAATCCCTTGACCTATAAAGAAAGGGAAAATATAGGACAGTGGGGAGACCCAAGCAAATTAAGTGCAAAATAAAAACCCCTAGAGATAGATATAATCTTGTCTGGAAGAGAGGTCAAACGGACCAATAAGGTACATGCCAAGCACAAGAAGCTTCAGTCTACCTTGTATTCATTTTTTGTCAACTAAAAATTACCATTTAATTAAAATGATATTATCTGGTACTTTCTCACTATGATGATTCTGTTTGATTCCATATGAATCTAATCTTATAGAATCCATTAGATGTCGAACCCAACCAATTAAAAGTATATCTAACTCAATATGGCAACAAAGCAAACCTAATATATTAAAGATTAAATCAAAATCCTTATAAAAGTTGAAAGTAGAGATGAATCTTATGTTTAATGGTTGAAGTAAAAGGTCTGACCATTCCTCTCGCTACGTAGCATAGTCATTATCTACTTTTTTTTTCTCTCTCTTTAATTGTATTGATGGTTTTAAGACTTGGTCGATAGCGAGAATCCATTCAACAATGATTTTTCTATGTTAAAAGCATTCAATGATGAAATTTTATATTACTCAGTTCCTTTCATTTCAAGTATTAAACAAATTAAATAGATAATAATTTATACATTGTCATCAATATAGAATATAATTCTAAACATTTTTGTTATGAATCAACATCTACTTGTTCCATCTGCAATAGTATGTTGTTAAACATATAATTATACAAGTTAACAAATTTTAGAATCAAAATAATTCCAAATAACATTCAATTCTTTTTCAATACATTCAATGTTTATATTTGAAGCTCAAAATTCATGATTGCCGAATTGAACTTTGATTCTGATATAGTCAACATGATTGCTGAAATGAAATAATTTTCAAGTGAAACGGTCCGACTAGTTGCAGATAGAATGTGAGATATGTCACAAACACCTGTTCTTATCATGACAGAGTGGGTGAAGATTGCTTTGCATACCTGGAACCTATCAATTAAAGATACAGCCCCAGCAAGCTCGGCAGGTAGAGCCATTGATAAAGTTGTAGGTGTACTGCAAAAGCAAAATCATCAGGAAACAAACATGTGGAAATCTGGAATCTTACGCAGTTTTTCTAGAGCTTCATCAGATGTATGAATTGATAACATACAATAAATGCAAGAATGTGAATTGAGTGGCAATGAAAAAGAAATGAATGAGCAACAACTTTTGTTTAATTTATTAGTGAGATTTGTTTGGCAGAATAACCCTATTATGTGTGGCCTAAGATAAATCAACTGCTATGTTGCACAATAGTTCCTTCAAGTGGTTCGATTGAAAATTCAGATAACCATTTAATATAGAACTTGTAGAAATACAAATCTTATTACAGAGCTGAATGTGAGGGTATGGCACAAAAATCAGTGAATATCTCATGCTCGATAAGGTGTATGATATACAACACAGTCAAATTTGGTAAGTAATTATGAGTTTACAAGCAATGAGATCTAATGATTGAAACTGTGAGTTGTAGCCAAAAAGATAGCATCTTTATCATCATAGATTCTGGAGAATTGCCATAATATACCAAAGTTAACAATTGGATCATTATCGCAACAAAAGGTATATATAATAAGAGCCAAATAAGCTATCATTGAAAATTATATGTTTGAAGACGAGAAAAAAAAACTCAAAATTCCATTGGTTGCTTGATTCATCCTGGACAAATTAGTGTTCATTGACGAGGGGGGAAAGAAATCTCTGTATCAATGTAGTGAGGAAGCTTGTTGATTGATATAGCCTAATTTGTGAGCAAATATTCAGAACTTCAAACAATGAGTCATGATGTTTTCTAAGTTAAGGTTTCTCTATAGCTGGAATGATGGCACAAGGAATCCCAGCAGAAACTATTAAAATTAAACTATAAAGCCCAAGAAAAAAGGTTTTCATTCTGATTCTCATGTTGTAGGAACAAACAAGGGGAAGTTTATCAACTTACGGAGGAGCGAAATAGGATCCATCACTATCATACCCATCCTCGTTCATGCTGGCAGCAGAGAGATGCAAAGGTGTCATTGAAGATTGGCTTGCTCTAGTAACTTGTGCTGTTACGGAGGGATTGTCAATAGTCATTTCCATAGATCAAGCGCAACATCCTTCTGCCTTCAAACAGATGAGAGATCAAAAGAACAACAAACTCATCTGCATAAATGACGCCGACCGGTAAAATGCAGTCTTTGCCAAAGTCAGAGCCAGATTCATAAAAAAACTAATCTCAAATATTGCCTTCGACTTCAAGAAAACCACCATTAAAGCTTGCTGGTAAAAAAAGGACCCTTCTGGCACCCGCAAAAGAGATGGTGACAAACTAGTGAAATTTTGTTTTCTTTTTTCTCTGCAAAATAAATTTGTTGCCATGATTAGCCACACAAATATTGCTCCACTTTTTCCGTGCTAAAGGTAATTCACAAACTAGACAATGCTTAAAGCTAGTGAAAGCTACAGTTCAAATAACAGCTGGATTTGAACTCTTACACTGCGTCGATCCGAAATACCACCAGAAGAGAAACCCCAAACCGAGAAGATGGGACTCGAGCGCTACGATCTGAGAAGACCACCCGAGATGCAAGATCGTGCGACAAGCCACCACCTTTCGAACCAAGACGACAAAATCCAGGCCTAAATGTGGTCGGCACGAAGTCGAATCCCCACCCGCACAATGCGCGAGAGAACAAAATAAAGAAACCAAAACCCTATCATACGAACGTCACCGGCGGCAGCAAACAACGCCATCCCGTCATCAGCTTCTTCCTCGTCGGCCGCCGCCGCAGCCGGCTGTGCTCCGCTTTCTGGTCTCCTCCGTGCTCCGTGACGAGATCTAATCGGACGGCATTAAAATTCGAAGTCGCCAAATGGAAAACCTCGCGTGTCACGAGGATTAAAGAAATCACGCTTAAATGGAGGATGAGAGAGAGAATAAAAGCAGCAGCAGGAGTCGAAGATTTGAAGCCAAAAGTCGCTTCTTCTTTTTTTTTTCTAGAACCCCAAACAAAATCTTTTATGTTCACTTTTACCAAATTCCCCCCCTTTCTCTGTATGTTTACGAAATCGAATTTTGAATGGATATTAAAATGTCTTATCCAAGTGATAAATATGAAGATATATATTATTTAAGATTTCAAATTCGAAAAGAACATGTAATTGATGTAATTATTGACTAAGATGTTATTTTGATAATTTCTTAATTTAATTTTTTACAAATATAAAAATATTCATAGAATATGTCAGATTGTTATACTGCACTCTTTACTCCATATATTTCATGAGCAACTAATTTTTTATATTTTTTTATTATAATTCAATTTTAATGTTCGTTTCGTCTTCACAAGATGAAGCATGTCATTGCTTTCATTTTGCCAAAATATCTTCCATCATGAACCAAAAGAAGTTGGTTCAATTTTAGTTCAAAACTGAATCATTTGGTTCAATAACCAAACCACCTCCCATTTGAACCAAACTAATTTTGTCTATTTCGTCTTCATAAGATGAAATCCATCATCTTGCCTTTGTCCGGTCCAACCATATTTTATTTCTCTCATTCTGAGAATCCAATTCTCAAATCATTTTAAGTCCTTCTGAGAAACATATAGTGCATATGACCTAATAGATTTTCGGTTATGTTGGTCATCCGTAGTTAACTCTTAATTACAGATCGATCATGAGTGGCACCTAGTAGTACGTCATAATCCTCAATTGATTAAAAAATCATCAACTGATTCCAAAATAATTTCAAAATCCTTCAGCAGCTATAATGAAACGTGTCTCGTTCCTTTCACTGTCTTATACCTGCTTGGTTTATGACATGATCTATGTATGTCAGTCTCCATTGGGCTGACTACATCACACCAAACTTAAGCTTGCTTTCTTGTCCTGTTGATTCAAGTTACTTGTACATGTGTCCAAGAGTGTCATACTCTTGATATATGATGTTTTGACCAAAGACTTTCAGTAACAATCTTAACAAGTGGTTGCCGGGTATATGTCTCTTTTTACAAAGAGCGGTGAATCCTCTGTGAGCTATTCAAATATCTTCGGGTACTTTGACTTATACCCAATCATCCCGGATCCACACATCCTCAGAGATGTTTACTTAAAATGTCAAAATATAAGCCTCCATAATCAAGGTGACTTGAATACCGCAAGTCCAAGAAAACTCGTACTTAAGCTAGCACTAAGATCTTCATTGATATATGTATAGAACCATATGAAGTCTCACAATAGGTCACTCCAATGAACTAGTTATCTTTAACTAGCATCTATGTTTAACTCTCAACATCCAATGTGTTCAGCTAGTGAGAATAGCTGCTTGGTAAATCAAGGAGTTTAAAACGTGCTAGTCTTAATAGAATTGATGACGTTCGCGTTTATCAATTCATCGACTAAGGATAATTTCAATACATTTATAATTATACATGTGCTCATAAATTGTGATACAATCATAAATTCTTTCATGCTATGAATCGTATTATGGACATTTAGTAAATAAGTTTAAAATCCAATCAAACACATAAAAAAATATACACTTAAATAGTAAATTTCTATTTATTAAATAGTACAACCGTAAAACGATTACCTTAGGACACCTCTCAAATATAACAGACTTCCACTTGGCCTAAAGTCAATCGTTATGATATCTAATACCAAACGCCTTTATAGGTTCCTTAAACTTACTTTAAGGTAGAGATTTTATCAAAGGATCCACAAAGTTTCTTTTGTTGGGATGTATACCAGAATCCTAGCTATCTATATAAATAAACATTCTAAAATAAGAATCACATTTGATCAATATTTAAATCTTAAAGATAAAATCTAAATGATTTAATAGCAAATAAAATTAAAATAAATATAAAAAAAACATGCGCCACAACGCATAGTGGACAATGTGCATGTGAAATTCAACTATTCTTTAATGTTGTGATTGATGTAAAAGTTTTCAGAATATAATTGAGTTGATTATTATGAGATAAATTTTAATAAAGGTTGAATTTTGATGAAATCGAGGTAATATTTTTTTTAATGATTAATTGAGCACGGAACAAGAGTGATGATCAATGACTTGACCTACAGTCAAATGAATTAGTTCGTGACTGAAACGAATTAATTCATCAAAAATCTATTATACAATAGGACGAAACAATAATAAATTAGAATATCTCTAGTCCAATTCTATTCAAGATGAATTACAGATTAGGCGATTTAATTTATGAGCTTATAAAATATATATATATATATATAATATTAAATTTTTATATTTGAATTACGAATTAAATGGATTAAATCTACGAGTCCACCAAAAATAAAAAATATATATAATATTAAAATATTTAAATTTGATTGTGGATTAGGTGGGTTGAATCCACAAACTCTTAAAAATTTCACTTTTATTTAAAATTTTAGAAAAAAAAATTCAACCCGCAAATCAACTCAAATCCATCGTGCATCGATCTATGTAAGTTGTGCGTCCAAGCGAAGCACCCATTTGAATTGTGAGTTAATAAAATATTAATTTAATTTATTTAAATTATTTGACGGGATGAATCAACTCAACGAACATAATTTAAATTAATGACTCTAGTGGTAAACTCTAAAAGCTCTTAGTCAGTTCCTCTTCTGCAAAGGTGGAATCCGTCACCTTAGCGGCCCCACACGATCGGTTCCACGATCATCTGTGAAAAGGTAAATCAAGAAACTACATCTTAATCAGTTCCTCCGACATCACACTAATGGTGGCTAGTGAGCAATTGCTTTCCATGACTACTATTTGAGTGACGGAGCAACAGAACTCGATCCAGAATGAAGAAAGAAACAAGAGCCAATTCTAATTAATTAACATTTTCTCAAAATTGCTCATAAAATTAAGATGTTTAAGAAAACAATAAAGCTCTAGCTAGCTAGCCATTTTCTTCATCAATGAAATCAACGTAGAAAGATCGATCACTAGAAGAAAAGGAAAGCTTAATTCAGTACTTGCCGTAGACAATCATGTTAGAGGTAAATTTAAATATATATATATATATATATATAGAAATGATATATTGCGCGACATCCCCATCCGCGACCCCACCATCCGACCCACGCCCACTGCCACCGCTCCCGTTTCGCCGTCCGGCCACCTTCGGCCGCCGGATCGGGCCCGATCGACGTGCCACTCACCGGCACGTCGACCGGCGCCGCTGCCGCCGATCCTTCCCCGGCCGATCTCGGACCAGAATTTGGTTGGATTCCGGCCGTGGTTTGGCCGGAATCCGCGCCAGTCACTGTGGTCTCGGATTCCGGCCAAATTCGCTGTCGTCCGGCCATATCCGGCCGCCGGACCGACGCTGATCGACACGCCGGCGAGTGGCGCGTCGATTGGGCCCGGTCCGGCGGTCGGAGATGGCTGGACAACAATGAAATCACGGCGGCAGTGGGCGTGGGTGGGAGAAGTCGTGGACAGGGTCGCGTAGGCACGGCGCGCAGTATATCATTTATATATATAGGAAGAAACTAAACTCATTATTCATGGTTCACTTCAGCAAAAGATAGAATCTGCTACCTCAGTAGCTCTACACGGTTGGTTTCATGACTATATGTGAAGAGGTAAATCGAGAAGCTGTAGTTGATCATGACGGAGGAGGACATTACCTCGGCTTCGTCAAGATTCGACACTTGCCCACTTCAACAACTCTGCTTCATCATAACTAATTCAGTTATGTCCTACGGGCAATTATTCGTGGTTCACACATTAATTTGCACAAGCATGAATGGACTCCTCCTTTTTGAACACTCATCCTGAATTAATTAATAAATGATAAGCTTGCAAGCCATGTGTTAATGTTACTAGTACGTTTGTGATCATGATCTTATGATTAATTTGTTGGGATGTATACAAGAATCCTAACTATCTATGTAAATAAACATTCTGAAATGAGAATTACTTTTGGTCAATGTTTGCATTTAGTTTTTATGCAAGTGTCCATTTAATCTATATTATAGATAAACATGGTGTGCGGAGTCACACACAGAAGACCATGTTATCAGTTCCTTATAGATTATAAACAGTGTTCACAACCAAGATGGATTGGACAAACTATTAGACTGGTTGTAGTGTAGTTTGATCTTAGTCTGTCTTGACTATAGAATTACACTAATACACTCAGTGTGTATTGAGCAGGACCATCTGAGGATTGTTCGATTTATACTGACTATATAATCGAACTAAATCTCTGTTACTATGGATGTACATGGTCTTAATCCCAATATAATAACAAACACATGTACTTAGTATGTACTTCTTTGATTCATCAAAGGGTGAGATTTAGAGCGATAGATCAAAAGGCCCGATGAGTTGGGAAGTAGTATTATGTACATGGTATGTTGTTGATTATAGAAGGAATATGTGTCCTAAATATAGGTTGATGATGTCCCCTTGAGGAGCTCATAAGGATTATTATGTAAACCCTGCAGGTGGACTTTGTCCGCATGATAATAAGGTTGAGTGGTACTACTCTTGGATTAGAAGTTAATTAAATTCGAGTTGTCAATAACTCATTTAATTGACGGATATACGATATCTTAAACACATGGAGATTGATGTACTTATAGTAAGAAGGAGTCCATATTATAATATAGGATTGGTGCGGTAGTGCAATAATAACTCTCTAGTGGAATGAGTTATTATTGATAGACTTAAGCTGTGTGTTCAGGAGGAACATGGGAAGCTTAAGCTCATCGAGAGACCAAAACCAATTCCTCCTCTAGGTCCCTACTGTAGCATCTGAAAATCCTCGAATCCACCTCAGGAAGAATTCTTGGAGACCTTCGGAAGAATTCTTGAAGACCTCTTGGAGACCTTCGGAAGAATTCTTGAAGAACTCAGAAGACCTTGGAAGACATCCGAAAGAATTCTGTGAGAAATTTCGGATAGGAAATTCTATTTATAAAAGAAAATTTCTGGAATTTTATTTAGAATATTTTCGGGAAAAATTCGGATAAGAAAGAAATTTTTTATAAGAATTTCCGCTAAGAAATTTCGTCTTTATAAAATTTTATGAATTAATTTTGTTAAATTAACAAAATATTAATCTCGTTAAATATTAGCGAGATATAATTAAAAGATTTTGTTAAAGATAAGAACAAAATTAATATAATAGAAACTTATTAAAAAGATAATAAATCTTATCTGTTGAATTTTATTAGATTTGTTCTAATAAAATCTTATAAAGAGATTTATTTCTAAGTAAATCTAGATAAGATAAGGTTGTTAGATTCTTTCTAATAAAATCTTATTAAGAGATTTATTTCTAAATAAATCTAGATAAAATAAGTTTATTAGTATGTTTCTAATAAATTTTTCTTAAAGATTTTATTAGATTTTTTCTAACTAAATCTGGATAAGAAAATTTATTAGAATCTTTCTTAAATTTCCATGATGGCTTAGCTATATAAAGGAGGGTTTAGGAGAGGCAAAACACAATTTAGTTTTGGCTTTTCTCCTCCCCTAAGGGCCGACGGCATTAAGAAGCCTCTCCTTCTTTTTCTTTGCCGCCAACCCCTCCTCTCTTCTTCTCCCTTCTAGGGCCGGCGCCCCTCTTGTTCTTCTTTCCCCTTGCAAGCTTCGGTTCTTCTCCTCTCCATCTTTGCTAGGGCCGGCAAACAAGTTCCCCATCTCTTGTTAGGGCCAGCGGCCAAGAGAAGAAGAAGAAGAAGGGAAAGAAGAAAATAGAAGAGGAAAAAGAGAAGGTTTTCCTTGCTTGCCATTGGATTATAGAAGAGTTTTGGTGGAATCATCTCGAAGGATCGTTGTTCACACAACGTTCGAGAAAGAGGAGAGGATATACAATAGAAGATCAAGGAGTCATCACCTTCTTCTAAACATCCCGCAAAGAAGAGGTATAATTTATGTTTCCGCTTCAATAAATTATTCTTCTTCTCCATGGATCCTGTAAACCAAACACAAGAGCCCAATGATCTAAATGCATCAATCAAACTTTGTTTGATCAACTATGAGGACAACTTAAATTCGTTTTCGAAAAAAATTTTATTCTAAAAGAATTCATCGGAACAGATTTTCTAGTGTTTCTCATCATAATTGAATGCCCAAGAAAAGTCGATGTATTAATTACAATTGCTGTAGAGTACTCCAATCTTTCTTTCAATAATTTGTCAGTGTTTTGACATGAATCAATTTTCTTTTTCATTTATTGTTTTTCTTTCAATATGTGTTGTTTGTTCTCATAAAAAAGGAAAAGTTTGAGAAGAACAGCACCCTAACTTTTATATTTTAAAATAAATATTTGTTATTAGCTTTTGACAGTACTTTTGAATCTATGAGAATTAAGTAAATGATGTAAAAAATGATAAATGATAATTTATTTATTTATTTTTATTTTCTAGCTTTAAAATTCTATTTTTCAGAAGATAACTAAAATTTTAGAATTACCAGCTGCCAAATGTGGCCTATGGAATCTTCTAAGATCCCATCAATTCCTTTCATGAAATATAAGCAAATTCTAATTGATCCATTTGCAGAAAATGAACAAATAAAGATGCATGAATTTTTCCTTTCATGGAAACTCACTATAAAAGGCAATTAAGAAAATCTAGGAACCCAAGTTGCAAGCCTTCCAAAGATTTTGCCAGGTCCATTAATTTTGCTTTATTTGGAAACCTACTATTAAAGGAAATGAAATCTAGCAACCAAATCTTCCATTTATTCGATTTAACAACAAGAATAATATAAGAAAGGAATATTGTTAATTAAATCAGATGAATGTTTGCAGACAGTGAATCCTAATCTTTTTCATATTTGAAAATAATACATGTTCTTAACTAACCCTTTTCCTTAATTTCTATTTATTCAAACTCTCCTAATTGACATCATTTCTCCTGATCAGTTTTTTTAATAAATAAATAAATAACTAAATAATCAGGTTTTATTTCAGATTGAAGAAGAATGGATCATCTTCCACCTTCCTACCTCGTTCATGATCTCCATAAACGTCAAAGATTGCAGCAATCCAATGTGGAGGAGGAGCTCAAGGACGTTAGCAGCAACAGCAATGAGGAGAGTAGCGGCGGCGGCGGCGGCGGCGGCGCGGCCGGGGAGCAGGGGAGCCAGCGGAGGCGCGGCCGGCCGCCGGGGTCGAGGAACAGGCCTAAGCCTCCGGTGGTCATCACACCCGAGAGCGGCCACCTGGTGCGGGCGCACGTGATGGAGGTCGCCGCTGGTCACGACGTGGTGGAGAGCGTCGCGGAGTTCGCGCGGCGGCGCCGGGTCGGCCTCGGCGTGATCAGCGGCCGCGGGACCGTCGCCGCCGTCACCGTCCGCGGACCAGACGGCGCCGTTCTGACGCTGCGCGGGCTGTTCGAGGTCGTGTCGATCTCGGGGTCGGTCCTTCCGCCGCCATCTCCGCCGGCGGCGTCGTGGCTGACGGTGTACTTGGTCGGTCCGCAGGGGCAGGTGGTGGGCGGGAGCGTGGTGGGGCCGATGGTGGCAGCGGTGCCCGTGATGATCATGGCGACGTCCTTCGGGAAAGCGGCGTACGAGAAGCTTCCTTTGAATATTCCAGAGCAGCCGCTGGATCAAAACATCCCGTTGCAGGAGTCGTCGCCGGCGTTTCCTCCTCTACCGCAGCAATTGGCGGGCGCCGGCAACAGCCGACCGCCATTTCAAGGCCACCTGCCTCCGCTGCCAGGTCTGGTCAACAACAACCTGCCGCCGCCGCTGGCCGGCGATGACTTGGGATTGTGAGAGCAGCACAAAATTCAGTAATTTGATACAAATATAGAGAAAATTTAGTAGTAATTTGCAATTTTGTTTTTGTTTTCCCATTTTTCTTTTAATTTCTTAAACTTCAATTAATGTAAGTTAAGATACATACAATCGATCACAAAAAATTAGAAAAAAAAAGTTGATTTGGTTTCACTTTCAAAAGAAACTATTGTTTTCATACGGAAAACAAAAGAACCTTTTAATTTCTTTAATGACATTGCTATTTTTCTTCTTAAAATAATTAAATTATTTATTAACTATCCTAGTAGTTAATTACTTTACTTAGTGTACATATTTTTTTAAAAAATTGATTTGCTTTCTAATAAATCAAACAACAATTGATAATTAGTAATATCAAATTTGATACAAATGAAAATCAGGACATGGAAGGTCAACCACACTATTATATGCATGCAATGCATTAAATTTTTAATTAATTTTTTATTTTCCTGGAAGTAAAATATTATCATGTAATTTTTGGACAGTTTGCGATTTATTAAAAGGTAATTGTTGTTCAAAAGTCATATTTTCTGAAAGAGGAGACACTGATTTTGGCCCCTAATAAATTTAATCATTTGTAAAAAAATAAATCAAAAAAAAGGTAATTGTTGTTCAAATGCTCTCGATCCTGTCATTCATTCATGTATTTGATAAAATGAATATCTCTTTCCTGTAGAGGTCAGCAAATGGTTGTGTTTGAAATGTGTAATCATACAGTGCTCTGTTATTTGTTGACAATTTGAAGTTGTGCCTTGCTGCAGTAATCCTGAGGGCTTGAAGGTTCTCTTTCAACCATTGAATTTGGTTTGTGATTTGATCGTGGATGCAAGTTAACAAAGATTGGTCATGAATAGTCAGCCACAAGGATGCAATTTGATGGTGCGAACCATCTATAAGAAACAGATGTTTGGGTGCCCTTCCAACCATCGGATTTGTGACTAGTTAACAAGGAATGAACATTATGGAGAATTATAAATCTCGACAGAATTTGAGCATTAAACATGTATAAATATTAACATAACAGAGCAACATGAGCTATGCGGCATTGCAACCCCATCACAAAATGCATCAATGCTACTGAAACAAAACATTGAATGGTAAGCAAATCCCAAACTCGTATATCATTAGTTATAATTCTATGAATATTCAAACTGTGCTAGTATCTCAGACAAATACATCAAACTAGTTAAGTGCCATTATAACATGCACCCCTTTCATTAAAGAAATACTTAATCATGTCGACAAGTAGATCACAGTGTAGGACTTGTGGTTTCCCTTTCATACAAATAAAATGGTGAGCAACCAAATGAAATCAATATGAATTATTTAATTTATAAATGTATCAACATATTGAAGTCATCCAAACACCAAAGATTTGTTTAAAACTATTGGGATTATACCACTAAGGTACTGAAGGAAACATTGTTTAAAATAATCGACCAAAAATGTTAAAACTGCACTAAAATTGATTTGCTCCTATTTCTTTCTAATTATTGTCTAATTAATCAGCCTATGCAGTCTAGCAATATAAATAACACACTCACTATCAGAAATACTTACCTATAAACTAAATTATTGAATACCAATACAGTAGGAAGAACTTCACGATAACCTTTCATTTAATAATTCAATAGTTCCTTCCTTCTCAAGTAGGAATCGGCTACACTGAGAAAGACATGCTTTTCTAGCTCCAACTCAACCACAGGTTGATTCTGAAAACAATCTACCTTGATCTGCAAGGTGGTTGAAAATTATCAGCAAAATTTAAGCAGAATAAAAATACCACGAAGATTAAATTAAGAATGACAATTGAAAGGCCTAACCTTTCCATTTCCACCTTGAAACTCTAATTTCAAATTGGAAACTTCTCTTGATGACAAATATGTTTGTAAATTATCAGCAAGCTTCTTATCGCCTACAACATAAAATGCAGGTGTTCAAATCTCAAGTTCAGCGTGCTATATGACAATTTGAAATAAATTGCTATATATATATATATATATATATATATATATATATATAACCTGAATATAATGCAACAATGGCTTCAGTATCAAACACAAGAGCAGGCTTTGCTATGCTGATAACAAAGGAGACATTAGGTAGTTCCTCATGGGATAGCAAAACCTGCAATAGATTATAGAACACTAGTCAAGCAGTCTGTCAAGTCAACTGAGACTGTAACATGGAGCCCTCGCAACCCCCACTGCTCCGCAATCAACATAAAATCATATATCAGAGGATATAGTAATTGCTCTACCTGAAACTCCTCCTGGCACAAAATCACCTGAGATCAGTAGCACAAAGTACAATATCAGCCCAGTCGAAAAGGGTAATATAACATG
The DNA here is from genome assembly GCF_044706935.1 of Curcuma longa. Taxonomy (NCBI): domain Eukaryota; kingdom Viridiplantae; phylum Streptophyta; class Magnoliopsida; order Zingiberales; family Zingiberaceae; genus Curcuma; species Curcuma longa. Next base: position 7,942,571 of record NC_133861.1, read on the forward strand.
TGCAAAGGAGGAAATAGAGCAACACTAAATTGATAGATGAACAATAATGCCTTGAAAAATTAAAAAAAAAAACAATAAATAAGGATGAAAGCTGCAAGGAACTACGATTCCATTGACAAATTACAGAAAAATAAAAATTAGATATAATGGTGATGCATCAAAATAGAGAGCAAAGATGTTTGTTTTGGCAGAAAAGAAAAGAAAAAGGTTTGCAATAGAACTGCGCTCATTCAATATAATTTCTTTAATTGCTTAACACTTACAGCATCAGCAGGAGTGTATGTTTGGTGAAGTAAAGGGGATCCAAGAGCATCTTTGATGTATTCCTCCTGCAGCAGAAATGCCACAGGAAAAATTTGAAGGATATCCACCATAAGGGTAACCAAAGAATAAGCACATAGCTGAACACAATGAAGACCATACCTGCGATTCCACAATTTTCTCCAAGATATTTTTATCTTTGCCAAGAGGTTCATAGTATACCTCCACGACATCAGTGAGATCCAAACCAGCTTTCTTGCGCAATTTCTGAATGCGGCTGACAACCTAACTCAAATAGTAACAAACGCTGAGCAAGCATCAAACATTATTTTGTTTTTCATAGGTGTAAAACTTGTACATTCATGGAAGAACGAAAATAAAATCTTCCATATCCTATCCTTTCATATCTCTCCAAGTGAAAGGATCCTCATTCTGGAACTCAATTTCACAGCAACAAGCAAATTTAACAGGCAATTGGGGACACAAGATTGGCAATGTTCTAAAACACATTACACTCCAATCAATTCCAAAGCAGACCAACATGGCTGAACTCAATAACCAAGACATAGATATGTACACATACATAACACAGTATGAGGGGAGCACTTCTAGAGAGATGGCATTGGAGAGGAAATTTTAATGGTCCAAAGCATAATAGACAAATGGAAAGTATGAATCAATGTTATCCTAGAAATATTGATTCCAAGTGCAACCAAAATTCAATTACTGCACCTTCGCAAGTAATAAAATATTGAAAATTCGAAAGACCAATTTATGAGATTTAGCAGTTCGAACATAGACATGGTAAAAGTAGCCTTCAATATCCAGTGCAGATATATGAAAAAACAATGAATCTGTTCTTTAAATGAAAGCCGTATATAACATGATGAATATGTAGGAGAAGAAATATTATTGACTTGTAAAACCTCCACAATCTGAAGAAAAATTCAGACACCATAACTTACCTCTCGAGCAATTCCTGCATCAAACAATGATTCGTCAGCCCTTAAATCCAATACAACCAAAACATCACCTGAGGAAAGGGGTATGACACTGAGCATGGGGAGGAAATGGAATTTTACATTATGATCTAGAGACAAACTTTATTTTACCATCTCCAGCAGCATCAATCTCCTTTTCTGTGCTATCAGCAGGCCGTTTGAACTCCCGCAATATCTGAAAGCATGCACCAAATGCAGTGATCTCTCAGAACCACAATAATTAGAGATTTTAAAGTAGTTGAACTGTGGAACATCAAAATCTTCATGACCTATATGTTTTAGGCAATGAGAAAAACATACAGATTAACACCATGATATGTCATAAAGACAACTAATCCAGAATGAATCCAAAAACTCAAAAAGGATTATCAAGTTATTTGATTAAAATAGTAAAATATAATAAAATTAATGGCGAGAGTAAGATACATGTGTTAAAGCCATATGAGTTAAGACAGCTTATTGCTATAGCTGTTAATTAATTTATCTAAAACACAGTACATTATGGCGAAAATATACCAACCTGAAAATCAAGACAGATGATGCAAAAAAAAAAAAAAAAAAAAACAATGTCCAAGCATCGAGAGGTTTAGGCAAATACATATTGGTGTGTATGATTCTTTAATCAGCGGCACAAAGATAGAATGCTAGCCACATGTTATCACTGTTATGCACCATTGAAGCAGACCATCATAACTATATTGAAATAACTCCCAAAGAAATAATACAGAAATATAGCATAAATGTCTTGAACTTTTCTTCTATCTCTATTGGACCACCAGGTTGGTCATCAACACAGCAACACCCAAAAATTCTAGAAAATAAGATAGGCAGTGAAGATACCCTAATCACAAGATAAGCCACAAACACGAGAAGGAAGATAGGTGGTGCATCTGAATAGTATAGAAGTCACAATTTTAATGTAAGAGCTTTCTTCAGACTAAAAAATCCAAATTGCAGCAAAAGTAAAGGTTTATATAATAGAGATAGATAGATAGATAAGACATTCCATTAGCTAAGAAGCATGTAACATAAGAAAAAATATCTGCAAAAGGGGAAATGCATAACTTGATCAGATAATAACGTCAAAATTCACCAGTGCAGCAAATGTAGAGAATGGTTTGAATTATCAGTATGATAACAATAACAATCTAGACTCCAAACAGTATGTACCTGTATACCAGGCCATATATGTATATACAATCTGGAACAGGTAGTACAAAAAATACCTAGAACTATGATTTATAGTATACAGTAGTCCATTTGCAAAGTTTCCTAAAGAATGATTAGCTCAAGTGTTCTACGGAAGATTAATCATATACCAAAACTTTATAAGATTTTGAAGATCTTAAATTTTAGACCTTTATATCATTCTGCTTCAGGCAATGCCCAGAGAAAGTGGCTTCCCCAGATTGCTCAAATAACAGTATGTCAGCCTGAGACATTGCTTTAACCTCCTTAGCCACAGCAGCCATTGCCTTCCCCAATCTTTTACCTAATACGCTAAAAAAAAAATACAAAACAGAAATCAGCTATCACAATCTGAAGGATTCCAAAAGACTTAGTGAAAGCCACAGCATACCTAAAATCAGGCTCAGCCCGTAATGAAGCATACTTCAAAGGATCATTGCAAGGAACCACTAATTTAGCATTGAGCTCCTCCATCACGTACTACAATATCCAGAGAACATTTGCATTTCAATTCAGTAAAATGACCCCATATTGGAAGAACAACGATAAATATTTGAACAATGAAAGGTGTAATAAAGCAATTTTTTGACAGAAAATAACACATGAAAGGTGTTAAGTAACCTCAAAATAAATATAAAAAGAAAAGGGATTGGTATTTCTTTTCGCGTTCATTGTTCTCTTGGAAGTTTGGTTTGCTTTCAAAATTTAAAATTAACAAAGTATCACTAAAATTGAGGTTCATGAATTTCACTTTCTTATCTGGTCAGTTAGAACTGAGTCTGTTTAATTCGTTTAGGATTTTCTATGCTCTTGAACAATGACAATCATAAACAGAAATTGGTCATTTTCTGAATTATTGTTTTCCTACTAAACTCCAATAGCAACAGATGGGTTAACCAGAGGGAATGTTAATATAATTCATATAAATTTACACCTCCAAAAAAATCCAAATCTTTAAATTAAGAGTGTAGCAATGCAAATGGAAACTACACTAATGCAAGAAAACAAAATTTAGTTGAAACCAGACCTCCCTCAACTTTCCAGTAATATCTTCAAGGAAGTCCGAATCAGGATGAACAACAATCATTTCCCTAAAAATAAAAGAACAAAAACAATTGCTCAATAAAAAGGAAGACATTATAGTAAAAAGTAAAAAATCAATTCCTCATACTTGAGTGGTGTTTTGAGAGGTTTACTGTGACGTTCCCGAATATTGCGCACCAGGTCAATGACGGTCATCATCCTCGTGACACTTTGTTCAATGCGCTTGTCCCTCTAAAGATATCGGCAGAAGATATTTAAGCAAGTTAAAATGGAACTGGAAGAAATTATACAGTAATGGAAAAATTGCTGCTAAGAAACTGATAATTATACCTTCCCTAATGTTGAAGGAAAATTACAATAATGAACACTTTCCTCAGATCCATCAGAGACCTTCCGAAGGTTTTGATAAAGAACCTCCGTAAAGAAAGGTGTGAATGGAGCCATCACTTTGCAGGTAGTTAAAAGCACCTAAAAAATATCAAACTATATATGAGTGATCAAAGTATCTATCACATTATGCAGAATTTAATAATGTTTCTTGAGATTAAAATGAAGCCTGGCTTAGGTAGCTGAAAATGGAATCCAGATGACTTCAAAAGAGCAAAAAAAAAAATTGGTCTACAGTGATATCAGTTTTCAAAACCAAAGATAGTAATAAGAGTTTTCATCTTATCCCATCAAATATTGGATGAATGATACAGATGGCATTGAAGGATTTGACAATGCATGAAAGGCAGAGAGACTCGCATCAAAATTAATAAAATAAATAACAAAAGAGCAACAAACAAAATATGAGGTCCAGCAATTTTATTCTATCAAAACATATTCCAATATCTCCCTGTTGAATAATAGATCCAAAATATCTAAACCATTCAACTTCACTATCATCACGCTGTTTATTCTATCATTGCTGAAATATATTGTCATCGTTGTCATCATCATCAAGTCATGTTTGTCCCAACTATTCCATGATTCTCATCCTTGCATTCACGTCCTATGCAAGTTCCATTGAGCTCCATGCAAGGTTGTATCAAGGTGATTGGCAGTGAAGACACTAGGATCACTTTACAACTATCTAGTCCTAGTCACACTCATATGGATTTAGACCGTTTAGGCATTGGCTAACAAGGCCTAACACAATTATTAACATTTTTCATTCAAGCTTGGGATTCTTGAAACTCTATAAGAATATTTCATATATTCAATTTCAAATGTGCTCGATTTCTATTTGTTAAAACTTCAAATGTGTATCTTAATTCTCATCTATCAGCAGACCACTAAATGGAAATAACATTCACTAGGGAGATTTATATTGAATATGATTAATAAGTTCATCTAGTAGCAATGAAAAGGATAAGAGCTTAAAGATAGCATTTCAACCTATAATTACATAAATTATTAGCTATGTTTAACATAACTATATTATCATACAAGGATTTTATTGCTAGATGTTTGCAGCCTCTCTAAAACCCACCAAAATAAAAGTCCAGGAACTTTAGCATAAATTTTCATAAGTAAATAGAAATCATGAGAAAACCCTTCTTTCCTTAGTATTTCTCATTAATTGCTTAAAAATAAATAACATCAAAGTTGACCTTACAAGTGTAAGTCTGAAGCCAAGTTTTTTTTACCTATTCTCAATGGTTTGCTTCACAAATTTCATAATGTATGGTTTTCTCCACTTATAATGTATTCCTTATGATGGTTTTAGCTGATCAGAAATACTAGTGCAATGATGAAATAGATAAATATATGATGGTTTTAACAACATCAAATGCAATTGAAATAACAAGTATCATGCAATATCTTGCACTACAAACATAGGAAGAGAAAGTGCAATACAGGATGATAAATCCCACATGTAAAAAAGATGAGCATACATGATACAAAGTTGAAAGCGACATTATGCAGTCTTCTTCTCCTGTACGCCCCTTCAATCTCTTTCGATTAAACCGCACATATATGTTGGTAAGGTTGTCGATGAACTTCAAAAGATATGGAATGACCTGCAAAAAAAGCCACATTAAGAAGAAAAAAAGGAGAAAATTCATATATCATAATTTTAAAGTTTAGAACAACATGAACACTAAGGATATATGAAGATACCGTGTACAACCGATAAGCATCCATTTCTTGACGAACAAATTGAATTAAACTTTCAGTGGCTGAATTTATCCATTGGTCAAGCACATTTGAAGAGTTCTGAAGAGCTTCATAATCCACTGGAACAAAGGATGTGAGACCCTCAACCTCAAGCCTTTTTGCATTTTGGACAAGGAATCTATATGCATTATACCACGGAAGGAAGACATCTTTGACCTGCTTAAGCAAAACAGAATAGGTAACAGTAACAATATATTAAAACAAACATCACAGACAATCCACATGACAAACAAATCATGATAAAAAGAGCCACCTACAACATTATACACGCCATTCTTTTTGAACTGCAAATTCTCAGCGCGTACTACAGGAGAATTAACCAAATATAATCGCAATGCATCCTGTAGGTTCCATGTAATCATTATCACCATGGAAATTGTATATATGAACAAAACAAATTATCATAACTCAACATTAACTTCGTGTTAGTGAAGCTAATTGCATACCGCTCCATAATCGCCTATGACTTCAGTTGGCGATGGATAATTCTTCAAACTTTTACTCATTTTCTTCCCATGCTCATCCAACACAAGACCATTGCAGATGAGATTTCTAAATGCTGGCTTCCCAAACAACGCCGTAGATAAAACCATAAGTGTATAGAACCTAAAATATTATCACATATAAAAATAAGCATTGAGGTGTCGATAGGAACTAGCATGAGACATTATAGGCTAGCTCAGTATTCTTATACACAATCACTCAATAGTGCTGAAAATCGTTGGATTTATGAACACAAACAATATCCAATAATTGCATATTCTTCGAGACACTAAATGATGAGAAAGATGCACAAATGAGCAAGCAGATTGTCCATAGATCCTCCGAAAAAAATTCAATATGATAGTCGAATGTAATCCTTGAAAATCAAAACTATCACAGTCATCAAAAAATTAATAAACCAACCATCAGGTTCTCAAGTGAACATGTCAATGGAAGTACTCAGGTCTCAAAAATACAGGAACAAATTGTCCAAAGTAGAAGTGTTTAAACTACAACCTATCAAGTACACTCAGCATGAAGTTTCAACATTAGGACAAAAATAAGATGAACATGAAAGAAATATAATCTTGGGTCATGTGAGCTATAAAATCATTCAATTTCATGTGACAAACCAAGTGATTAAAAGGTTTGATGACAACTTAATCTTGATTAAGAAGTTAGTGGAGGTTGTGTTAATCGGAATAGGATTTTTTGCATGGTAAATAAAAAAAGAATGGATATTTTGTTGTTTTGGCATCCTCTTTCTTATTATGCATATTTCTCACTCCAAATCCTTTTTGTCCAATTTGTAGTCTCGTTCATCTTCTCTCACCAGTGTCATTAACGTAGTTACACATCAGCTATTCCTTTCTGTTAGTTTCATATCCTAAATTCATGACAAATGCTATGTGACTAAGACTGCAGCTTTGCACCAGCATCGCACACCAATTAGAATCATCTCTATTAGTTTCATTAACGTAGGAACAATCAAGAGTGTACAGAAGAGTTCAAACCAAGGCAACAGGTGGTAACAAAAAACAAACAAACAAACAAAGCATTTGCCTTACCAGTCAAATTACATATCTAACATCTCTAATTAGACAATCAACTAAAATGAATAAAGCTGATCTAGTGACACTTGAACCAAAAAACCCTTCAAATTGTTGCATAGAGATAATGAGGCTCATTTACAGACTAAAAGATGAAAATGGAGTAAGATGGTGGAAAATAGCATTAGAAATTAACACAAGGTCATATCTAGAATAAAATATATTTAGCATGCTTCAAAAATTGTTATAAGAGAAAAACCAACCATCCTCGGGTTTGGTCAATTCCCTCAGCCACAAAGTGTCCAGGAAAGTTCTTTTCAAAGAGTTCGGCATTCTCAAAAGGGTAATGAATATAAGCATATGGCATTGACCCACTCTCAAACCAACAGTCGAAAACCTGGAAGATGTATAAAATAAATTTATTCACCACCCAACAAAATAGGGTTTGATTCAATAGAAAATCATTTGCAGACTATATAGAGTATAAACCGCAACACCAGAAGAAACCAATCAAGCTCTATTTAACAACTTTTAACTATCAACTTAGCCATTTATCAACTAATCAATCCTAATAAAAGCTCTTCAATTTAGCTAACTTTAAAATCTGTTAGGACGCCAAAATATTGGTGGTTGAGGGATGTGGATATTTCAAGTTCAGGCAGTCGGTTTTCTCTCACATGTCTGCACTGTTCCACAGATTTGGACATGTGGCATTTTATAAAATAAAAAAAAAATCATTAAGAGAGCTTGTTGTTGTTAATCAACCCTGAAATCTAGATGAGTGTTCGATCAAGAACTGGCAAAAACCAGCAGATTAAAGCAATTAAGCAAATAATATTTATACTTCGAAATATCACTAGCATCATGGGAAAACACTTGCACAAAAAACAGTTCTTAAAAAGCCTAAGTTATTGTAGATCATATGTGTGAATTATAAACAGGAACAACAGGTATAAAATACCATACAGATTTATGTCTGAATAACTATTCACACAAATTGTCTTGAGAAAACTCACATCATCCACACGACGAAGAACACCAAACTCTGGACCACGTTCAGAGGGAATGGTTATATGATCAATATTGTGACGATGAAGATCAGTAACCTTAAAAAGACAATATAAAAGGTCAAAATTCAGATGACAAATTGAAAGAATTCCAACCAAAACATAAAGCATGAATGCACCTTAGCACCAGATAGCTTCTCAAGTTCACTAATAGAACCAATAACTCTCTTCTCAATGAAATCCTCACTGACCCAAATAGGAAGAGGAGTGCCCCAAAACCTAGTTCGGCTAACAGCCCAATCTCTAGCATTTTCAAGCCAATTATGAAACCTTTTTTCCTGTAGTCAAAAGTAGATTTGGACCATAAGAGCTGTCTCATTCTACACAAATTCTAAAAAAAAGGAAAAGATCAAACCTTCACATATTCAGGGATCCAATGTGTCTGCTTGTTACTTTCTAACAACTGTTCCTTAATCTTCTCAACTGAAACAAACCTGAACATACATGTGCATGCATGTGAAACTACATAATTCATAATAAGAACTACAAAAAAAAAGGGAGCAGTTTCATTCTCACTATCCACGAAGTTTTATGCATAATGGACTTGCAACCCCAGATTGAGGAATGATTTTTCTTATTAATGTAAGATTTTAATTGTAATTACTTTGATAGGCACAAGGATTTCTAGCTACCAAACCACTGAAAGATTGAAAAGATTCGACATGAAATATACATATGTGCAGAACATGATATAGAGAAATTGACATCATCAGCAGTAAAAAACACAATTATAATTTAACCAAACAACAGATGGCCTCCTTTTCAATATTCCCACTTTTTAAGTCATCCAAACAACAATTGAACAATCAGTTTCATTTGAACTAACAAAATGGTTAACCTAGTCAACAGACATGCTTTGACCTGAAAAGTTAAGCTGAAATAATAGATACACAATCAGGTAATTCAACAACACAAAATTATTTCTTCAAAATAAGAGCAATAACTCGACGGCAAAAAAAGATCTCCATGATCATGTTTATGAATGAAATGATACGGTTTTGGTATTGTATTGTGCCGTGCTGATATGGTTTCAATACTTTTTTAAATATAAAATATATTGATTAAAAAATATGTTTATTAATATTTCATTGCTATAGATGCTTACTATTAAGCTATATTTGAGATATTGAATGTTGAGTTTAAGTTTTGATTTTATCTCGTCAAATATTGTGAAATGTTTGATTCTTATTGAGTAAAAGTCAATTTAGAGTTAACTGAAGTCCACCAATGGACATGGCAGCATCAAGTAGCTTTAAACTAGATTTAATTTAGATTTATTTTGATTAATTTAAAATTAAACTAAATTTATATATATAATAATTTAATTCATTAGCAATAATATATTTTATAATGTTAGAGATTATATATATTTTTTGTCATTCCTAACAATCTATCTCCTCTATCTTTAAAGAGGTTCTTTTTTCTCTGTGTTTACCTCGTGGATGGATGAAGGATAGAAAAAAAATTAACCATCTTTAAAGAGATTAACAGGTGCCCTCATGGACATTTGGAGGGGAAAAAATAACAAATGAAGGAGGAAAAAGATTAATGGAGGGAGGGAAAAAAGTTAACGGAGGGAAAGGAATTAACTTTAGGAAAAAAATGAAAAATAAAGGCAAAGATGGAAATAGGGGGGAAAAGAAGAAAGGAAAAAATAATAGTAAAAACACCCATAACAACGACCTATCACATCGAGGTCGTGGCCTACCATTGCAAGATTGTGCACACTGATCACACCTAGCCTCCACAACCTTATAGAGGCTGCCATGAGATCGTCACAACCTGACGGAGACTGCCACAAGGCTACTGTGATGTCACAACAGTCTCACACCTCCTTTCAACCTGTTCCACATGGTTTCATGCCAATCGGCGAGAAAAAAAGGTAATTCACCCATCCCGTCCTGTCCCGACCAGCACGGGTGTGGCATCTTATTCCTTGTGTGTAAGTCACCTCTAAAAATACCAAAAACTAGTCTACCCATTATTAGCATGTCAAACTTCCTATAGAATAGTGGAACTAAAAACTTAATTTGTCAAAAAAAAAATTCAATCAACAACATTAAAAAGTGATTTACCAACTAGTAACCGCCCGATATATAAGGGGAGTGTCTGATCTCCAGCAGAAAGGATAAGAATGCACCATACTTTTGTTATCGACAAGTCTTCCTTTCGCCTGATCAAGCATTAGAGATGTTATACAAGTAATAATTAATGAACCCCCAACATAAAGATAAGATGAACAAGTGATGTAGATTAAGGAAAAAATATTTATTGAATTTTGAACATTTTTTAGCTAACAACATAAGAAAAACAAGAAAATTTGGTGACATTAATTTCCATCAAAGACAACAAGCATGACGAATCACCTTACAAAAAACAAAAAAAATAGTGCCACATATTTTTAGGTCAACAGGTAAGGATGTATCAAATTTTATAACTAAGATTTTAAAAGCAAGCATAATCAAATGAAAATCTTATAAGAATTCCATATATAATTATTTCACAAGTTAAGAACTGTTTTAAAATTTCAATAGAAGCATACCACATAAGAATTTGTCATCCTGCAAATTCTGGAGTTATATAAAGAAGGATTAAGACACATCTCATTAATTAGTCATGAGTCGCTTAACACCGTATACATTGAGTAAACCCATAATCAAATGTCTTACCTTAACTGCATTTATAATATCTTTATCAGCATCCTTAACATAGCGCCCAGAGAAATCAGATACTTCTTTAGTAAAGCAACCATCAGCATCGACTGCTACAAAAAGATCCACATCCTATTCATTAAAAGCAAATAATTATGTCAGCAACCTAAAACTGTTAAGATTACAGTATCATTCTTCATAATTCTGTGATATTGATAAGTATAGTAATCGTGAATCAGCTATGTAGGATAACATCCAAGTAAGCAACTCAATAACGGATATGGGGATGGAGATATTGACATAAGAAATCACAATAGTTCCTTCTCCGTTTACAACAATCCCATTATCAGAACATGTATCCAGAAAATACATAAAAAGTTCAAAATTCTCCTAAAAAACAACGTTTGCAGGGAAAAAACAATATTTGCTGGCAATCAGGAAGTAGCTATTGGGAGTTGAAGAAATAGAAAGTTAAGTAAATTCAGTCATCTCCTCTTGATAATAACTTGGTTTTGAAAATGAGAATAATGAAGGTTCAGTTCCAAGCCCAAACAACAAAGGCCAAAAGTGACAGTGCCAATGAATTATTTACTCAATAATCGCATCCAAGGATTAAAATATCGAGCCGTGCCGGAGTTTCGGTCCCGAACCGGAACGATACAGTTTCGGTACCATATCGTACCATGCCGGTATAGTTTCGGTATTTTTAAAATATATAATATATTAACTAAAATAAAATTTTTAATCTAAATAATTAAAAATAAAAAATAAAATATTTTTTAAAAATAATAAACTAATTTTATAGATTTTATTAAATCCTATTTAAATTATCCCGAACTATAGCTAGGAGTTGATTATTAAAACTTAATTAATACTTAAGTTAAAAAATAAAAAAAATCAAAAATCATCGCGATCGCGCGCTGCCCGTGCGCGGAGGCGACTCCCGGCCCCACGCGCCGCCTCCGGCGGGGTCGCTGGGCCCAGGTGTCGCCTCCGGTGGCGTCGCCGGGCCCCGGCGGCGCCTCCGAAGGCGTCGCCGCGCCCGAGCGACGCCTCCGGCGGCGTTTTCATGCCGGAACCGTGGTGCCAGTGTTGTGCCGGTGCCGATACCACGGCGGAACGAAAAATTTCGTCCGTATCACGCGATACGGCTCGGTATTTTAATCCTTGATCGCATCTCAAGGGCAATGTGGGCCCTTTGAAGCATACTTGCATTTGATAGATACCAAAATGCAATAATGACTAGAATATTAATCAAAGCATAAATAGTTACCTGCATGTTTTAAACTGTCATAAACAATTAAATATTTACATTAACATTTGCATAGAGGTCCAAATGCTACAAGGTCCTACAGGTGTTGGCAAAAATCTGGAGAAATAATTGAAGTTTACTGGTCAAAAAAATATTAGATTATTTTGATTGCATCATGATCTGAAATGACAATGACTTTGAACAACCACAAATGATCAACAAATTCCTACCTTAATTATACCAGAAGACACACAGACCCGGTAATCGTCTTCACCAAAAGCTGGTGCACAATGAACAACACCAGTTCCACTATCATCAGTTACATAACCGTCTGCAATTACCCTGAAGGCTGTCTCTGAATACTTCAAGAAGTAATCAAACAGAGGAACATATCTGCACAAACAACATTATGAAAGCTCTGTACCAGAAAAAAAATGCATAAGATAATTGATGTCTGAATTTCCAAAAGGATTTTGGGAATTTTTTGCACAAAAAATGTTGAACACAAATTTGTCATTGACGAGTAACATAGAAGAAAAGGAACATTGACTCTCATACTCTAGAAAGAAAGGCTAGAATCCTACAAAATAGTTATACAATTAGTGGAAAGTAGGTGCAGTTGACACTTTAGAAATTGAAACTTAGAAAGCTCAAACCCATGAATTTGTAGTTAAAAGATTTGTTATTTCTCATTGTATCTCCAAAGCCTCGATCACATAAAATACCTTTTGACATTGTACCACTTGCAAATTTCATCTATAGCATCAATTAAAATTTACTATATAGCTAACCTTACAGTTAATCTAGTTCTAAACAAGTCTGCAAAACACTGAAAAGCAAGCCATCTATGTATATCATCGAACTTCTAAACATCACACACAGCCTACTTTCTTCATTGTTTATCATTATTAGATTACCTATAACACTAAATTTATCAAATCATCTTTTATATATCTGTATTTGACAATCAATTTGATCTGAAGTTAGGCATGGACACATCAAATGTGCAGCACACATATTGACCTAGACCACACATAGGATGCATAAAAGTATCTGTATATCTATACCACATATAGGATATGCAATGTAATCCATCATTAGATAAGCATATGCAGCCGCATAAAACATTTTTACATCAGTGATCGTGACCATAGGTACCTACAAATAGGTAGAATGAAACATTTGGCAAAATGTAATTTTTACTCACTTCAATCCAACCAAAGAAGCGCCTGTTAATTTCTCCACTAACTGATATGATCCAGCATCAACACCACTCTTAGTTTTACTGTTGGCGGTTCCCTTGCTCTTAGAGTTGGCTGATGACTTGTCTTGTGGAGGCACAACTGCTCCAGCTGATTCTGATTTTGACTTTTTGCTGGGCAACTGGGACAACCGAGATTCTGCAACAATATATATTGCACCTGATGTTTTTTCTTGGACCTGCCATTGTTTACATAGGAATCACAAGGAAACAGAAACAAAAAACTTATACAAGAGTTTGAAACATGCAAAGGAATGATAAGTATGATGCTATTGAAAATGCATACATAAAACATATCTGAGCTTGACAAACTTACAAATTACAGGAATCATTTAAAAGTGGTCATCGACTATCCCAATCAACAATAGAAAAAATCAACTTTCAATCTGAACTCACAATAGTATCAGCTTTCAATCTGAACTCACAAGAGTATCTTCCTAGCAACTTATCCTCATACTCTATCATGTTCAATAGAACCTGATTGGTCGACTTGAGGGTTTGAGTGTCCATGCTTCAAACCTCAGCAAGGATGACAGGACGAGCAGCACCCTGCCAAATGTGCCCCTCAACCCCTGGGTCAGAGTTGCCCCAGACCCTCTATGGAGATTGCTTCCCACTCGACTGCTTAACACCCCCCCCCCCCCCCCCCAAACAACAAATGTTAACATGTATCAAAAAAATCCTTACGGTTTGAAAAGAAGGCAAGCAATAACTGGACTTTATTTGATTTGGTTCAACACAAACTGGTGGTTTATCACAATTCTAATTTTGTGGGTGACCACTATGCAGCAATACAGATAGTCACGTTCCACCTGGTAATGCCAATTGTATAGCACCATCATCATCATTGCCGTGAAGCTGAACATACAATACATACAACTAGTTCAATGCATACAAGTAGTAATGAATTGGCCTCTTCATTAATATCTCATAAACCGGAATGCAAAAAATCAGTAAACTGCACATGATCTCACGAGAGAATAGCTCAAAATGTTGTCTAAACAAATAGAGGACTACTCCTTAGAATGAGAGGAAAACAGTTTGACCTGTTTTAAGATTCAAATGGTTGAAGTTTTCTGAATTAGTACAAATAAATATTCTCTCTTAAACTAGAGAAGTTTTAGTTAGAAGCTGCCTAAATCCTAAACAATGAATGTGATACAGGATGTTGTTTATGATAACTGATCTGTGATGCGTTGAATTAATTGTATCATAAGCATGTAATTGTGACAATATAACATTTGAAAAATAATTTTACAGTGTATAAGAGTGGTTAAACTAGGGTCGGTATTCATGAGAAATGAGTTATGTACTATATTCAAAATAAAGTGATATGTGAATAATTAATTGATGATAGAGTCATTGAAATATTCATATTAAAATAAACTGGATAGTCAAACTTGCTTTTAGGTCATTATAATAGAACCAAAAGCAAAGCGCCGCATTAAGGCAAGAAGCTCATAAATAACACTGAAAAAAGTTAGCATTAAGGCAAGACTGACCTTTACATACACAAAATCAGTGTTGACACACAGAGCAAGATTGCTAGGAAGTGTCCATGGAGTAGTTGTCCATGCTACAAGCGCCGCATTATCAGGATCACCAACTATTGGAAATGACACCATGATTGCAGGGTCCGAGACATCCTACAATTATCAAAAGGGGAAGAAATGCGACTATAGATACTCAAAAAGCAAAATTGACTTCCGAACAGGACTGATAAAAAACAAAAGAAATCTGAATAGAACCTTATATTTCATCCCGGCTTCAGTGTTTGAGAGTGGCGTCCTGCACCCGGTGCTGTAAGGCATAACCTTGAACCCGCGGTACACAAGATCCTTCTTCCACAGCTGGGCGAACACCCACCACACCGACTCCATGAAGTTGAGGTCCATCGTCTTGTAATCGTCCTTGAAATCGATCCAACGGCCCGTGCGCGTGATCACCTGCTCCCATTCATTCACGTACCGCGTGACGATAGAACGACATTCCTCATTATACGCGGCGATACCCATTGCGAGGACGTCGTCCCGGCTGCGTATGCCGAGTTTCTTGTCGATCTCGAACTCGACAGGGAGACCGTGGCAGTCCCAGCCGAAGCGGCGGGTGACGTGGCGTCCGTTCATGGACTGGTAGCGGGTGACCACGTCCTTGATAGTACCGGCGAGAATATGGCCGTAGTGGGGGAGCCCGGTGGCGAAGGGCGGGCCATCGTAAAAGATATACTCCGGCATTGCCTCGGTGCGCTTGAGCTGGGTCTCGAAGGCACGGATGGACGACCAGAAGCGGAGGATGGACTCCTCCTGCTTCGGGAACGAGAAGTCCTTGCCCTCACAAACGTCCTCCATCGCCGGCGACGGAGGGGCGGCGCGTTGGGATTCCGGAATGAGAGGCGATCGACGTATTTCTAGGTTTTTTAGTCAAATGAGCCGTTCGGGGTCGGGGACCTCGGGCGATTTATATAGGAGAATTTTTCATTAA
This sequence comes from Curcuma longa, assembly GCF_044706935.1. Lineage (NCBI taxonomy): Eukaryota > Viridiplantae > Streptophyta > Magnoliopsida > Zingiberales > Zingiberaceae > Curcuma > Curcuma longa. The sequence continues at coordinate 7,958,472 of NC_133861.1, forward strand.
TAATAATTTATTTATATATTTTACATATTATTTTCAAATAAATTATGTTTTAAATATTTCCAATTTTAGTTTGGAAAGATGCGACCATGGAACCCGGTTCGCTATTATTGTAGCCTGTTTGTCTTTCGACTCCTGAGCACGGGTTGCTTGGGTTTCCATCGCCATGGTAGCTGCGGCTTCCTCTTCTTCTTCTTCGCCCTCTATGCCATACGCCGGCGTTGCGAGGATCTCTGACTCCCTTTGCTATCCGGAGTATACCGCTTCACTCAAGTGTGAGTCTCTGTCGATTTATTTCCCCCCTGATTTCTTACTTTTCTGCATGTATTCCTTAGTTTCTTTCTTTGACGGTGCTCCATCTTCATATTTGCATGGATACGTATTGAAACATTGCACGGTGGAAATAGCAAATTTTGGTATATTAGTTCTGTTTCTTAAGAGAACTACTAAATTCTTGTTTAGTTGGGATTATTTGCCCTAAAATTTCGATTGGGGCAGATCTTCACATTTTGTTTAAAAGATAAAATTTTGGTGTATTAGGGCTGTTTCTTCAGAGAGGTAGTAAGTTTTTGTTTGGTTGCGATTTTTGCTTGGGGCCTATCCTCACATTTTGTTTACTATTTTTTCTGCAATAGCAGTTGTTTTGCAGCCTACGACTCATCTGTTTTATGGTGAAACAGATTTTAAGTCTCCGCCTTCTTTTCCTGTAGAAATACTATTGAAACGGGATGGCTAGTAAGCACAAGGCATTTTAATTTTCAGATTTGTCGTTTTCAAATACCCACAATGTTGATTAACACGATTTGGAATTACTGGACTCATGTGTAACCTAGAATTATCCTCAATTATGGACCCATAAGTACGCCCATATTATATCATGTCTTCTTGATAGGAACCGTGTTCTATCTCGTGGAAAATCATAGAAAAATTGAGAACGGGGGATAGGGTGATCACTTCAAGGGGATCAATCTCCAATAATCAAGTGGAATTGATTAACCAAAAGAAATTACTTGTCTGCAAAGGTTACATAACGTCTCTTTAAATAGCCACATAAGGATACATTTTCAAAAGAAAAAGTCTAATAACCTATATCAAAGAAAACTTATTTAAAAATAGAAGAATTGAAGGAATTAAAGAAAAGTTTTGAAGGATTTATTTGAATAGATCCATCAAAGGATCGTACTCTAAAGATAAGGTTTTAAAGAGTTTATTTAAATAGATCATTAAAGGATCGTATCATTCCACCGCCCTTTAAAATAACTTTGTCCTCAAGGTTGTTTAGCAATAAACTTCGAAAATCTTTTTTGAATTGTGTCATATGACTCCCATATTGCATCATCAATTGGTAAGTTATCCCATTGAATTAATAGCTCGACCATCGCTTGATTGTCCTTCTTTACAAGTCTTCTTTCTAAAATAGTATGAGGTTGAAACTTAATTTCACCATCAGAATTCACTTTAGGGAGATGTTGTTAAGGAGTAAATTTGTCATCTAATTTCTTCTTTAAACAAGACACATGAAACGCAGGGTGTATTTTAGAATCTTGTGGAAGCTTCAGGCGATAAGCAACAGAGCCAATATACTCTAGCACCTTATAAGGGCCGTAAAATTTTGGTGACAATTTCATAGAGGTTGAAGTACGGATTGAAGCTTGTTTGTATGGTTGAAGTCTTAGAAAAACCTCAATCTCCTATTGCAAATTCTCTTTTTGAACGATATTTGTCTGCCAATTGCTTCGTTCTTGCTTGTGCATTGCATAAGTTGTTTTTCAAAAGTTGCAATATTTGATCCCTTACGTGTAGGGTTTGGTCTACTTGATGCACGTTTGTTGATCCATGTGCATATGAGTTGATTGAGAATAGTGCACATCCATAAACTGCCTCAAATAGTGTAATCTTAATAGTTGAGTGGTAAGTCATGTTGTACCACCATTCTGCCCATGGAAGCCAATGAACTCATTCCTTTGGTTTATCACCAGTTAAGCAGCTAGATAATTCTCTAAGCATCGATTAACCACCACTATTTGTCCATCTGACTGCAGATGATAGGATGTGCTAAAATTAAGTTTGTGTCTTGCAATTGAAATAATTTCTTCCAAAATTTACTCGTAAATACCAGATCTCTATCAGTGACAATAGATCTTGGTAGCCCATGTAGTTTGATTATGTGGTCAACAAATGCTTGAGCAACACAAACAATTGTATAAGGATGTGATAACGAACAAAAATGAGCATATTTTGTGAGGCGATCAACGACCACCATGATTGTGGTTCGTCCTTGTGATGTTAGTAACCCATCTATGAAATCCATGAAATGTCTGTCCATATTCAAATGTTTGGCCTTATCACTACCGTCACGTTCAGAAGGAGGAAATTGAGAAATTGTACAGGAGATCCATTAAAGAATCATATCACTTCTTCCCAGCAGGTGCTGCTGTTGCCATCTTGGCATCGCTCTTGGTCTTGCTGTTGAACTCTTCTTTCTTCTTCATCTGTTCCTCAGTGTCTTTATTTCTCTGTTGCTCTGCATCATTCTTGCTCATCTCTGCGGCCTCTAGTAACAAGGTGCGTTCCTCCCAACTTGGATCATTCATTCTCAAGGTATGATGTAGAGGGAAAAGGGAACCTGGCTCAGTATTCAGGAGGGACCTTTAAATAGGAAAGCATAGAGGGAGATGCTGAGAGTAGGTAAGGAACAATATTGTTGTGAAGTGAGCCTTCACACCGATTTCGCTTGAAGGTTCTCTTTATTTTAATTTTTCTCATAGGTAAGTGTTATCCATGTGAAGGTCACCTTCATTTTAGTTTTTACCATTGTGCTAATGGTTAGTTGCTCGCATGCCTTATGGTTTAAAAATAATCTGAAAACTTTATATCATTCTGCTTCAAACTATGGCTAGATAAAGTAACTTTTCCAACTTATCAGCCTGAGACAGTCTTGACCCCCATTACAGTCACACCCATTCCATTCCCTAATCTTTGCTAGACATAGTACCTTTCCCGAATTATCAGCCTCAGACATTGCCTTGGCCTCCATAGCAACGGCACCCATTCCCTTCCCCATTCTTTCACCTAATATACTGAGAAAACAGAAATCAGTTTAATACAATCTAAAGGATTTCAAATCACTTGGTAAAAGTCACAAATTAGGCTAAAATCAGGCTCAGCTCATAAAGAAGCATATTTCAAAGGATCATTAATTGCAAGGAACCACTGATTTAACACTTGCACTTCAATTGCGCAAACTGATTCCTTATTGGTAGAACAAAGCTAAACATTTGAACAATGAAAGGTGTAATAAAATAAACTTTTGAGTTTTTACAGATAATAGCACTGAGAGATGCCAAGTCGAGCCTGGTTTGCTTTCAAAATAAAAAATAACCAAACAGTTACTATGGAAGTTCATGAATTTCACTATACTTACTGGTCAGTTAAAATTGACTCAGGTTAATGCATTGTTTTGACACTTTTTATGTTATTGAGCAATGTCACTCATGAAAATAGAGATTGCTTTTTTTTAATTTATTTTACTAAACTCTAGTTGTAACAGATGGGTTAATAGCCAGAGAGAGAGAGAGAGACCTAATAATCATTTGACCTGATTAACCAAAATGAAAAAAGCAACAGTGACAATTATTTAAAACAAACATGCATCATAGGCAGATCATATGCCAAATAATACATAACACAAAAGAGAATTAACTAGATACAATCACAATACATCTTAATAGACTCCATGTAGTGATTATAATCATGGAAATTATATAACTAAGGACAACAAATAATCATATTTCAACATATGAACTTCTTGTTAATGAAACTAATTGCATACCACTGCATAATCACCTATGACTTCAGTTGGTGATGGATGATTCTGCAATCCTTTAATCATTTTCTTCCCATCTGGATCCAACACAAGAGCATTGCAGTTGAGATGTCTTAATGCTGGCTTTCCAAACAATGCAACAGATAGCACCATAAGCATATAGAACTTAAAATGTTATTACACTACATAACAAGTACTGAGATGTTGATAGGAACTGTCATGAGACAAAATAAGAAGGTAGCTCAACACATTCTTATATATATAAATAAAGATGTGTCTTGTATGATATAATATCTTCTATTTGTTAACTTTATTGAGTAGAATATAATGTAATTGCTTAGCAGATGTAAAGCCGTGATGGCTAAGTATACTATTAAATTGATCTGTAATTGTCTGATTTAACATAAAGACGCCATTGTCTTTGTCCATGCACAGGCTCATTTCCTTGACCTCATTTGTAGGAGCAATTTTAAGCCCTTGCTCTAGTAGCCGTACAAGGTTCTCTTTTGCTATTACTATAGTCAATATCATTAGAAAAGTGGAGGATGTCAGTTTTGCAGAAACACTTGAACGAATGACCTGTGATTTCTAGGTTCTCAGTTTATATTTGATAGATAATATTGTTGAATTTGCAAACATTATACTCTTGTTTTTACAATTGAAGTTGTACCAAATTGTAAAATATAAGTTGCTCTTATTTTGCTGCCAATTTAATTTTTCTTAGGTGTGGAGGCTAACAAAGACAAGAGCAAATGTCAGGAGCTATTTGATTATTACAAAGAATGCAAGAAGAAAGAGGTGCGACATTGTTTCTTTCTTATTTTTACGGTGAAAGTTCACAGTTCTAATAGAGTCTAACACATAATTGGAGAAAAATTAATATTGAAAAGATGTTCCATTATGACAAGCCATCTACTGATTCTATTCTCTTAGGCCATCTATAGTCATGGCAGCAATGAATATCAGGAATTGCCAAATAGATTAATGATGTATGCATAAGGTCGTTGGTGAATAGATAGTATATATATGTATATGACTGGTTGTTTAATTTTTCTCACATTCTACTGCATTTTTGTCCAAAAGAAAAAGTTTCAGTTATACATTAGGCTGTTCTGAGAGAATATCTATCTTAGTGCATCTAGCATAATGCTCACATTGAGAATAAAAATCAACTTGAGATCGGCAACCACTAATGGATCTTAGATATCCTAGCTCACAGGTTTCCTTGGTTTGTAATTCCTGATTCATATAACTCTTGCAGCTTTTCTTCTTCCTCTCATAAATCTTTGGCTATGCCAAACTCTACCATTTAACCATGTTTTTTTGTGTCATGGCAGAGGCAAGCTAGGCTAGAGCGCAACCGCAACAGATCCTTTTTCCAATAAATAGCAATTTTAATGTTGTATTCAATGCAATAAGGTGTTTACAGAATTGCAAGGTCAGTTGGTCAAAGCAATACTGTCAGTTTATGATATTGCAATCACGAGAAATTACCAAGAAAATAAACACTTGTTCGACTTTCCCTAAACTTTGAAGATTCTGTGATGTTTCAGTTTTTTTAAGCTGCAGAAATTCGTAAATTGCTTGTTATACCTTCTTTATTATATGTGAGAGATTCGTAAATTGTTTGAGATTCGTAAATTGCGTGAATTCTGGCGAAGAGAAATATGTTTGTGAGCTTAATGGCGATGGTTGTGCTGTATGGTTGACAGTAAGTTTGGCACTTGAATTCTATCAAAGTCAAACCTCATCCCCTCTTTATTATAAAATATAATCGGAAAAGATAGTCCATGTTAGCTATTTTTGGAGTGAGAGAAGATATTTAAGGAAAAAGAAATTCAGGAAAAGAAAGAAAAAGTAAAGTAGTAAAGTAGGAAGGGATGGAAAGTTTATTAATATTTATTTTATTTAAAAAGAAAAGAAGGGAAATAAAAATTAAATATATAAAATTATAAAAATATTTTTTTATTTTTAAAAAGATAATGCATTAGAGGACGAATGAAAAATTATAAAATTTTATAAAATTGTTTATAAATCTCTATTTTTGGAGGAGAATAAGAAGATTAGGATTATTTGTTTTTGTCCTTTTGAATTTTATCCTTGAACAAATTTATCGTAAGGATTGGCGTCAAGATTGTGGAATGCAAGCAGTTGGACATAGACAGTGACAACGTTTATTGTGTGAGGAGCGACGATGCAAAGATGAAATATCTAAATAAATAAATTAATTTAAAATTTAAATATTTTTAAATAAAAATAAAATTAGAATAAAATATTTTTGAATTCTTTTTATATATTATTTTTTATATATTTCAAATTGAAATATAAAAAATTTTACAATAAAATTTATTTTTTTCCTCCTTAACTTATTTCATTTCAAACAAAAATCAAAACACAAAGCGTAAGAGAAGGTATCTAAGTTTTTTTTTGTTTTTTGGCCATGTGAGGTCGTTATTTTCAACGGTGAAATATTTGTTGTGTTCACCCACATAAGTAATTACTTTTTATATTTGTTTTCTATTAATACCACTCACTCAATTTGTGCACTAGCTCATCCACATCCTCTGCAATTTTACAATTCATGGGAACAGTTGAAGCAGCCAAAGACCACCATGTCTACAACGCCAGAATCACCCCCTTCGTCCTCCTCTCCTGCGCCGTCGCTGCCTCCGGCGGCATCCTCTTCGGCTACGACCTCGGCATCTCCAGTTATCTTCATTACCTTCGAGTCTCTAATCCCCCACCATCGTTCAGTCAACGCAAAATCTGCTCTTTTTTCTTATGTTTCTAGGTGGAGTGACTTCGATGGATCCGTTTCTGGAGAAATTCTTCCCGGCGGTGCACGCGAAGATGAGCGGCGCCGGCGCGCACGCCAGCAACTACTGCAAGTTCGACAGCCAGTTGCTGACGGCGTTCACCTCGTCGCTCTACGTCTCCGGTTTCTTCTCCTCCCTCTGTGCGTCTGCGTGCGTCTCCGGTGACGCGGGCGCTCGGCCGCCGCGCCTCCATGCTCCTTGGCGGCGCCTCCTTCACTGCGGGAGCCATCCTCGGTGGCCTCGCTGCCGACGTGTATGATGCGCATCTTGAGAGCCCTCCCGAGATCAGATTGGTATATCTATTAATTAATATTGCATTCTTCTCTTTAAGGGATATACCACCGACGTGTACATCCGCCAACCTCGTCAACTACTGCGTCAACAAACTCCACGTGCACTGGGGCTGGTGACTCTCGCTTTCCGCACCTGTCTTCCCCGCCGCCCTCCTCTCGGCGCCGCCCCCCTCGGCGCCCTCTTCCTCCCCGACACCCCCAACAGCGTCCTACATCGCCGCCATAACAACGACTCCTCCCCTGAAGATTCCGCCCGAATCCTCCTCCAAAAGATCCGAGGCACAGCTGACGTCGACGCCGAGCTCCAAGACATGCTCGCCGCCGCTTCCTCCGCCGACACAAAATCCACTTCTTCGATCTTGGCGAGGAAGTTCCGGCCACAGCTGGTGATGGCGGTGTTCATCCCGTTCTTCAAGCAGATGACCGGCATCAACGTCATCACCTTCTACGCGCCGGTGATCTTTCCCACGATCGGTCTCAGCGAAAGCTTCTCGCTCCTGGCCACCGTCCTCACCGGAGTCATCAGCACGGCCTTCATCGCCGTCGCAATGTTCATCGTCGACCGGGTAGGCCGGCGAGTCCTGTTCGTCGTCGGCGGAGTACTGATGCTAGCGACGCACGTCATGGTGGGCGGCGTCCTGTGGACGCAGCTGAAGGACCACGGCGCGATGGACGGCGGGTACGCGTACTGGGTGCTGGGGTCCATCTGCATCTACGTGGCGGGTTTTGGGGTGTCATGGGGCCCGCTGGGGTGGTTGGTGCCGAGCGAGATATTCACGCTGGAGGTGCGGTCGACGGGGCAGAGCGTGGTGGTGGCGGTGGGAATGGTGGGGGCGGCGGTGGTGGGGCAGACGCTGCTGGCGATGCTGTGCAGGATGAGAGCGGGGGTGTTCTTCTTCTTCGCCGGGTGGGTGGCGGCGATGACGGCGTTCGTGGTGGTGCTGGTGCCCGAGACGAAGGGGGTGCCGATCGAGAGGATGGACAAGGTGTGGAAGGAGCACTGGTTTTGGAGCAAGATGGTGGCGGAGACGCCGGCGGTGGTGGTGGAGGAGGAGAAGGAAGCACGATAAACTAGTTATTTAGTTAAGTAATTAATAATGTACCATTTTGATAACGCAATAAACAACTAATCAATTTGGTTAACTAATAATAAAAAAATGGTAGGACATCCGGATTGTGACCCAGGGATCCACGGTTCACCCCCACCCCAACTACGACGTATTTATAAGAATTTTCTTTCAAATGGGAAACGCAATCAAGACTAACTAGGATTTATCATTTTTTTTTAAACTAATAATCAAAAACATTATTTACAGTTAAAATTTATTATTATATGAAATCATGTTTCGTGGACAATAAAACTATCTACTATCTTTGTGGGAGATGCGTTTAAGATTTTGAAATAAATATATATATATATATAATTGATTTTAAAATTGAAGATTTGCTCCAATTAACAGGATACAATAATTAGTCTAAGGCTATCAATTATCACTAATTATATCAATTTTTTTCTGTAAAAGGTAGAATTCGTCATCCAGCAGTCTCACGCGGTCGATCTTATAATCATCTATAAGAAAGTAAATCAAAAAATTACAATTATTCATGATGGAAGAAGATATTGCTAACGATATCAACTTTCAACCGCTGTTGAAGTTGTTAATGATAACTTTGATAGCTTACTATTTAATCTTACCAAAATTAAAATTTGGTTCTTGATTTCTAGCTATGTTTTTAACACCTATTGATATTTATGCCCCTCATTTTATTATTTATGTTTTTGTAAAATTGATTTTTGATATTTTAAGGAAAAAGTTTAGTGAAATTTTTAAAATTATGAAGAGTACTTTACTGATATTCCGCTTTGAAAATAAAATAATTAGAGGTTGAAATGAAAAATACTAGAAAAAAAAAGACACTTACCTTATTACATCACCTCAGGTAACCAACTACGTTATGAACCAACTACATTTATGGTTGAACAGTTGGTTAAAAAATCCAACTGACTTGAACAAAACGAAATAAAATATTTATTATTAAAATTGAACCAGATAAAAATCCATTAATTTGTTCGCTAATCAAATAAATTAATTTTACCATTCTATCTATATTGGCTAGTCAACTGCTGAGTTTACTTTTTACAAAATTAATTGATTTACTTTATTTATGAATTTTAACTTGAATTGAAATATTTTTTTAAAAATAAAATTTTAAAATAATCAAATTAAACTTTCAAATTAATCGATTATTACTCTTTTCTTTAGTAGAAAGTGAAATCTGACACCCAACATTCTCATATGATCGGTCCCACAATCATTTATAAGAAGATAAATCAAGAAGTTATAATACAACTACGGGAGGAGTATATTACCTCGGTTAGATAAGATTCGATCTTTGTCCATTTCAACAAGTCTGCCAAGCACTAATTAACTCAATTATGCTCCGAGTGACTCGATTATTACTCTCTTTAATAAAAGATGAAATCCGCCATCCCAGCGGCTCCACATGATCGATCCTACTACTATCCGTGAGGAGATAAATCAAAAAGCTATAGTTGATCACGATGAAAAAAAAATATTACTCTAATTTTATCAAAAATTTGACTCTTATCTACTTTAACAAATCTATTTTAATCTACTCAAATATACCTCATGAGTTATTACTCTTCTCCAACTCTGCTGTAGAAGAGTAACCGTCCAGCTTTATGAACCCCCTAAATTTCTATACGATAAAAACACGCGTCAAAAGTTTGTTTGATAATTTTAGTGTTGCCAGCGCTGCAAAGTGTAGCGGATTAGCTCAAGGTTGGACGAAGATGATGCGAGAATCGACGGCTTGGAATAAAGTTGGAAGATCCCATTCGACCTTTTCTCTCTCCTCCGCATCCCTTTCAGTTGCATAAACCCCATTCGCTTGGCATCCTCGCGTCCGAAGGGTGGCGGCCGGACTGACCCAGGCGTCGTTCTCCTATTTCCCTTTTGCGTTCGACGTAGATCGCATCGCCGGAGCGAGCAGCAAAGTTGCAAAGTCTTCGCCATGTGTGGAATTCTTGCGGTTCTCGGATGCGCCGATACCTCGCTCGCCAAGAGATCCCGCATCATTGAACTCTCTCGGAGGTTTCTTTTCATCCTTTCACTCTCTTCTATTTCTGCACTCCTTTCACCTTTTTTGAGTTATATCGAGGGAATGCTTTTTAGATCATTCGACTTTGGTTTGATGGAAAACGAGTCTGCTTTTTGCTTTGCAGTTTGAAGTGTTTGTTAGATTTGGTCCTTTTCTCTTTGTGGTGTGATTGTCAATTTACTGTTTTTGTTGAGTGGAATCTTATGCCGCCGCGAGGATAACGACTGGGAACAAAGCTGAACCCTAAATCCCATTCGTACGCAGCCCATGCAAAACCCCCCATTCCCTCGCGTAGATCGCTGTGTGGAATTCTTACGGTTCTCGGATGCTCCGATAGCTCGATCGCCAAAAGATCCCGCATCATCGAACTCTCGGAGGTTACTTTTCATCCTTTCACGCTCTTCTATTTCTGTTCTCCTAAGGGAAGTCTCGTGCCGTATCTGTCGGATGCGTCACCGGATTCGGCACAGTCTCTTCTATTTCTGTTCTCCGAAGGAAAGTCTTATCGGTCGGATGCGGCACCGGATTCAGCACAGAGCCAAAGAGAAGAGAAATTTTTTACCGGCGACGACGAAGCGAGGTTCCAGCGTGGCCGCGAGGCGACCGCAAGACCGCTGCGGCTCGCGGAGAGCCCGGGGCTTTCCGATCTTTTTTTTTATAATTCCATTCCTTTTATTTTTTTATTTCTCCTTTTATACTTTATTTCTTTTTTTTTTTAATTTCCTTTCCTACTAATTGATTACTTTTCCTTTTCTTATTTATTTCCCCCCCTACTAATGGGGGATTAATCCTTGTAGGGTAAATAAAAAAATAATGAATACAATCTCTTCTCCAATTAACCTTGCTCTCTGTGTTTCTCACCACTAGTATTTCTCACCGTTGCTTAGTTCCATTACCAAACCACCATTAAGGCTTGATCTTGTACCCAAGCTTGTAACATAGAAGCATGGTTTTGTTGCTTAATTAGACAAATAGTTGGCATAGGCATAATATTTTCTAACATGTTATATTCTATTAGGTTGTACTGCTTATAAAGAACTAAATTCATCCTTTTTTAATTATTATTCTATTTATCAATTTATCTCTTAGTATTTTCTTAGAGCACTTTATAAAATTGATATAGTAGCCGTTAACCTAGAGTGCAGGTACAGGCTGCCATTGCTATCCAAATGTGGGCATATGACATTGGTTTGACATGACTCATCCCTGAGTTGCTGGTGCAAAATTATTATGAATTCTATAAACTATTGGTTTCTGGAAATGATTAGGTCATGAAATGCATTATTACAACATGGATTTATAGCCCTTATCATTCTTTATCATGGTGTCCAACTTATAGGCTTTTCACGGCGGCTTGTATGTTTCTCAAATTGCTAAATTCCGAATAGCATCAAGCTTGGAAATTAATATTTTTTATTTTAAATTTCTTTAGTGATTTGTGTTGCTAATTTTGTCTATAAAATTAGGTTAAGGCATAGAGGTCCTGATTGGAGTGGTTTGCATTGTTATATGGATTGCTACCTTGCACACCAACGTTTGGCCATTGTGGATCCTGCATCTGGAGATCAACCACTCTACAATGAAGACAAGTCAATTGTTGTTACGGTTTGTATTTTTGACAAGCATTTTCATGGCTCATTTTTTTTGTATCAACTTTCTATTTGTCCTTAATTTTCACTAGAAATAATTATCTTTATCTGAATCCATTTTATAATTTTATATCGTCTCAATGATTTTCCTAAAGTGTGTGACAAGATGTGAGATTGCCAAGTTTGAATAGCTATACAAATTATCTAAAACCCACATTCTACAAATATGCTAAATTGCGCGAGCTCTTTGAGAGGCTTTATTACTTCAAGATTTTATATGGTCGTCAAATAAGATATAAAATAATAGTATAATCCTCTTAAAAATAAATAGACTTGAAAAGAGCTAGGAAAGAATAATAGGGTGAAACTTGAGAAGTATATAACTTGAAGAGTTTTTTTGGGGTGCTAATCTAAGTTAAATATCTTGAAATTTAATAGAATTATGATATCCATTGCCAATGCCACCCAAAGTGACTCCAATCAAACAACTTATTAGTTATTAGTAGATCTATGATGATGAAATTATCTAGCCTTTGGGCTTGCAAGGAATCTTAAGCAACAAGTACCTTGAAACAAATTTCTTTAAACCAACTAAGATTTTATAATCGAACAACTTTTAAGAAGAGCTTCATAGTTAGAGTCGACCAGAATTTGGAACTAATGGTTTAGAATCGCTAATTCGATGGTTCAAAAAATATCGACCCTTAACCTTATTCTTCAAAGGCTGTTACGGTCCACGATTTGGAACTATTTACAGTTTAGTTCATGGTTCATGACCGTTCAAGAATATTATTTATATTTTAATTCTTAAAAAATAATATAAATTTAGAAAAATAAAAAAAGGGCTGTAGAATTTGAAATTACTCCAATGATGTAGAATTTGAAAGAAAAATATGCTTTAGGTTATGAAGGACCAACAAAGGTCTCATTTTCTTATTTTTCATTTTAACATTTTAGATGCAAAAGTGGAGTAGATTAATAAGTGTAAATCATTATGAAATGAAACAAGTATATAATTTGTAAGTGATTAAAAACAAAAAATTTAAATTTAATTGCTTGCAAGCATTGTAAACATGCAAATAATATTTGTCCAACACACTTACTTGAACTTGACCCTGTGGAATATTGCCATTAAGTTATCATCAGCGCATGTAGTAAATCTGTCCTAAAAAAACACCATCCCAAATGTTTTTATAGACGTTGAAGGAAAGGTGAATGAACTGTCACATATTTTCTCAAAATTGAAAGAAACAAAAGCAAAGAGATGATTGGGTTGAAAGATTATTAATTGTTTTTTATGAAGATTTTTCTGATTTCGTGACATAGGGACTGACTTGGTATGAGAAGCACTACGTTCAAAATTCGTTTATGCCTTTATCTTGGTTATACATTAGTTGATGTGTGACTAACATGTTGGATCCTTAGGTTAACAATCCATTATTGCTTGAGCCTAATTGTGCTGTTTCTCTGTGAAGTTTTCAGTAAATTCCTAGCTGTTCTTGTGCTGGCTTCTGTGTATTATTATTTATGTGAAACTATATATTTTTTCATTTGTGCACCATTTCTAGGTCAATGGAGAAATTTACAACCATGAGGAATTAAGAGCCAACCTTGAATCTCATCAATTCCGGACTGGTAGTGATTGTGAAGTTATTGCACACCTTGTAAGTACTAAATACGGAGATCACATTATCTTTCTATTATAGTGTGTTTGGTATAAGTACTTTCTATATGCCTGTTCTTGAGCTTTAGAAAAGCAAGATTCTTATCTAATAATCTGTATTGGTCACAATGCTAGTGATTTCTATCTTTTCTCAGTATGAAGAATATGGAGAAGATTTTGTCCATATGTTGGATGGCATGTTCTCATTTGTTCTTCTTGACACCCGTGGTAAAAGTTACATTGCTGCTCGAGATGCGATTGGCATTACTCCTCTGTACATGGGATGGGGTCTTGATGGTATGCACCAATTTTTTTTCATATTAGTTTAACTTTCAACTGTGACTATTTTGGAATCAATACTTTTTTATACACACATGCACACACACACATATATTAATATATAATGAAGTATACCTTTAGTTTTCATCTTGGTGCTTTAGGACAAATATTAGTTTAATTTTCATCATGGTGCTTTTAGGACAAATATTTCTTAGTCAGTTTGAAACCTTTAGTTTTATTGGCTGCTTAAAGATAATGGGATTCTTTTTAAAACTAAATTGACATGGATATCATGTGTTACACTTTTCATTTTTTTTATTCTCATCTCCACTAGTTTATGTTAATAATCACTGTTTCTTTGTCCCAGGATCTGTTTGGTTTGCTTCTGAAATGAAAGCTTTGAGTGATGACTGTGAACGCTTTGTCTCATTTCCACCTGGACATATATATTCTAGCAAAAATGGTTTGTTACTGATTGGAGTTACAAGAAAAATATTGCTATATTTGATAAGTATAAAATTCTTATATTGCCGAAATAAATGTTGTGTCCGTACACATTTTAGAATGTGAAGTTAAATTTGTGATGCCAAGTCTTGACACTAATCTGCAATTTGAATTGACATTTTTCATTGTTATCAATCTGACTTTTCTGCAGGCGGACTGCGGAGGTTCTATAATCCCGGGTGGTTTTCAGAGTGTGTACCATCAACTTCTTATGATGCTCTAGTTCTTCGTGATGCCTTCGAAAAGGCATGTTTTCTTTTTCATTGTTTTTGCTGATGTCATCTTATCAACGTCTCGAATTTTATGAAAATCTTCTGTATTCTTAATCCATCATTCATTTTTTCCATTAGTATGCAATTCCAGTTTATTGTTTCTTTTGTTTTTAAGAAAATCTTTGAAATGAGCTTTAAACAAAGGCCTTTATTTATTTATTTTTTGCATAATCTTATAGGCTGTTATTAAGAGGTTAATGACTGATGTACCATTTGGTGTGCTTTTATCTGGTGGGCTTGACTCATCTCTTGTTGCTGCTGTTGCGTCAAGGCATTTGTCAAAGGCAAAAGTTGCTAGACAATGGGGATCTCACTTGCATACTTTCTGTATTGGCTTAAAGGTGAATTCAATTTCTTATCACTCAAATTTCTCATATGACGTTTCTAAAGTTGGAATCACTGCAAAGAATTGGTTTTACTGCATAAATGCCTGGAATTGTTGTGCCGATGATGCATAGAAAGATGAAAGCTACAAGAAATAAGACATGAATTCTTTTTTAGTTTGTTTATCTTTTTTTTTTTGTATTGTAATTTTATCTTAACAGTTCAATTATTTGGTGCTATCTTTTAGGATATATGCTTTTAACTTAAAGGACCATTACTTTCTAAACAATGACATTTTAAAGAGTAGCTAAGGGCAAACAGAGTCACTGATGTAGGTTCCAGTATAATTGAGTTTGCTGCTATTCCCCTACTGACTTTGATGCTATCTGCTTAGACAAAAATCGTCCATGTTTTAGATGTGCTCTTACGGTTAGTGAAAAAAGCAATTGCACATGGCTTTTTTAGTTTGTTTATCTTTTTTTCATTTGTAATGTAATTTTATCTTAACAGTTCAATTATTTGGTGCTATCTTTTAGGATATATGCTTTTAACTTAAAGGACCATTACTTTCTAAACAATGACATTTTAAAGCGTAGCTAAGGGCAAACAGAGTCACTGATGTAGGTTCCAGTAGAATTGAGTTTGCTGCAATTCCCCTACTGACTTTAATGCTATTTGCTAAAAAATCGTCCATGTTTTACATGTGCTCTTATGATTAGTGAAAAAAGCAATTGCACATGGCAATTTGCTCCCTTATCTGATTGGACTCTTGTTTAATAAGTGTTTTTCTCCATTCGAATGCTGCTATCAATTCTAATATAATTTTCTTGCTTGTCCTTATTACCAACAGCTTCTTCAACATCACCATTGCTTGTTTCAATCACAACATTAAGTTTGATATCCAAACACGTTTCTTTGTATTTTCAGGGATACCACATGTCTTATCTGAAACAAACCATGCATTGACTAGGCTTCCAGTGATAGGGGTGTTCTTCAGTTCAAACTAAAACAAATCAAATTATGATAAGCTATTTTTTATTTCAATTTTCACAAAACAAATCAAACCAAAACTGCTTAGGAATTAAGCTAGACCAAATTGAAATTGTCAGGTTAGTTGGTCTGGTTTGGTTTAAATCAAATTGACCTTGTATTTTTTTTAATAAAATGTCTTATTTGGTAATGGATAAAATTTAAAAAAGAATACAAAGGGATAAGTATTCACTTTATCACATATTTGGAGGAATTAAAGAAGTAAAAAAAATTATAATTTACATTTTAGTTAGCACTAAAGATTAATTTACCATATATCAGTTTTTCATGAATGACAACATTACAAGTTGTGTCTCACTTTTCCACTTCAGATTGATTTTAGAAAATAGGAAACTGAAATCAACCAAACTCTAATAACAAATCTATTAAAGGACACCCTCAGAAAGGGAGCTTTGAAGCAACCATAAAGTTGCTATAATGTGACCTTGAGGTCACATGTTCGAGTTGCAGAAACAATCTCTTGCAAAATGCAAAGTAAGACTGCGTGCAATTGACCCAATGTGGTCAGACTTTTCCCCGGAACCTCGCATTGGTGGGAGCTTCGTGGATCGTTGCCCTTTAAATGATGGACATCCCTACCTATTGGTGATAACCTAATTCAATTGTCACATCCTAGGTGCCATGTACTGAAAACATTAACTCGTCAGACAATCTACCTCTAGTATCAACTTTCACATATACACATGCAAAACACACCTTTCCTTTGCTGCAGTCAATTTTTCCAATTCAATGGAGTCCCCATCTTTTCAAAGGTTTATTGAAAATTCGAGTCCTCAAATGCTGGGGCAGATTGAAGATCTTCATACTGATTCAAATAGTTTTAACTTTTAAGATCCACCTTCTTAAGTTTTATGTTTCTCTCCCATTGCTTCAATATGGCAACCTATTTTGCACAAACCAAGGACTTCCATCCAAAAGTTCTCATTTCAACAGCGTCATGTGAAATATGAATACAGAAAAAAACCAAGGAATATTTTACTCTTCTAATTATCCTTGCATATCCTACAAAGTACATATCTCTGATCTCATGATATACCGGTCTTGTTGCCAAGAAAAAATCCACAAAGAATACTCTTAAAGCTTCTCTCAAGCCTCCTATTCCTCATCCAAAGCATAGATTTGTAACTTCAATCGAAGTAGGAATTTGTCCCAAATTACACCAAAAATCAATACTTGAAGAACAAAGATGAAATCAATGATGTCCTAGAAACAGTCTTTGCATTTTTTGCAGTTCATTCAATATCTAATGAGATGAAATCAATGATATCCTAGAAATTTTATTTATATTTGTTGCAGCTCAGTCAATATCTAATGATGCTAACAACCATTCCCTATTCCCTATCCCCTATCCATGATGATCCACGAGATGAAGGCACAAATGAAACTCTCTTAAAACTGCTCAATTTTACGTTATGCAACTTTCTATTTAGTATTAGTTCGATCCTCCCCATTCTTAGAGAAGCGTCCAAGTTGTCCAGGATTATATTGACCATAATCTGACATCACTTCTTAATCAGGCTTCTCTTCTAGGCTTCTTCCATTCCTAAATTAAGCTTTTTCAATGGGTATCTCTTCACTTCCTTTGAAGGCATTCTACCTCAAATTGTCCCACCAACTTTGATAAACCTTTGTAGAAAAATAAAATAATGAATACCTTTTTAGCACATCCATTTACTGGTGAAGACCTGATGGTTCCTCTCCATGCAGTACCAGTGACTGATGTGCAGCTGATATTCTCAACATTTGAGATGTTTGCTCAACAATTGATCTTTCAACTGACTTGAGATTTGGTATGAAGGAAATTTGAGCATTTTCCCTGATGAGAACAACCAGGTCTTTGTATCCATAATCAATTACTGGTAAACTACTACGATGTCTCCAAATAAGCAAACATGAACTACTTGCTATTATTCTGATTTACTTCTTTCTTAAATTCTCACATTACTCATATAAACTACTTCACCTTGGATATTTCTCTGCTTTCCTATCAGTATAAAATACATGATTTTTTCATGTTCATATCTTCCACTCGTCATTGTGTATATGTTTTACTTTTCTTTTGGTTGGTAAAGATTGCTTCCCTGATAGTTATGGTTTCTGTACAGGGCTCTCCAGATCTTAAAGCTGCTAGAGAAGTTGCAGATTATCTTGGCACATTCCATCATGAATTTTATTTCACTGTACAGGTAAATTTTGCCAATTTTCCTTTGTGAACAAGATGTATGTTTACTTTTCATATTATGATCTGTTCATATGTGAGGCTGACAATGGTAAAAATCATTTTGTTCTATCAGGAGGGTATTGATGCGCTTGATGAAGTCATTTACCACGTAGAAACATATGATGTTACTACAATTAGGGCAAGCACTCCAATGTTTCTAATGTCTCGGAAAATTAAATCATTAGGAGTGAAGATGGTTCTTTCTGGTGAAGGTTCTGATGAAATATTTGGTGGGTACCTTTATTTCCATAAAGCACCAAACAAGGAGGAGTTCCATTTGGAAACATGTCGGAAGGTATTTGGAGTATCCATTTTCTCTTTAGTTTTACTTTGTCAACATAATCAATGATATTTTTACTTGGATCATTGTTCTTACACACTTTTTTTTCTCCATTTAGGACAATTGAGTTTTGATTCATATGTTCTTTTAGTTTATGCAAGTGAGGAAAGCTTCCCCTCTCCCTATAGATTACTTCCATTTGCTATTTCATTGCTATATGATTCTCTATTTATTAATCCAATATCTTCTTTCTTTTGACTCAAAACCTTCGCACCAAGCTGATGGCCAATGCTATCAGATGTGACCCAAAGAAAATCATGCATAGGATTTTCCTCTTTTCTTTCAGTTTGTGCCTTTCTCCTTTTCTAGGCTACATGATGATGTTCAGATCCAGTCTCTACCAACACAGCGTCTACATTTTGTCATATAGAGTAGTTTAAGTTTGTGTAGTTTTTTTTTCTCAAACAGCTACTTTTTGATGAAATCTATTTCATTTTATGAATTTGATTATAGTTTCCCCTGTACTCTTCTTTTGCTCACAATGGTAACATACTTGTCATTATTTAGATTAAAGCTCTTCATTTATATGATTGCCTTCGAGCCAACAAAGCAACATCAGCTTGGGGTGTGGAGGCCCGTGTTCCCTTTCTGGACAAGCAATTTATTGACATTGCAATGAACATTGATCCTGAATGGAAAATGGTAGGTAAACAGACCTATTTTGTATTTCTTTAATGCATGAACGTGAACAAATTCTTGTGGCGATAAAAGTCTTATATTAGCTATTATAATATAAAATGTGTTTTGTAGTTTCATTTTCCTTGAAATAAACATTATTAAATATAGGTGAAAATTTTATAAGAGAAAAAGGAAGATGGTAATAGCAAAATTTTGAGGTGGTCATTTTTTTAGGAGGTAAAAAGTTACACATTTTCAATACTGTCTGTGAATTTCAGAATTTGGATATCCAAAGAAATCAAGATTCACCTATTTTTCTTACCAATTTGAGAATGAAATAAAATAGGTTCTTATTAAAATGTGAAAACTCTTGTGAGTGAGCAGGTTTAAGATTACATGGACCATTATCTGCATTTTTTATGCAGATAAGACATGATCTTGGTCGAATCGAGAAGTGGGTCCTGCGCAATGCATTTGATGATGAACAGAATCCTTATTTACCGAAGGTTCTTCTTATCACATTTTGTATTGTTTTGTTCAAGTAGTTATCAACTTTCTTAATCAGACAATTTATACCTGATGATTACTTTATCCTTGTCTTCATGTAGCATATCTTGTACAGGCAAAAGGAGCAATTTAGTGATGGAGTGGGCTATAGCTGGATTGATGGCTTGAAAGAACATGCCAATGAACATGTACTTCATTTTCTAATTTTAGAAGATATGCATAAAAGAAATCTTAGAATTGTTGGTATCCCCTAAAATATCTTTCACGATCATATACTTGCAGATAATTGTTTAATGGATAAATTATTGATTTCATACATAAACTATGCATTATATTGCAATTTGTTATGCTACTTTTCTTTATTGCTATTGCATAAATTAATTTAATGATAGTGAATAAAATGCTTGTTGAGACATCCAATCATCAGTTTTTAATATTTTTTCGAAGTTCTTCTCTATTCCTCCTTTGCTATTGTCGAAGAAGGTGACCCTGCTCTAGGATGATACTTCTGAAGGCAGTGATGCCGTCCTCTGAAGGAAAAAAGGAGTGGGATGAAAAAGAAAGAGACAAGGGATGAGAGAGCTTTGGAAGAAAAATAGGAAAATAGGGAGAGAGGAGGCTAACCTTGGCCTGGGGCAGGGGAGGGGAGTAGCACTTATTTCATGCATGCGATTGCAAAAAACAAAAAAAACAAAATGTTTGAACTCAATTGCAACATTTTTTTCTTAAGTGGTAATTTATCCTTGTTTAATTATTAATTATAATTCACATTCAGTATTGAGTAAGTTTTGCTGATGCTTTTCCTTTGCTAAATGATTAGGTTTCAGATGCCATGTTAATGAACGCAAGCTTTGTATATCCAGATAATACTCCTACGACAAAAGAGGGATACTATTACCGGTCTATATTTGAGAAACACTTCCCAAAGGTGAGAGTACTTACATTTACATCTTTCTTTCACTTTGTTCTAAGGTTTCTTTTTGTTGCAAAGCATATAATATGGGGAACTCTCTACTCTCTTTGACATTAGTATCAGAATGACTAGTAATTTTTAATCTCGGGCAGAATGTCACTCGTGTAGTCACAAGTTGATCGGCTATACTACTTGTAATTGTAGCTAGAAATTGTAAAAAATACCAACAAGTTTAAACTGACACACAATCGACGAAATGTACAACGATTTTATGCAATAAAATAGACAAGATTTCATGAGCACTTTGCAAATGTGCTTATCCTTAAATATATAGATTTTAACTCTTGCAATATCATGTTATTTGTTTTACGTATCCTTTTGACATTGTAGCATAAAGTTCTTTCTTCAAAACCTTTTGAAATGGACCATTTTTACTGCTGACTTAAAAATCTTTTCTCAAAAAGAATGCTGCAAGGGCAACTGTACCGGGCGGACCGAGTGTTGCATGCAGCACGGCGAAAGCAGTAGAATGGGATGCAGCATGGTCGAAGAACCCAGATCCATCAGGGCGAGCTGCACTCGGGGTTCACAACGTTGCATATCAGGAGGAACCAGAGAAAACTGTGGCTTCTGAAAAGTCCCCTTCAGTGATTGGCTTCCCTCAGACAATGAAAAGTCCCCGTCTGAAAAGTCCCCGTCAGTGGTAACGCCACAACCACAGCTATCTGATCTTTCGATTGTCGTGGCTTTGTTTAAATGATTTTTGTTCTTGTCGATCGAGTAGTGGAAATGAAAACTTCTCTGTTTCATGGTAACAGACTTTCCTTTTTTTTTCAAATACTTCATGCTTGAAAACGATAGGGCATGGAACTCTAGAAAAGTGGTGGAAGATTGTTTCATGTGCTTCGGCTTAAGTTCTTTGCATTGCACAGTTTTTGCTGTGAAAATAATCGGGCATGGAATTCTAGAAAAGTCATACTTGAACTCATTTATTGTTTTAATGACTAAAATTGCACAACAAATTCTTCTTTTTAAGTTGATATATATTTAACACAATGTTTATAGTTGTTATAACTTCGACAGCTTAATATTATTCTTGTTTCTTTTACCAAAATTAAAATTCATTCTTGATTTTATTTTTTTAACATCTTTTATGATATTTATGCCCCTCGTTTTATTAATTATATTTTTGTAAATTTAATTTCGGGTATTTTAAGAGAAAAAGTTTAGTGAATAATTTACAAAATGAATTATCAAGTAAAAAATTTATATTTTACATTCCACAAAGCCATAAATATCTTGTAAAAAAACTTTGAGAAATGTTGGAAATGAAAAATACTTTTTCAGAAAACTATTTCTTCGGGCTTAAAATGAATCCACTAATTAGATTAGTAAGGAAAAAACAAGGATTAAACAGATTGTTAATCACGCAGTTAGGAGCCGAGCCTAATTGGCCCGTTTTATAGGCGGAAGACGTCGGGCGACGGTGGAAGCAGGCGGATGCCACCGATGGGGGAGAAGCCGGGGTGGTGCACGAGGAGGCGATCCCCGTATCGGTAGCTGCCAACTACGAAGCTGTGGCCAGCAGACTGTACGTAGTCTTCTCTCTTCTCACTCTTTCTCTTTGAAATGGATTTACACCAATCGAACTGATTCATGAGTTGCTGCCCTAGTGTCACTCGGATGGATTTGCTCGATCCCGATGCTCAATTTATTGCCATGTTAGCGTAGGAAAATTGATGTAATATCCCCAATTAGTGAGTTGAGTCACATCAAGTGCATACGAATGCTTCTTTTAGAGGATAAGCCATTCTAATGTCATCATTCCCTGGTTTCTGAATTGAGACGGCCGATATCATCAATCATTTAGGAATTATTTATAATTTATGTTCACTTCGTCTTTAATTAATCGATCATAAAGCTTTCTGCCTATAGAGAAATGTGAAATGCTACGCGATCATTACGGGCAACTTTATGCTGATATACATGATATCCAAGATGTGATACAGTGTGCTAAGTTAGATTCTAGCTACTTTCTTCACATTCTTGCAAAATATTTGTATTATATTTTTTTCATCTTTAGTAGTACTATTAAACAATAACAGAGTCGAATGAAGATAAAAAATTTCACTTTCTCACAACCTTACAAGTGACATATAGTCCTATATTATATGTATTATGCACACATCTCAATATTTTCTTTTTAGTTATGATAAAGTTAATACCTGGAGCAGTCATTTTGAATTCTTGTTTGCTTGCCATACTGTTTTCCGCTCTTTAGATGTATCATGCAATTGTTGAACCATATCGAGATGCCCTTAGTTGGGTTTGGAATATCTGGGTATAGAATTCGGTCTTGTTTTCTTGTCATGTCCCTTCCATTCATGTTGGTTAGGTTCTCCCCTTTTCTTCTTGCTTTCTTTATGGCTATTTCTGTACTAGATGCAGTCCAAACTCATATTCTTGGATCTTTGTTGTTAAATATATAATGTCGATCAATTTTCACATCAAATTAGTGAATCTGTACTTGTGTGTAGGGTGAAACTTTCAGTTTGCCAATTTAGTTCTCAGATAGGTTACTACTTTAGGTTCACATCAACACTTTTCCAACTTTTATAATGCAATGTATCTTGATATACTTGGATCCAGATTCAGCATGTGCTATTGTAACATGGACTTCAAAGAAATTCTCAATTGGAATATGTTTTTTTACGCACATATACTTGTCCATATGACAATATACTCTGATGGTTTATAAATTTCATATTCAGATATGCTGGTGCCTTATTCTCAGGTTCATCCTAATTCCTAACAATTCTTTTGGGTATCAGATTACAGGAACCTGCAGTGCCAATTGCTGATTAAATCTTCCTTGGTCCCTAGTGCATAGTTGAGAATGTCCTCTCCTTAGCATATATGCTACACCCACCTTACAGTCCAAGGATAAATTCTTTTTGGGTCATGGATGGGTAGTTTGTATATCTTCTTTTGTTCATTGGCTTATACAAATTCTTTCATTGGCATTTATATCTTTTGAGTTCTGATAACATTTGATGCTTCAGAGGGATGTCATAATATTTTCGAAGGCATAATTACTCTTTTGCCCACTTGTTAGATTTCTGTTTAAATCCTTCTAATTGTGCAGGATCGAACAGCTTGAATTGTGAGATGAGTTTGAGTAGTGGCACAGAATGCAGGCAAGTGGTGCTCTAGTTCACAATATAAATCCAAATGCCAAAATCAACTTTACTATATGAATGTAACTACCCTAGTAAGACAGATAAGGTCATTTCTTTGTCACTTCCAGGGATATTATTGCGTGGCTTGTGTGAAGGTGGTTACTTATTTTATTTTCATGCAGAAAAAGTGAAATGTGCCTTGGTAATATGATTTTTTTTAGAACCTGTCCAAATTTGTCGTTAACTTACTAAATTGGATTTTGAAATTGGCTATTCAGATCTGTTTCAAGATAGTTTAGCATCTAAACAATACGGCTACACATTAGATGCTTTGTTTTCAGCATAAAATGCAAGGGCCCTGAACTTTAACCATTTAAATTGACCTTTAGCTTTGTCTCTGTTTTCATGAAGTGTCATTAATGAGGGTCTGATGGCTGCAACAAACAGATCTACTAAAATCTTCATGCAGCAGTCGGGGCTAATTTAAAAGATGAGAGGCTCATTTTACATATATCTCACGTACCTTAAGGGTACCTTTGCAATTATTCATGTATTTCCTCTCCCTTTTCTCCATGTGTTTGTAATTGTGTTGCAATGGCCTGATGAATTTGATGCTCATTTTGGCTTTGCAAACTAACTGCCATTTAGTAACCATGTACCTAGATTGTGTAATTATGAATTACCAATAGCAATATATTTCAATAATCTCTAAGTCAACCCTGATGTATTGATCAAAGCTTTAACCAATCATCTTTAGATTCCATTGCAATGAAACTTTTTGTGTAACACCTTAACAAGAAAACATTATCTTCTCGACACATCTGATGGTCGACACAACTGTTGAGTTGAGTGACAGAATGTTTACTGATTTTGGGTTCTCCAGAGACCAGCAGTTAACCAGTCTCAGCAAAATAAACGAGAATTCACCGCAAGCATATACAGAAGCACACATCGCATAACAGGTTCAGAGGATGGTGGTGGTCTGAACTCCTCTTCAGTAAGAATGCAATTGTTGGGGCTGGAGTGAGAATGATGGATGCATTTGCTGCACAGCCCAAAGAAATGATCTGCTGTCTCCGATAGGTTAAACCTAACTGTTCTTTTATTTGTCAAGCAATTGTGCCATCATAATTTGTCAGATTATTCTTACATTTTTCACATGCCATAATGATTGAAATAGTGGCAATAATTGCAGTCTCAATATATGATATACAAAAAGGCGAACAAAGCAACATGAAATTATCAGGTAAGTATACTTGCATATTCTCAACTCTTGTTTTCTTTCAGTGCTAAATTATCAATTATTTTCTAGATACCAGGAAGAGTATTATAGTTATTCACCAGTTATTAAAATCGGCATTAAGCTGAAGTTTCGAAGAATTATGATTTATATATTAACCTTTTTCCTATGATCCATTAACGTGCTCAAAATCTATGACCGAGTCCTGGTGATATATTCAGACATGTGCTTGTGAGTAGTTGTTAGATAGTTAATTGTATCTGTGCATCTCTCAGACATCAAACAAAAAGAGAATCCACCAAACCCTTATTATGGCATGAGGTCCAGCTCCCTCTTCCAAATTTGAGTCAAACATGAAGCATGAGAGAGGGCATCAGCATATTCCAGAACCCTAAAACATCAATAACGTACATTATATTATTTAGATTGAATTGCCACAAGGCATTTAGGTTCCTTGATCCGATGACTGCAAAGGGACTACCTGAAGATAGTTTTGCTCCCTTCTACGATGGCTCATTCACTGATGACCCTGACACACAACAATTTTTTTTTATGAACTATAAGAGAATTAAGGTATGGAGAGCATTCGTCTTTTAAGGATAGGCATGATTGGGTCGGCCAAATCAGAAAGGATGCTGTCACTTTGGTATTCTTAACTTTTGCACAGTGGATTGGGAAGTGTGGGCGAGACCTTGAATAGAGATTGGGAAATGGGATTGCAATGAAATGAAGAGCACGGTTAATTTCCTTAGTTGGAGTGTGAGGTATGTGAGCAGATCGGTAAAGGTTAATTTAGCCTAAGGTGGCGGATTCCACCTTATTGCAGAAGAGTGTGAGGTATGTGCAGATCGGTAAAGGTTAATTTAGCCAATAGAGATGACACTAGATATTGAAGTTTCAAGGAATTGCCCAAACAAGACCTCATGTTGAAAATGATATATGATATATAAGCTTCTGCTAGTTAAATTGGTTTCTCAAGATATGTAGATGGTTTGATCAAAATATATGCATAAGTGAGCTAGCTAGCTAGCATGCACATTTGTTTGTCCAATATAATTACGCATGAGGAGAAATTTCAAACTATTTGATCCATCATTGGAAGTTAGGCAGCATGTGAAGAAGAGATAACTATTAAAATGTCCCTCGAATTGCATGTAGCTTGGAAGTCGAGTGTCGGATGAACTTGAAGTGGATATAAAACATGCATATGCATGCATGGGAATTTATGTACGATGATGTATACGTATAGACGATGTGCATGGTGATGGACTGACAGGGAAGAACCTACTTGAAATGGATAGAAAACATGCACAACTCAAACCATCTCATTCCTAATTCCTTCAATAATTAATCGGGCTGAGTTTAAGAGGAAGAGGACATAGAGGTTGGGGGAAGTTTGAGCAACTTGAAATGGATAGAAAACGAGAGCTCGATGATGCACAATTGTTTGGCACTCATATTTGCTTCTTTTTGTACAAATGCTTATGGTTTTGAGATTTTGGGGGGTGGTTCAAATTTTTGTGGCTATGAAGGGTCAAAATTGTATACACCAACAAACAAACTAGTGGGGAAGTTATGTGTCGACGTGAATGATCGAGATAAGAGGGTGTGCTTGAGAGGAAATTTTAAGAGATGCGAGGAAAAAATTGTTCATTTCATCTGATTTTGAATGGATCAAAATTTGATACAAATATATTAATTTGAGGATGGGTTGTGAATCTATACACTTGTAAATGTTATAATGGGTTGATTAAAAATGGAAAGTCTAGTTTATCTTCTATGTAAATTCTTTTTCTTTTATTTCAGTAGTCCCACACGATCGGTTCCATGATCATCTGTGAAGAGGTAAATCGGAGAAATTGCAGTTGACCGCTACGGGGAGGACATTACTTCGGCTTTGTCAAGATTCGATCCTTATTCACTTCAGCAAGTCTACCTCGCAGTAACTAATTCAATCATATCCGAGGGGTAAAAAATAACCATGCACCAGGCAATCCTTTCAATCAAGATACTAATATATGGTATAGCACTAAAGCTTATTGTTGATATGTCAACCTGAACGAACTTGACTTTGAACCCATATTGGTTCGGTTCAGCAACTTAGAGTCGGGCCCGAGTTCATGATCAGCTGGAGCCGTGCGATACTGTAGGAATAAAGGTAAGTAATTAAACAAGTCCCCACGTGCAACCCTCGTGTCCCACGTGCTACTCTCCCCATATTAAATATTAAAGTTCCGACAAAAAATTAATTATTAAGCGAAAGTGATATATTGTCTGTCATATTGAAAAAGGATTTACGCACAAATCGACCACATTTTTTTTAAAATTTTTATTTTTTTTAAAGAGAAAATTGGCTCTCCTTTCTCGTTTACATAATAAAGGGGGGAAAATCCTTCACGGTGCCTCGGATTCTTTAACAGTTTTCGCTTTTCCCTCCTCCAGTTTTTTGAAATTGGATTTTAGGTACCTTTAAAGTTGGGCAAACATAAAAAAGATATATTTTTTTTCTAAATCGTTAAAGAGGCGTCTCACTTTGTTTTTTTTATCAAAAAACATCTCATCTCTTTGTAAAATGATATAATTGTCTTTCAGTATTATTCTTATTATTATCTTTATATATCTCTTACCTAAATTTTGAATTGATTGGACGCATTATAACAATTATGAAATAGTAACTATTACAACTTAGTTACTATATAATTATAACTGTTACAATATGAAAAAAATTTTAAAGACTAAAATTATTTGAAACATACGAAAAGAATTTAAATGATATGTTTTGAGCCTAAATTGTGTCATTATAGGTTCCACCCATAATTAGTTGTAGATCTCTGAATGAGTTTCAATTTGATATATTATGCGTCTCATGATTCAAGCTGAGTCAAAAATTATGACATCTCAAAGTTTAGGGTTTAATATTCACGTTGTAATAACTACGATTTCGTAGTTGCTACAACTGAGTTGTTATGTAATTGTAGCAGCTATAGTTTGTAGTTGTTACACAGTTGCAGTAGCTATGATTTCATAACTACAGCTACTACAATGTGAATGTTAAATCTTAAATTTTCAGAGACTATAACTTTTGATTTGGATTGAACTACTAAACGCATAATATATCAAATTGAAATATGTTCAGAGATATACAATTGGTTATGGGGTGGAACCAATAACGGTCCAATTTCAAGTTTAAAAAATATCGTAAATCCTTTTCAAAGTCTCCGACTAATTTTAGTCTAAAAGACATTTATGTTATAATAGCTAGAAACCATAGTTGCTATAATTATGTGGCAACTCAATTATAGTAGTTAAGAAATCATAGTTGCTATAATTATGTATCAATTATGATTTCGTAACTGTTATAATGTATCTGATTAATTCAAAATTTAACATGGGAAATGTAGATATACTAATACTAATAATAATAATAATAATAATACCGAAGAGTAATTATATGATTTTATAGAGAATAAAGTAGCTTTTGATAAAAAAATCAATGTCACATCCTTTTGATTTTTGCCCGTTAAAGTATGTGAAAAAAAAAATTGTTTGGTTGAGTTTGCTTAATCAAGTGGTCGGTCAACAATAACTTTGTCGTTGACCTTTGAAGTCGAGAGTGGAGGAGGGAAGCAAAATGAAATATGTTCTGTTATCTATTTCACCATTAGCTTATCCAATTTTTTCATATATAATACTCCCGGTTTAATTTTAAATCTGTGAAATTGTTTGTTACCTCTTTAATTTTGAAACTCTGATTCTCACTGCCATCTCATCATCCATATTTAAAATTATGAATAATATTTTGCTGATATTAATTCCGCTTTGAAAAATAAAATAATTAGAGACTGGAATGAAAAATTCCTGTAAGGTAAAATGGAAAATAGGAAAACTAAAATGTTTTTTATAATTTATTTCACTTACCTCACTTCATCAATTTTAACATGGTTCTCCATTATATTTAAAACAATCATCCATTATATTTTAAAAACTTATATTTGGCTTCAAAATAATATTTTAAAAGAGTAATTGGTCACTCTTTTATTAATCGAATCTTAATTGACTGCATATTATAATATATATATATATATATATATATATATATATATAGTTTTGATATTCTGCGCGACCCCGTGAGCGACATAGTCGATCTATCGCCGTTGTCGCCACCCTCGCCGCGTCGTCCAACCACCATCGGCCGCCGGCCCGGCCACGATCGACGCGCCACTCGTCGGCACGTCGGCTGACATCGGATTCCAGCCGGATTGTGGTCGGAATCCGACGCAATTTGGTCGGAAACACGGTCGGCAGTGGCGTGCGCCGATTTTCAATCAAATCACGGATTCCGACCAAATCGCGGTCGGAGACGACCGAGGAAGGATCGCCGTCGCACGGATTTGGCCTTCCTCGGCCACAATCCAATCAAATTACGTCGGATTTCGATCACAATCCGATTGAAATCTGATGCCAGTCGAACGTGCCGGCAAGTGGCGCGTCGATCGTGGCCGGGTCGGCGATCGGCGTTGATTGGACGGCGCGGCGAGGGCGACCGGCAAAAGCAGGGTCGGGCGGAAACCTTGTGCATTTCCATATTTGGACGGTTAGATTTATCGCGTGATGGATGATGGATCGCATGGTGCTCACAACGTACACTAGGGAGTCGCGCAGCGGTATCAAAATCGATATAGGGCATATATATATATATATATATATACTAGTAATTTATAAAAAGTAAACTTTTTCATGATAAAAATAAAAAATAAGAGCCTTTTTCATGATAAAAATAAAAAATAGAATAGAATTTGGAAAAAAATATAGAGGTTGAAATGGAAAAAACAAAAAAGAAAAAAGAAAATGTGTGTCTATATAAAGCTGAATGGAGGTGAAGCTCTTCGTTCCTCATTTTGCTCTAATCCAATCAACAGAGTTCGTTACGAGCCATCAATTGAAATTGAACCGTAACTAATTGATCCATGAAGCTGCTGGCGATCGGCGCCGGCATTCCGTGGCCCTCAGCCTCGCCGTTCACTTCTTCGGCGAGGCGGCCGTGCATGGTGGCGGCGTCAACCTCCTCGAAGGCCGCAGCATTCCCGACTCTGAGTGATCATCCGCCGCCGCCGACGGCCGTAGCGATCAAGGAGCGGTGGCGAGAATACCAGGGAGACAACAACTGGGAAGGTCTCCTCGACCCCCTAGACTCCGGCCTCCGGTCGGAGATCCTCCGGTACGGCGAGTTCGCCCGTGCAGCCTATACCTGCTTCGACTTCGACCCCTCGTCGCCCTCCTACGCCACCTGCCGCTTCCCTAAAGCCTCCCTCCTCCCTCGCGCCGGCCTTCCCGCTACCGGCTATCGTGTCACCCGCCACCTCACAGCCACCTCAGGCGCCGCCCCCTGGCTTCCCTTCTCTCCCCGCACCGCCTGGATCGGCTACGTCGCCGTCTGCGACGACCCCGATGAAATCGACCGCCTCGGCCGGCGCGACATCGTCGTCGCCTTTCGCGGCACCGCCACGGTCCTCGAGTGGGTGGAGAACCTCCGGGCGAGGCTGACCCACCTCGACCCGGTGGTCCCCCGCGAGGCCGAGCCCATGGTGGAGAGCGGCTTCTGGAGTCTCTTCACCTCCGGCCACTGGAGCCTCCGAGACCAGGTCCGCTGCGAGGTGCGCCGCCTCCTCGACAAGTACTCCCGCGGGCCAGCGCCGCCAGTCAGCCTGACGATCACCGGACACAGCCTGGGCGCGGCGCTCGCGGTGCTGACGGCCTACGACGTCACAATGGCGCTGGAAGACGAGGGCCCGTCGACGACCACAGTGGTGTCGTTCGGTGGCCCGAGGGTTGGCAACGCGAGCTTCCGACGGGGGATGGAAGAGGCCGGCACCAAGGTACTCCGGATCGTGAACACCGACGACATCATCCCGAAGGTGCCGCCGGCTGGGTTCGTCGCGGAGGAAGAACAGGGGGCGGCGGAAGCTGTGGAAACAGGGGAGGAGGAAGCAGGGGCAGGGTGGCGGCTGCCGAGCTGGCTAGCGTCGAAAACGGGATGGGCGTACTCGGACGTGGGGAGGGAGCTGCGGCTAAGCAGCGGACGGCGCACCGGCAATGTAGTGGCCTGCCATGACCTCGGCCTCTACCTCAACCTGGTCGACCAGCTCAGCTCCGGCACCGGCGGCGGTTGTCCCCTGTGCCCGTCGCTCGCCAACGCCATAAGAACGAACTAAACTAGCCATTCGTTATTGTACAGGGAATTAAACTTGCTTAATTAATCAATCCACGCGTAATATGTATCATGAATTTATTTGCCGAAGCAAGATTGAATTGGTTAATGCAGAGAAAATATTGTTACAATGGACAATGGTTAAATTTTGAGGAATTCAAGAAAAATATTTTTTCCATAGCGGTAAATTATATTTGTTGAATTTATTTTTTCATAAATAATCGTGAGATTAATCATATGAGATTATTGAAATTACAAATTTGCTCCAATGAATTTATTGTTGTTCTTATTGAGATCACCTTCTGAATCGGCCTCCTAACTTGTAAGTTGACGATCAATGTGATACTCACGGGCAGCGAAGAACGAGACGGAGGGATTCTGAAGCATCGTTAAGATCTACACAGCAAGAGAAAAAGAGAGTGAGAACGGAGGCCAGGAGTGCTCTGACTCAACTGCTTTGACGCTCAAGTCAACTCCTTTATCGAAGAGGAAGAAGAAAATGCATAGAGAATCAGTGTTTTTGAGTTTATCAATGTGCGCACCTATCTCCATGAGATGGAGGGGAAATATATAGATTTATATAAGAGAATAATGGAAAAAATGTCTTATCGTAATTAAGAAGTATATCTTTCGTTAAAGATATTGTCAGAGAAGATGTATGCTCCATTTAGATAAGGAGAACATCTCATCACCGTCGCAATAGTGAAAAGTCTTATTACCCATAATGATACGGTATCAACTTGCGCTATCATGCCACATTAATAGGATGATAAGCTACCCGAGATATCATATGATTGTATGTGCCCTTCTGACGGCGGCCTGATGAGGGACTAATCAGAGCAGAAGTTGGTTGAGCGTGTCGTATGACACTGTGGAGGCGGAGCAGAGAGAGCCAAAGACAAGACCGGTTGAGACGGACCTTGAGGCCGAGAACTTGATGCGACCGAGAGGAGACTTGGTGATGCGGCTCGAAGCTCATAGTCCACTGTTGAAATGGAGTAAAGCTTTGAGAAGGATTGGATATGAGATCTCGAACTGAGTCGAATGCTGAGTCGGATATTGGACTCCGACCTGAGTTACCTTCCAAGTCGGATTCGTCAGCCCGAGTTAAATTGAATACTGAGTCAAGATTGTCAAATCGAGATATGAGACCAAACCAATCAATCTTGAAATTATATTTTCTTTCTTACATCAAATCAAATCTTGATCTTCTGGACTAAATCATATCCCCATAACAATTATCTTTCTTGGAATTGATGGAGGGAGAGGGGACGGGGAGGAGCCACGTTGGCCGCCGGCCAAGGTCGGAGCAGAGCAACGTACGTGAGTCAATTCTGCGTCAACTCATCTGATCATAATTATTATTAATTTATTATTATAGAAAAATTTTGACAATTATTTTGTCTCTATCTTGGTGTCTAAACTAAAGTAACGTACGGCTCATATCGTTTGTATATTTTAATTCTCAAATTAATTCCTATCGATGATTACAACGCACTCGTTCCCTTGTTAATTATCATATAATTATGAGCCTGAAAGAAAAAAAACATGGAAATTTAAAACTCGCACATATTTCGATCACAAAATAATAATAATTACTATTATTATTATTATAACAATTAATTATTAGAAATGGAAATTTAAAAAGATAGGTAGTTTATCATATCTATCACATATTCACATCACCCTGATGTATTAAATACTGAGACGACATCCACGTCATCTAATTGTAAATCAATCCAATACACGTTTGACAAAAATAAAATAATTTGAGAAAAAGAAAGAAAACCCCAAGACGTTTTTGGTGTGATCATCGACAGCTTTTTCAAGCATGCGGATTCTACTCGTCAAATCTACACACACATAGCTCATGAAGCTTGAAAGGGACGTCGAATCCAAAAAGTTTGCTCAAACCCTTGCTTGCATTTCTCCTAATTTGGTTCATTTTTTAGATATTTTAACAAAATTTTCCATGTCCAAGTGTTTAGTGGCTATTTCAATGGCATCCAATACAAATTCTCAATCATACATCATTTGTTGGCTAGGTTTATTAATGGCTTTCAAAGGTTAAAAAAAAGCTTACTAAACCTTCGCGGCCGCTATAGATATTTTGTGTCTATTTTAGTGGCATCTAATAGACATTTGAATGATACTTGAATTGCATATACTAAATATATAAATCACATCTAAATAATACAAAAAATTAAAGATGTTTAAGCAAATAATTTTAGCTTTTTTTGTTATTCCATAGCTATTTTAATTGCGTCTAATAAAAATGATTTTACTAGATGCATTATTCAAATTCAAATAGAAAAATTTTAAAGAAAATACTCAAACCCTTGCACTTTCTTCTATATATAGGTTATTCCAAAGTAAAGGCGTTTATTGAGTTATTTCAACAAATGATTTCAATTTTTTGATGGATTTCATGGCTATTTTAATGCTATCGAATTGATATTTTGAATGATAATGACTTGGAGGAAATATACTAATCATATTGTGAGTTGATTTTGATTGATATTGACACTTTTTAGTTAGGTGAATAGGAGGAAAAAATTAGTATATTTGGTAAAGACCAATAGAAAAATTGTTTCTCCTACCTATTCAATCAAACACACGATTGATGAGTGAGCACGTGTTAGCTCCTGGGGTATAGCTGAGTTGGTTACGAAGGAACAGACTTACAGAAGAGGACAAGGGTTCGAATCTCGACGAAGTCGAGTAATACCTTCCTCCGTCGTGACCAATTACAGTTTCTCGATTTACCTCCTCATAGATGGTCATGGGGATGATCATGTGAAGCTGCTAAGGTGGCAGATTCTATTTTTATTTTTTTTAGAAGATGAGTGAGCACATGTTAAAAAGAGGGCTCGAGTTGAATTATATATATATATATATATATGAATTTGATATCCTACGCATTTTATAATCCACGACTGATTTGCGATAGAAGATTCGGGATGTCCACAAGGATTTCAGATGTCCAAAATAGTAACAATGTCTTTTTTATTATTTTTATTTATTTTAATTCCTTTAAGATTTAGGAATTGAGTATAAAATAATTTTAAAATAAAAAAAATTAGTTACTTACAGTGTGTCGGATAAAAAAGGCAGGATAACAATCCGATACACTCAATGAGCAACTAATTTATTTTATTTTTTTTTTTTATGTTTGATACTATAATACAACTCTTAAATCCTAAAAAAATTTTTTTAAATGATTTAATCATAAATAAAAATAAATAAATAAGATTACTGTTTATGTCTGGGTGTCTAATTTCATTTTAAGTGAGAATTGGAATATGTTCTAATTTCATTTAAAGTGAGAAGCTATCAAATATATATATATATATACATATCCAAGTCTGATTACTTTCACCTAAACGTACAACATAATTTGACTATATAATGAGGATAAGAATTCAACTATTTGTAAAATTAAAAATTCTTTTCTATTATACAATTTTATTTTTAAAAAATATATTCTCATAAACCATTATATTTAATTTTCCTATATGTCATAAGTTGTCACTTATGTGGTTGTAGCTTGCCACGTGCAAGGCTATTAAATGTGGAGAGTGACTTGAATGTCTGTCTCTTTAGGAGTGAATCAATGTGAAAAAAACGACCAATTCAAGTGAACGATCTTAGTCAAAATGATAGCGACTACAGAAATAATAGTGATTTCAAAATGATAATTGGTCTTCATCCATACAAATATTAATCAAAATTAACCTTTCAAAATCACATACATCAATATAAACTCACACATATGAGTTGGTTACAACACAACAGACTTGAATGAATCTTTCAGGTAATTCTGCATCGTAACCAACTGCAATTTCTCGATTTACTTCCTCACAAATTATTATTATCTTTTACAGAAAAATATATGAATGATTTTTTTTCTATTGCTATTATTAATATTATTATATATTTTTTAAAAATAGTTCTTATTTATATGTTTTAATAGAAAATGTGATTCCGGTTTGGTTGGGTAGTGCCAAAACCGAAAAATTGTACACATTTGAAAGTCCAACTGATTTTGACTATTGCCAAAAGTTTTGTTAACAAAAATTTATTTTGTTAAAATAGTTTGATTTAATTTAATTTAATTTAATTTCCTTCATTTTCCCTCTCTAATTAGTAAATTTAAATTACTTTTCCTAAATATTAATTTTAATGAATTGGGCCGGGCTTGAATTTATATTCGTCAAAACAATTGGGCCCGTTATGCAATTTTGTAATCGAGATATGAAATCAGATTTTGCATACAATTCAATGTGTTCGGCGTCGGTATGCCGTGCCCTCCTCGCCGGCCATCTTTCCGTATCCTCGCCGGCGTCGTCTTCTACGTCATATTTTCTCCTCGCCTTCCAACTTCCCGATTCCGTATCCCTGGGCCTCGTTCGAGAACGCCATCATGAACTACGGACTGGAAATTTGGGAGTACGCACAAGGACCCGAGGCTGTTCGACGAAATGCCTGACCGAAACATGGTGCCCGCTTTTCCCATGCTCTTTAGCTTCCTTTTTGGATTCAACTGGATAGCCTCGATTGTCTCAGGAGAGTCATGGATGACCCACAAGCATATTTTTGCATATAGTTTCTTTAATCATAAAACTATACTGAATACTATTTGATGAACGCTTGTAGATATGATTCAACAGTAGGTCACCAATTGGTTCATGAGCCATGGATGATCTTTTCCTTCAGAGCCATATAGTTCTTATGTCGAATTCTCTTAATTGTAGAAATATGCTGGTAATAGGATTTGCCAAATACTTGCATTGCTTACAGGTTCCATTAGTTTATTTTTCGGAAGTGATATTTAAACGAGACAGTTATACTAGGTTTGAATTTGATAGATAGAAGCTGCAAATAGAGAGGAACAGTTTATTATGTATCTTAAGTTTCTGCAAGAGAACCTTCAGAGAAATAACTAGCCTTAAAGGTTTTAGGATTCATGTGTTGCACTCACTCTGGGACCATAAATCATCTTCAGGTTATCTTCTCACATAGCACCTCGTATGAATTGCAAGGTGAGAGATGACTACCCACCCAATTTGATGACTTGAAAAAAATTGCCATGTGTTGTTGGAGTTTAGCTACATGGCGGGTGACTATTGTTAGAAAGTCGCACCGTGTAATGTAGCATAACCGTGTCGTGTTGTATCCCTTCAATACAAAATCATGTAAAACATGTAAAATTAGCTACGCTTTCACTATAGATGATTTATATGACTTGTATGGCTCAACCTCCACTCAGCAAAGAAAGTGGAAAATTGATCTCTCCACTATTGGTTTCATGGGCAATAATGGACCTCAACTTGTGGACATAGAGACAAACAATTTAGCATGTTTTTTGAGTTGCAAAATGAATCTTCACAGCACACAAATGGTGTTAGAGGTTTCAGGATTCATTTGCATAAAGTTACACACCAATACAAAGCTACCATCTCGATAAATCTATGTTGAAACACTCTCACTAGGAGCATTCATTATTTCCAAGTTCTGAATTCCTAGTCTAAATCCTTATTATGCATGTAGGACACTGACATTGGGAAACTTGCACTTCGAATGGATGCTGATATCTCTTGGACATGTTTAACAATTTTTGGAAGTAACTTTGTAGAACACTTGGATCCACTCTTGTGCTAGGCACTTATGCTCAAGTCTGAGTGACATAGTTCCCAGGTCAACTTTTCAGGTAACACTCTAAATGAAGTACAAGGCAATAGATGTCAAGCCACCCATTTTGATGACTAGTGAAAGGTTTCCATGTTTGAATTCAGCCATTATGTGGCTAGAGTCAGATATTTGTCTTCTTTAGCATATCATGATCATATTGTATCACATAGTGTGAATTCAAATAATATCCAAGAGCTAATAGAACTAGTTAAACTATTGTCCTATTGTATCATATTGTGTGAATACATTATCATGTTCAAAAGCTAATAGAACAAGTTAAATTATCGCCCTATTGTATCAAATTTTGTGAATAAAATATCATGTAAACAGGGTATAGAATTAGTTTAACTGTTAGCACATTGTATCATATTTTATGCACGCAATATCATGGGAAAAAGATATGCACCTAGTTTATTATTTTTTTTAAAAAAAACTATAATGTAAAATTAGTAAAGCGTTCAACAAAGTTGTTTCTATGTTGTGAAAAATGACAAAAAAAAAAAATACATGACATATGTTGCACAGCCTCCACTCAACCAAGAAAGTGGAAAAGAGATTGATTCCTCCACTATGCATTCAATTTTAGCCATCAAGATACCTGAAAGCAAGGGTTGTCCCCCACTATTCTACCAATAGAGACTCTCATAACAATTTTAGTGCTACTTCAAATCAATTATACGTTTGGAGGACATTAGAAATTCATATAGGTTAAAAAGTGTTATGGATTTTTAATTCATTCTTTTCTCCACCTCACCTCACAGTTGTCTCCTATTGGCACTTTTCTCCTAGGCTTATCAAGATTGCATTGTTATCCATCATCTTGTATAATACAATACGACAACAACAACTAAGCCTTATCCCATTATGTTAGGTGAGGTCGGCATCTTGTATAATACAATCCAGCCAACATTACTTTATCTAACATTTTGGCATCAAATAATCCAAAATAAATCAGCATATGATATGCAGACGCATTTGGCTCAAAATAATTGCTAGAGTGTGACTTTAGTTCCTTAAGATCTTAATTCTCTATTTCCTTTGCAGAGCTCCATGATTGCTCTAGTTTAAAATCCTTGATCTTAATATCTCAAACTAATATGTTCTAATTGAAGTTTCTTTGCAATTTAGTATCGTCTAAACATAAATAGTGTGAGCTTACCAGATTCTGTAATGTTTCTCGGTTTGAATTCACCAACCAGTTTTCTTGGAAATAATGGTTTCAGTTGGCTTATTTTTAGTTCTGTGTCTTGGCTTGTTTAATTTGAAGAAATGGAAACATAACATCTGGTCCCTAATCATACAAGTATAACGGCTGAACAAATAGTCATAATGAGTCTCCAGAACTCAAGTGTGAGGATTATGCAGTCAATCAATGAAATTAGTGATAAATTCAGTTAGCAGCAAAACATTCTGAGTAAATATAGCTTGCTTCATCAGTTTCTTCTTAACCTTCATTGAACTTTCATGTTGCATCGTCCGTCAGATCATTCCTTAAGCAGTTCATTGTTATTGACTCATGGTTTTGCTACATCTGTTTCCTAATATCTAGAGGAACTTTTATCTATTCAATCAAAGTCAATTTGTCATCCAGAAAAATTTTTGTTTTAAGAAAATTATGCAAGAAGACAACTTGTTTCTGCAAAGAGTTTTTTTTTAATCCTTTTTTGAGTCAATGCCAGCAGATCTTATGAGGTAAAAATAAAATGGTTAATTTTACTTTTTCCTGGAAATTTGTTCGTTGCATTGGAATTCAGATTCTTGGTCTTGCAACGTTTAATGAGGCATGAAATTCTAAAGCTTATCCATATCTCAGTTCTTGGGAAGAAGTTGCATCTTAGCTAATTGTAATGTATATGAACAAATGGGTTTGCTTTCTTCAAAATGCCCCCTTTCATCTCCGGCGAGGACTAAAAAGTGGAGGAAGGGCTTGCCAGTTGGCCGGAGTTGCATCTGCCGAAGCTTCCGGCAGTTTGCTTCAGCCGGAGCTCCTGCGCCTTGTTCAGGTACAGCTTCTTGATGTTGGCGCCCTGCTGACTGAGGAGGCGAGCAAGACTCCGCTTGGCGTTCTCCCGGAATGGTCCACCGGCCGCCGCGAAGCCGTCGACGAGGTGGAGGTAGGCCTCCAAGTCATGGCAGCACGACAGGTCGGCGTCCGGCCGTAGGTACGGCGAGCTTTGGCTGTCCACCACCAGCTCCCGCCCCACGTGGGCGTACCCTTCGTTCCGTGTCCTCAGCGGAGCCGCCGGTACGCGCGGCACCAAGTCGTGGGCGTTCACCACCCTCAGCACCTTCACCCCCCGCTTCTCCACCCGCTCCGCGAACGCCCGGTTCCCCACCCGCGGCCCCCCGAAGGTGAACACTGCCGTAGCGGAGCGCTCCGTCGGCAAAAGCGACACCACCTCTTCAGCCACCAGCACCGCCAGCGCCGCCCCCAGGCTGTGCCCCACCACTGTGATGCTCAGCTCCTCCCCTGCGTACTCCTTCCTTAGTTTCTTAACCTCCTCAACCACCGCCGCCGATAGGCTCGGTTTGCCTCCCAACCCCGGTGTCTTGTATAGGCTCCGGAATCCGCATTCCACCTTCGCCACTGCCGACGAGAGGTGATGTTCCTCTGTTTCCGTTTCCTCCTCCGCCGAGTGTCCTTGTTGCTTTGTTTCCGCCTCCGCCTCCACCTCGTCGAGAGGAACGAGTTCGGTGCGGAAGTTTTCCGCCCACTCGAGGCAGGTGGAGGTGCCGCGGAGGGCGATGACGATGTCTCGGCGGCCCATGCGGCGGATCTCGCGCTCGTTCTCACAGACGGCAACGTAGCCGATCCAACTGGTGGGGTGCGCGGCCATGACCCAGGGCGCCACCGTATCGATCCACGGGGGGAGCTCGATGGAGGCGGTGGCGAAGAGGTTGCGGGTGACGCGGTAGGAGCGGTCAGGGAGAAGGACGTGGCGGGGGCGACCCGGCGGCGCGCTGGTGGAGTGGAAAGCGCGGTAGGTGGCCTGCACGAATTCTCCGTAGCGTACGAGCTCGCGGCGGAGGTCGTCGTTGAGGGGGTCGAGGAGGCCCTCCCAGTCGCCGACACCGTGGAAGCGTCGCCATCCGCCGGCGATACTGCCGCGTGGGGAGGTGCGGTTGGAGTTGGACAGCAGGCGGCGGAGGCGGGTTAGGCTCCTGGGCGACACCTCCTCGGCTCCGGCGTGCTTATTGGAGAACCCGCCGGCGGGGAACAGGGCGGAGGTGAGGTTGAGAGCCTGTAGTAGGCGGCTGGTCCGGTACGGCGAAGGAGAGTCACTGCCGCCGTCGGGCTGCATCTTCACCGGCCCCGAGGCCGCCGGAGGATTCTCCTGCTTCTGCTTTTCGAGGAGGCGCTCCAAGTTAGCGAGGTGCGCGTTCGTGGATATGGTGGCGGCGGCCGGCGGAGCGGTGGCTGCGATGCTAGCGTGGACTGCGGCGGCGTGGTGGTGACGTGCGGCGAAAGCATTGAGGGGCGAGTTGGGGAGGCCGTTGCGGGCCTGCGAGACGTAGCGAGGAGGAGCTGCCGCCATGGCGAAGGCGATCGACATGAGAAGAGAAGAGAAGAGAAGAGATGGACTTGGTAAGAGATGTACCAGCGTAGGACTATAAATAGGCAGAAACAAAAATGGTCAACGCCACGTAGGACAAAGTCTGGATCATAAAAAAAGACCGTTAGTCAAAGTTGACATTTTGTTAGGCCTTGGGACACACAATCCGCGAATCCGCGTGGCGTCGGATATATATATTTTTAATCTCTTTTACCGCCTAAGGTTGCTTTGGATCGGATCAAGCACAACTTAAAAAATAATTTTATTTTTTTTAATTTATATAATTTATTTTTAAAAACTAAAAAAATTTTGTGATGGAATTTTTCATCCATTTATCAACTCCATTGACGTTTTCAAATCAAAAAGTGTTGTTGGAGAATTTAATTAAAGTGCCTTTATAGTGAATTAATAAATAATATTGTGGAACGTAGAGGGGTCAATTTATATTATTGTTCCTAGGTAGATAATTTGAAAGATCAAGGACATTGACCAAAATATGAATACGTAAGAATAAAATCAACATTTTGAAGGAAAGATTCAACTTCTCTTTCCAATTCTTTCTATAAAAATTTCTTTTTTTTCTAAAAATAACTTCCATTTTTTGTAGTTTCTTTAATAAAATTTTAAAATAACTTCCATTCCTATCTTTCTAAAAACCATCATAGACATTTTTTATGCAATTATTTTGTCTAATGACTTCTTATATATTACATATGAAAACTTTATTTTCAATCTTACAATTTATTAGAAGAATTTTCTTTGTTCAAGAGGCTAAGTTTTTTATTATCCTTCCTCATGGCGAGTTTAATGTTAGGTAAGGATCACATAAAACAATTGTGCGAAAATTCAAACTTATACACGTTCGATTCCTAAAACTACTTTGGTCAAGAATCACAATGCTAAGCTTATGTACAAAGTGTGTACGCTTGCAACTTTAGGTTGTTCATGACTTATTCCAAACTTTGACTTTTTAAAAGTCAAACGACACTTTTTTGTTTAGTTGCATGAGCCATACGTGGACTAAAGATGTTAGTCAATTGAAACGAATCGAACCAAACCAAACCAGTCGAGCTTAGATCAAGCATTTCTTTGGGAAGCCAAAAGTGTAGTCGAATGAAGTTTTATACAAACTTGTAAAATTGTCTGATCTTGAAGCTAATGCATGTAGTTGCTTAATCAATGAAGACAGGGCTCATTCTTTTGATGAACGTTGCAAATGCATGGAGACAATCTCAAAGAGTCTTATGCCCAGTTAATCCTAAAACCCAACAATAATAGAGGGGTGAATGATATATAAAGACAAGGATTCATTATTGTTTCATTCTGTTTGAGATTGTAGTCTGATAATTCAGAGAAAGGCAATTGTTGAAGAGGCAAAGTTATAGACTTTGATGATGGAGAGAACGATGGACTAAGGGAGAGGAAGACATTGAGACTAAGCAAAAGTCTCACGCGTGGCCACTTTGATACTGAAATTAGCACAGGGGACAAGAGAAGAAAAAAACAATAGGGTTTATGGAAGGAGAAGGAAACGAGTATATTCTTGTGCATACCTTTTTCGTGTGAGCCTTTTCTATAGTTTATATAGTTATAAAAAAAATATTTCCACGTTAGTAATAGTGGGAGATCAGATCCAATAATCGTTATTTGCTTCTCACTCGATGGATGTCACGCGTATGTGAGAGAGCATGTCGGGGATCAAGTTTGATAATCACATGATTATTCCTCCATCCAGTCGTAGTGTTGCATTTGAAAATATTCGTAATAACTGTCAGTGAGCTATTTATAAGATGTAGGTTGAAGAAGTTTAAGGAGTTTGGATCCTTTAAATCAGAATGACCAAGCTAATACGGTGAAAGAGTCTCGATCCTCTGAATCGAAATGGTCAAGCTAACAGAGTCAAGGAGTCTGAATCCTCGAGAATTGGATGAATCGAACTGATAGAGCAGAGGAGTCTTAGTCCTCTGGAGTCAAGTTAACCGACCTAGTGAAGTCAAAGAGTCTAAGTCCTCGAGAGTCAGGTAGACCGAGATGATGAAATTGAATCTTAGCCATCAAATATCGGACAGATTGTACTGATAGAGTCAAGAAATCTAAATCCTCAAGAGTCAGTTGAACCAAGCTGATGGAGTCAAATTAATTGAACTAGTGGAGTCAAAGAGTTTAAGTCCTCAGGAACAGACTAAGCTAATGAAGTCGAAAATTTTGACTCCTTTGGAATCGAGTGACACAGCCGATGGAATCGAGGAGTTTGAACCCTCTGAAATAGGATAACATCTTCGATGGAGTCAATCATCTGAAATCGAATGACCAGACTAGGGGAGTTGAATGGCCGGACTAAGAGTGCCCAGGCAATGTTGACCTCCATCTGAACTTCACTTTGACCTCCATTTAAACTCAAATAACGACTTGACTCTCTCACATATGAATATTCCTATCCACTGTATCAACTATAAAACAAAGTAAAAGAGAGATCATATCCCTCCTTAATTTACCTCAAGAGCAGAAAGAAATGTTTTTTCCAGCTCAACCAGCTCGAAAGGAAAGAAAGAAAAAAAAAAATTCCAACAAGCTCATGAGCAAGTCGTGTTGGTTAGCAGGCTCACAAGCAAACTAAGAATTTGAGGCTGACGACCAACAAGCTCATGAGCAAGCTGCAAATTTGCAGTCAGCTGCCGGCAAGCTCAAGAGGAAATTGCAAGCCAAGCCAGTCGGGTGTTTCTACCTCAGCAGACTCACAAGCAGACTACGAGTTGCCGGCCGCGGCGCTTGCTAGCTAGTGAGCTAACGAGTACAC
Organism: Curcuma longa; assembly: GCF_044706935.1. Classification (NCBI taxonomy): domain Eukaryota; kingdom Viridiplantae; phylum Streptophyta; class Magnoliopsida; order Zingiberales; family Zingiberaceae; genus Curcuma; species Curcuma longa. The sequence goes on from NC_133861.1 coordinate 8,001,476, forward strand.
AACAAGCTTGTTGGCTGCCTGACAGCCAGTGTGCTCACGAGCAAGGGGGACGAGAATCCTTTGTGCTCCAAGGAACAATTCATGCTAAACTATTCATGATGATCGGGATGCTGCATTGCTTATGGGATCAGATGACACTATTTTGTGCAATAAAGAGTTGGATAAATATTTTAGAATCCTGCTTGAAACTTTAAACTCATTTCCAAGTAAACACTGCAAGCCAAGTTAGGATTCAGTGACCTGCTGCACTACAGCATAGTACACACTGCGTACAAAGTAGACGTCCATGTAGACATGACGAGCATATAGAGTCTCGATCCAGATTTCAGCTATTAAAACATCTTCTCCTGAAATGAATTCACAGTCAGATATCTGCAAACATGGTTTATTGTAGTTCGCAATGATTAATCGTACGAGATAAATACACTATCAACGCTTCTTGATTTCAAAGGAATAGTCGAGCTCCAAATGACATCTATTATCATCGTCCTCAAACTGGAACAAAGAATAGGGAAATGAAGGATCAGAAACTTGTAAAGTATGCATTTGGTTGAAATACTGGAATAGGGAGGTCAGTCATGAAGCTAAAATAATTAGTTAAGACACTGCTTACTACCTTGAGTTTCGCAGAGTAGATTCCTCGAGCGAGCACCCCAGATGGAGTAGTTTCTTCCTCGAGCAAATGCTCATAGGGATCTCGTTGAGGAGCAAACGTACCAAGCATTCCCTTGCTTTGATCCACTAGCAAATCAAATAGTTATTGATGTTATAGAAGCTTGGAAGAGCTAATGTATTATATCATTGTGTAACTAATCTGAAAGTACAAACTTCACCAAACAAAACAGCTGCTTAGTGCAAAAGAATTAGTGAAAGGATCAGCAGTTACAATAATTAATGTCAAATGTTTAGTGACTTCAGATAAGAACTTTAAACCTACACCTGGCGAATTATATTAATGTGGCAGCCACAACATTTATAATTGCTCACCAAGAAGCCAGATTGGCTTTCGTCTCTGAATGATATGGTTAGTTTACAACACAATTTGACAATATTTTACACTAGAATGTACAAAAAAGAGATTCAGATAAGATGAATGTACCTTTAAGCCCTCTCTTCCAGACTATGTTTGAATAAGTCAGGCCAGAGACAATATTATGCTTAACACTGAATAATAACTTAAAGCAATATTTTGATCCCTCCTTCAGAGTAAAAAGTACACGGCTTTGGTTTTCTGCAATTGGTAAGGAGGTAACAGCATCAGAATATCCTTCAGATATAACTCCTATTGAATGAAATATGACTTCAGGTTCGATTTGTCCTGCAGATAAAAGATGTAGGAAAAGGATATGAGTAATGACATTCCATAAAACAAGGAAAAATTGTAAGCAATATATATATATATATATATATATATATATATATATATATATACAAAAATAAATATATAAAAGAACAACCATTTAAGTTTCCATCCACACATCCAAGTAGTTTTTCCTTCCATCTTCTCAGACTCTCATCTTCCTGGAAGATACATAAAAACATGGTTATGTTGAGATTTTGGATAACTTTTTTCCTGCAAAACATTTACATAAACTAACAAATAGATTCTTCCTGCAAACAGGAATTGGCAGATTGTCTTTGTTTGTTGATCTTTACATGGCCATAGCAATAAATTGACTAATTAAACATAGCTTCAAACAATCTGAAATAGTAGGTAGAGAAATAAAGAGACAGTGTTTTCTCCATGGAATCAAAGCAAATAGAAGATATAGAGAGACAATTAAATCTCCAATACCTACTCTAATGTAGTTACCTCAGGACTGCAAAACTATGTTTTAATTCATTTATATCTCTCAGCAAAAGAGGCAAGTCAAAAAGAACTTACTACTTATAACAGAAAGCCCAAAATGCAAATATACATTTGTTTCCATGTCCAATGCTTTTGGTTTTAACTTAAAGATCCCCCAATTACATCAACTGTGGTCAGAACATCACAAAGTTTCATTGAGTTACCATAAACCACTAACTGTTTTGCGTATACTTGGTCATTGAATCTTTGAGACAAACTACGTGACATGCATGGCTAAATAATCATTATGCATAGCTCCAGAAAAAGGAACATTTAAAAGCAAAAATGTAAGAACAAAACATTACATTTGATGTATACCACAACATAACACAAGTTTAGCAGATAATTAAGTAGATAAATTAGTTGTTACTAGGAGTCATACAACTCTCCTAAATAGCAGTGGCCTTCTTCCTCCATTTAAACAAGTTCCTCATTTCAGCTTTGCAGGAACTTCCAGCCAAGAAATCCCCTTGACACATGACTTCCATTACAAATTAGCAGTGCAACAATGTGAGTGGAGAGAAGCCTAAAATTTTTTCTTTCCAATCATTAAACAAGGAGCCCTCTAATCCCCTAGTTCTGAACTTCCCAACACAGATTGGTCACCATGAATCTACAAAATCTTGCATATGTGAACAGATAGCTTCCTCCTTTGACACAAATCCTTGTACCATTGTGTACAGTAACTCTTACAGCAGAACATACTAGCTAGGAGAATACTTATGGAGCACCAAATGTACCAATATTATTATCAACTAAGTAGTTTATATGGCATCAGGAAAAACACAGAAAGAGGATCACATTCCATACAAACCAAATTGTGATGATAAAAGTTTCTCAAACAGTAATGCTCACTATCTAGTTAACACAAAAAATAGACAATTCTGTTACATTGCAAGTGTGGGACTAATTTTCCAAGTTCTTGGCAACTCAAACTTACGGTGGCATGAATTGATTGCTTTTAAATGCTTGCATGTTGAAATTTTCAGTGCTTATTTCCCAAATAATCAACAATCAAACTTAGTGTAAAAACAATAATAGTGATGGGTTATGACAAAACAGTCACAACCCCAATGTTATGGACCACAGCATGTAAAGGCAAGCCATAGGTTACCAACAATGCCAAATGCCAGGAGCAATCCCATTATAGAGACAGACAAAATGCGATTAACACTCAAGCAACCAGGTAGAGCTTTCGACAACACTAGTTTGGTACCCGCTTGATTTGATCGACGGTCACACGAAAGTCGGGAGATTAAGGAAGCAAACGGAAAACAAAAGGAAAAAAAAATCGCACCTTTGTAGAAAATGGATCTCAAATTGCCCTAGAAAGCTAAAAATAATAATAATAAATCAAACCTTGTCCTTCTCAAGCTGATCCTTGAGGGGGATCAGCGGCGAGGGAACGAACCCATCGGCGGCGATGGCGGCTTCCTCGTCCTCGTCTCCGTCGACCTCGTCGTCGTTCTCCTCCACCTTGCTCTCTTCCTCGCCCAAATCGCGGCTGCTCTGCGAGGGATCGACTCTCGCAGAAGCGACGGAAGAGGAGGAACTCTCCGCTTCCACTCGCCGCTGCCCTCCTCCGCCTTCCATTCCTTTTCCCAGTAAAGAGTGAAACAGAGGGTAAAAAAGTCGCCTTGCTTTGCCTTTCACTCCTCCACTCGACCAACCAAAACCAAATCGAAGAAGAGGAAAGAAGTGTTTTTGAAACAGCGCAAGCAAATAAATTATTCGTTAATTAAACGGAAAAGGAGGAATAATAATAAAAGACACTAATTGTTAGAAGTAGTCATAAATCCTGAAAATAAATAATAAATAAAATTAAAGCTGCAAGAATAATAATAAATTAAATTTGCTGCGTCGGCACGTTGAGTTCCTTCTCGATGCACTGCAATGAGTCGCAGAATCTTTGACCCAGATCGCCATTCGCAGCTATGTTCTTGTATTTGTCAACGTCGGCTGCCAAAAGTCAAGTTGACTACGAAATTTTGGGATTCCCGTATCTATCCGTAATATTTTTTTATACGACAAAAATAGTTTTTTTTTTGACATCACATAAAAAAATATTGTTCTCTTTTTTTATATATTTTTTAAATCATGAATGAGGAATAATCCCGACTCAATTTTTGAACCTTTATTAATTTATGTCCTTGTTACTAACTTTTGCAGGTCTCTCTCGATGACAAGAGCACGATGGAGCTTCAATCCCAGCGTTAATTTCTTATGAATGACTAATTAACACGATCGATCGAGTCAGGATCGAGCTAGTTATTTTTATTTTTTTCTCATGGAAACTATGTATATATATATAGCCGGTTAGCTAAATGGAATAGACAGATAGATTGGTGGCAACCACCGACTTTGATTACAGGCTGCCCTCGGCCGGGGTGCGCCCGTGGAGCATGGTGTTGAAGGCTGATCGACCTTCCACCGGCTTCAAGGCAAAGCCAGCGGTAGAGGACTCAAATAGAACCAGAACATTCGTTCCCCAACCATCACCACTGGTCGACTAGCGGTCGACCACCGCCACCACTGGTCGCGCGACCAGCTGGTCGACCACCACATGGTGGTCGATCACTAGTCGACCACCACTGGTCGATCCGTGGCGCCGATTTCTGTTAAAGACGTTATAACGCCACGACGTTGCGGGCAATGACTAACTAACACGATCGATCGAGTCGGGATTGAGCTACGAAATAAAAAAAAAAGTAACATGACATACGTGGCAGTCCACATATGTCATGCCGGACGGCTTTTTTCTGCTGGCGGTGCGCTCGTAGAAATTTCTTCTTTGCGCTCGAGATTGTCCTCTCGAAACCCTTTTCACTCTCAGCCCTTCCGCAGCTGCACCTTCTATATATCCTATATAGTGCGGCCTTATCCTCCTCTGCAATCGCCCCCGGAGCACCTTCTTCCTCCTCCAGCGCGACTTTTTCCCTCCTCTACGCCTGCCGCCGCCCACCTTCTTCCTCCTCCAACGTGATCGTCGTCGCCGCGTGCTCACCGATTGCTCCCCACATCCGCATCGTGCATCCTGTCGTCGTCGCTACCAGCCACCGGCCGCGCTTGGAGCAAAAATGCTGGCGGCGTCGGTTTGATCGGAGGAGAGGGCGGCGGTGGCTGTCGCGAGGAGGAAGGACTGCGACGAGCCGACCACGGCCGGAAAAGTCCGCTGCGATTGGAGGAGGAACAAGGTGCGGCGGCGGTCGACGTTTGAGGAGAAATCGCCGCCAGGCAATGGCTCGCGCGGTTTCCGGCGCCGGATTCCGGGCCGCCTTGGAGGAGGGGTCGGAATCCGGCTGTCACGTGGCCGACGCGCCCGGACTGCAACGGACGCAGCGAGGGACCAGACGGCACAGCGAGGAAGATGCAGCGGCGGTGGTCGTATATATATAGGCCTGGAGGGAAAAGTCGAGTGTAGCATTATTTTATATAGCATATAATTAGTCCTTGAAGCATAATTATCACTGCCAAGTACAGCAGTGTACGTTTCTTTTCAGTTCTCATATGAAATAAATCAATAATTAGTCCTTGAATTAATTATCATAAGTACTTCTGTCTCTTCTTAAATCTCCAAATCCGCCCTCCTAATAATACAGCACTGTCTCGATTGATCCAAATGGAATCCTAGTTACCTTGTGAGTGATGAAATTCAATGCGTCATGCAAATTATCTCCAACCGATCGATTCGTTTCCTTCCATTTGAAGAATCCAATTCCCTGAGTTGTCATCTGCAGCTAGCTAGCTTTGTCTGGTTCTAACTTAGTTTACTTGGAGGAGTTGTCACAGTGTCCATCACTGTTACTCCACAGTACTGCTCGAAGCAGGCAGCAGAGCTTTCATTATAGAGCAAGCCACTGCAACGTGCCCAAACATGCACTCAGCTTTTGCTTCAACTGCAATCATGCAACACATATACATAAATATATATTTCTTTTTCGAAATTAAGGCTTTGTGGATTTATCTTTCTCTCGATCAAATCCTTATTTTGCTGTTGTTTGCATGAGCTAGCTAGCTAGCGTACTGGGATTATGAACATGGGTTGCTGTCCGGCCCATGCATCGTCAATCATTTACACGTACTCTCCAGCTCATGATCGCGTAGCTGCAGTATTATGCATCTGTATACTATACAGTTTTATGATATTAATATAATTGAAGTAGTAAATTAAACATGTATAAGATTATATTAATTAATACGTACCTGCTTTTGTTCGTACGTGCATGTTGTTTAATTAATGATTAATTAGGAGAAACTTTTCTTGTGAGTTAACTCATATGAAAATAAGCAGCTAGCCAGATGATCTGCCTTGTCTCTGTCTGCTGTGTGCGATCCATCTCAGATTTGATTAATTATATAGATACACAAGCCTTTGGATCTATTTTTATTTTTAGATCCTCTTTGGTTTATCTACTTCAGATTATATTATATATAGAGAGAGGGACTGATCCACAACCACGACCAACAGCATAAAAAAAAAGGAAAAAAAGTAGAATTAATTAATCAGATAATTAGTCGTCTGACACCTAACACAGGGATCGATCGGATATTGGACATCCATGGCCTGAGCCTCAAAATATATATTAATTATAAATAGGTAATTATATCGCTGTTATGTATTGTAAAAAGAATATATTTACAGCTTTTGCAGGAGTGAACAGTTCTGCATATTCAGAGAATTTTGCCAGCTTTTCTTGTGTCGGAGAACAGCTTTGTAATTAATTAACTTTCAGAGGAGAAGAAAAGCTGTCTATAATACAAATAACAAAGAGAGTTGCATCTCCTTTTGCTTTTCCTTCTCCTCCTTGGTGAGTTAACCTAAGTTAATTAATTATATCTGTCTATAATAAAAAAGTTTCGATCCTTAATGAATTAGAGACTATTACTTGTTTTGTTTAGTTATAATATACATCTTCCTTTAATTTAGTTAATTATATGTTCCGAGTACATGAATTGAATTGTGATCACGACTTAAGTTTAATTTCCATTTAATCGATCTTAATATTATTGAATGAGACAAGAGTAGAAGCTATCCATTTTGAGGGACCATTTGATCGATATATATCATATTTCAAGCATGCATGAATATAATGCATGCATGGGTTAATTAAATCCCAAACGCAAATATAATTAATCACACTTCACTTATTATTTATTTTCGAACAAAACAACAAAATATTTATAGATGAGGCCAAACACTCTACTGTACGTACGTAGAGTCGTCCCACTCTATCTGTAAATTAACTTTTATTTTTTGTTAAAAGAAATAATTAATTATTCTATTTTATAATTTATCTTTTTTAAAATACTACTAAAAGTTTAAAATTATCAAAATATTTATCACTTCTTGTTTAATTGTTGTCACATATGGCTTGAGGATGGAATAAATATCAAAGGGGTTTTTAAATAATTTGAAAAAGTTTGAGTAGTTTGAAGAAAGAAACTTTTTTAAAATATATATATATATATATATATTTTTTCAGCAACAACTTCCGCATAAAATAATATATGCAGGTAAAGTTTATTATCTTTACCTGCTCTGTCTCAATCGGAACAAGGTATATAAAACCAAATCCAATTATTTTCCTTTTTCCACATCCACAAACACGCACACGTTCTCCTCTCTCTCTCTCTCTCTCCAGTCCCCGCTGCGGTTGAAGCAGGAATCGGCGTGCAGGCACCTGCAGGCCGGGTGCCATCTCGGCGGGAGGTTGTGGCAGCGGTGGCGGCGGAGGGAGCGCGGCGGAGATTGAGGCGGCCAAACGCGGTAAGGTGGCCGGTGGTGGGTCTCCCAGCCTTTTTCTGACCTCCCCTCACTTTTACCCCTGATCTATCTTTCTTTCCCCTTTTCCCCGGCTGGATTTGATTCCTCCTCTATGTTCCGTACTTAATTTTTCGCCCTTCCGTCCTTTTCGGTGATGGGGCTCGATTATTGCAGCTTGGAATGTAGCTTTCCTCGCCGGATTACGGTGGTCGATTGTGTTTCAAGCTGAAAGTTTTCGACTTTCTCGGGGATTATTTTAGCGTTTTCGGTTTCGTTACTGTTGCGCTTAATAATTTGGTCGATTGATTGAGTCTGAGTCCTCTCTTTAATAAACAGCATTTGGACACTATAACGAGAAAAAGTGCTGATTTTGTTCTGATTTTCCACCAGATTGCTTGACGGCGCTTGGTTCTATGATAGACCTGTACCCACTCAGCTTTATTTGGAGCGATATTCTTCTACCCCTGTAATTATCTTGCAATTTCCTTTGCTAAAATGAGTTTTCGTTTCCCTCGGTCTTATTAGGCGAAGCTAGGAATCCAGCTTTCTGCTCTTTTTATTTGCTAAAAGGATTTCTAAAGTAATTTGGTTCATATGATGTTTCCTGTCCAGAGAGTTTGTTTGCTTGTTTTTGCATTAGTGCTTTTCTTTTGCCCTATGCATTTGATTCTTTGTGTTGTGTTTTATATTGAAGGTTTTAGCTGATGTTTTTGGACAGCTGTGTTGATCCATTTACAAAGTTGTGGACCTTGTTTTTCAAGTAAAAATCTGCTGTTCTTTCCTTTAATGGCGTGCTTCTCATGCTTGCATATCGTGATTTTGTCTCATGCTAAATCTTAACATTCAATACCTGCCTTGCTTTATATGTCTGCACCTTCCATCGAGTCTTTTCATCTATTATGATTACTGTTTCCTTTGATTAGCCTAGAGGGGCTTTCTTCATCATCCCTGTGCCATGTATAAAGATAGTTCTAAAGTTATGGAAGTCTTGTGATCCATTCCTGTAATGTAAATGGTCTGATCTGTTTTCTCATTTCTTTTTACAGATAACTTCACTATAGTTTACCTTTTTTGGGGTAAAAAAACTTCACTGCAGTGTCTTGCATATCTATATATGCAGCAATTTACTGAATCACGCGGTCAGATTTCCATAATTGCAAAATGAGTACCCAACTTTTTTATTTACCAAAACACATAGCTGTTTTCTATTATGCCCATACTACGCATGACTCATTAGTTGACTGCTATGTGGATAGTCGATTGATACACTTTGTTTGCTCCCATTATGTGGTAGTCTAATGAGCTCGTGACAAAACAATTCAAGTTTGTGTTAATTTTAGAAACTCACAACTCTCTATTTAGGCTTTGGAATTCATGTATGAGGACATTGTTTGAAGTGTTTCTGAGGTGCCTAAGACTATCAACGAGTTTTGTCGTTTTGGCCAAAACTTGCTTATGAACTTAGTGTCCAAAATTTTAAATTTTGACATGGTGTGAACAAGAGGAGTTTTAGGAACCTTCAGTAGTTTTAGTGAGTAAATATAACAAGCTTAAGTCTTTTAATGAGTTTGTACCAAATTGTCTATGATTGTGAAGATTTCAAAGACCTACAACTCTAGAATATAGGTCTAAGAGCATAGTTACACTCAGGTGGTTCGCATGAGTGTAATGGTCCAAGTTTGAGGCTAACAACGAGTTTCGTTGATGATCCTAAAATGTTCAGAATTTTAAAATTTTGACATCAACAAGCCCTAGGAACCCTTTAGTGGTGTTGGTGAATAAGTATGACAAGCCTAAGCCCTTTAATAAGCTTGTGTTAAATTATTTTTTTAAGGTTGCGAAGATTTTAAAAACTCATATATTTCAATTTAGGCTGAGGGCATGGTTACACTCAGGAGACTCCCAGGAGTGTAATGATCTTACTTTGAAGTGATTCTGAAGTTCCTAAGATCATCAGTGAGTTTTGGCCTTACAGTGTTCAAAATTTCAAAATCTTTACACAGTCTAAAATAGGAGAGTCCTAGAAACCCTTTGGTGGTGTTGGAGAGTAAGTATGACAGGCTTTGACCCTTTAATGAGCTTGTGTCAAATTGTCTTAAAGTTGTGAAGATTTCAAAAATTTACATCTCTTAATTTAGGTTGTGAAATCCACGTTAGGGTATGGTTACACTCAGGAGGATGTAAGGAGTGTAATGAACTTGGTTCAAAGTGTTTTTGAGATGTCTAAGGCCATCAACGAGTTTTGACCCTACAATGTATAGAATTTTAAAATCTTGATATGACCTGAAACAGAGGAGTCCTAGGAACCCTTTGGTGGTGTTGTTAAATAAGTATGACAAGTCTAGACCCTTTAATCAGTTTGTGTTAAATTGTTTTAAAATTGTAAAAACCTACATCTATCAATCTTGATTGTGGAATCTAAGTCTGAGAATATGGTTACACTTAGGAGAATTTTAAGAGGGTAATGGTCTTTGTTTGAAGTTATTTTGAGATTCCTAAGACTATCTGAATTTTTTTTATCAAAATTCACTTAGAATTTTAAAATATTGACATGGTCTGAACCAGGGAGTCCTAAAAACTTTTTGATGGTATTGGTGAATAAGTATGAAAAGCTTGGGCCCTTTAATGAGTTTGTGCCAAATTATCTCAAGTTTATAAGGATTTTAAAAACCCATAGCCCTCAATTTAGGCTGTGGAATCTTATTTTGAAGGCATGACTATACTTAAGAGGCTCCCAAGCCATTAGCGAGTTTTAATCAAAACTCACTGATGGCCTTAGACACCTCAAAAACATTTTAAACCAAGCTCATTGCATTGCTTGTAACTTCTTAAGTGTAACTATGCCGTCGGACATGAATTTCACATCCTAGATAGAGAGCTGTGGGTTTCTGAAATTAACACAGTCTTAAATTGTTTTGTCACGAGCTTATTAGACTACAACATAATGGGAGCACAAAAGGTTTAGCAACCAATCGGGCAGTCAACTATCCGCATATCAATCGACTGATGAGTCATGAGCAGTCGACTGGTAAACGAGGGTCATAATGAGAAATAATTACATATTTTGGTAAATATGAAAGTTAGGTATGTATTATGGTATTACGGGAACCTGACTATGTGGTTTAGATATCCTCACTATATATTTGGTCTTAGTGGATCTTACTTATGTACATAGTGGATCTTGAATGTATATATAGTGATTCCTTCATTATAACATAACTGTCAATCATAAAGTTACGTTAACATATATGAAAAAAATAATCTAAATATAGGTCTGATTAGCTTTGTAGGATCAGTGAATTGGAATTGTTAAGTACAAAAAAAAAAAAGAAAAGTGAACAATATAATGGTTTCATATATGACACAACAAATGATGCTCATTCATAATAATAAGATTTTATATAATGTATAATTAACTATTAACTTATGGATAAGACAAATAATAGATAGCAGAATTGATAAATTTTGACTAGTCAGGTATATTGATATTATATGTCCACGTGATAGATCTTTCATGTCTACATAATGGCTCTTGAATGTCTATATATACTGGGTCTTGCATTATGTTTGTGTCTTATGATAAGAGTGATTTGTCTGCTATACAAAATAGGAGTTCATTCTCTGCAAAGATAGAGAATTTTCTGTAATCTTGATTTTTATACATGGTAAAAAATTTCATTAACTATAACATTTCTTCTTTCCCCCTCTACAAGTTCTTTCTCCTTTTATTTTCCAACATAGTTTTAGCATTGATGAGACATTACAGACCATGACATGTATCTCTGTCTATCGTCCTTTTCAGGCAACTCAGTAAATGGTGTCACTAGCAAGTGAGATGGATCCACTGGATTCTTTTCCAGGATGCATGGGAAGAATGATTAACATGTTTGATGATGGCACAAGCATAACCAGGACCAAAATGGCGACTGAGAGACCACATAGAGATGGTACTTCTCTTAATCACATTCAAGTATTATCAGGTCTTCTTTAGCTTGACCAGTTCTGTCAGCAAAGGCTACGTGTTTTGTTCAATCCTTCATGAATGTTTGCAATGCCTTCTAATTTGATTAGGAACCTTACCACCACCATCAGTTCCAGTGATCTGTCTTTATCCTTCCTTTTGGGGTTCCTATGTTGGTCTTATTTTTTGAGCCAATCACTTGTTTAATCTTCTCCTTTTTTCATTGATATCCAGTTTACAGCTTTCTGATTTTGGATGTTATGAACTTGGCTGTATTCTGATCTAGGAAATGTATTCCATTCTTGAAGCTGCAGTTTATTGAGTAAAATAATTTGTTGAGTTTTTGCAGTTTTGACGAACTGTGCAGATATACCGAATGAGCCAATATATCCTGTTGGAGCAAAGATGGAGGGCAAGCATGTAGTCATTCTAAACTTTCACTGTCTGGTCATCCACGTGCATGAAATCAAACTTATTTCTTAATCCTCCAATCTAATTTACATTTGTACAGATAGCAAGTAAAGAAAGGAGTTCACCAAACAAGAAACCATGCGGAACACCAATCAAAATGCTTATGTCACAGGAGATGTTGGGCGATATAGAGTTCGGGCAGAAGCCTCCAAGTGTTGTCGCAAGACTAATGGGTCTTGATTCCTTACCTATGCAGCAACCAGTCCTAGTTGACAAGAAAGTCAGAAACAAGGGGCATCTATTTGACGATTTAACAGAACTTCAACCTCATCGACAGAAGGAAGTTGATTGCTTTGACAAATTTATGGTATGTGATAGTCAGCCTTTCATCCATGGGGAAACATTTAAAGATGTATATGAAGTACAGCAACAACCACAAAAGAGTGTTTGGATTGAAAAGCAATCTCTGCAGAAAGAAAGATTTGATGACAATTCATATCAAAGGAGAATGAGCCTTGTCCGTCAGAAGTTCAATGAAGCAAAACTCTTGGCTACTAATGAGGAGTTCATTGATTCTAAGGAGTTTCAAGATGCTGTGGAAGTTCTAAATTCAAATAGAGATTTATTTCTTAAATTTCTGGAGGAATCGAATCCACTTTTCACAAAGAATCTCATTGAGCTCCAGAGTGTGCCTATACCAGCACAAAAAACACGAATTACCGTACTGAAACCTTCCAGCACCACTGTGAAAAAGATTGACAAACATATTGAGAAGCAATTACTTGCAGATTCAGTGGAAAGTATCAGAAAAGATAATGATCATCATTATTGGACCCGTGAATTATTGCAGCCAAAGGGTCAGAGTTTGTCTCAGTCGACAAGGATAGTGGTTCTGAAGCCTTGCCCCGAGAGAACTGACCGTGTGATGACTAAACTTCCTAACAATCTGCCAAAATTGACGGATGGTCCACTTTCTGGTGAAACTATGGCAAATGGTGAATTGACAGGTTCAAGAGAAATAGACAAGGGGATTGTTCATCATCTGCAAGAAAGTCTGACTTACAACAAGGAAGATGTATTTTTATCTTCTGTATTGTCAAATGGATATATCGGGGATGAGAGCTCTTTTAATCAGTCAGAAAGTGAGTACATGGAAGATGACATTGGATCTACAAGTGACGTGGAAAATGCAACTCCAGCAACAGAGCATTCTTGCAGTTGCATGCATAATATTTACAGTCCTATCTCAGCTCCATCCTTTACACGAACTTCTCATTCACCAGAATCATCTGTTATTCGAGAAGCTAAGAAACGCCTTTCAGAAAGGTTGGCTTTGGTATCTTCAAATGATAATTGTCATGAGCCAAGCGAATTATGCAGAACCTCAAGCACCTTAGGTGAAATGCTTGCAATTTCTGAACTAAAGATTGAAAGAAGCAAAGATGGACTTGCTCTCTCTAGGAGCAAGTCATCCAATGAGGAAAATGACACAATGATATCCTCAGCATTCCTGTCTTCATCTGGATCTAAGAATGATGAATATTTGCATGGCAGCTTATCAAGATCAAAGTCAGTTCCACTTTCTCCATCAGTTTCTGAAGTTGATATGTTGAATGGGGAAATCTCTGGTCCCTTGCTTGGTAAGCCCATTGTTCAGATCGTGGGACCCAAGACAAATAATAGGAGATCATCTTTCAAGGATATGGTCTCTAGTTTTTTCTTCTCTAGAAGCACAAGACCGAGCAGAGAGAAGTCCTTCAAATCTGCCTCAGTGCAGGATGAAAGAGTACAGTTGCAAAGTTTCAACGGTAATAGTAAATTGAATGATGATTTTTCAGAAGCTTTTGATGAAACGCCCTCAGCAGAGATCACACAGTGTACTGAAAACTTACACGATGAGTCAACTGAAGGGACATTTCATAAGGTAATAAAACTTCACAAATTTGCTTCATAAATTATACCTTTTTTTTATTTCCTCTTTGCTTGTTAATTGTTGGTGAATTGTTAACTTAACTAACACAAGTCAACAATGAGATTGAGGATATCTTCCACATCCAATTGACTTCCCTTTGACTTTACTTATGTTGCACAGAATGTTTATGATCTCAAGCATTCATAGTGATACCCATACTACACCACACCTTCACATTTTGTCTTCACTAATAAAAAAGAATGATTCGTCTATTTTCTTATACTTCCAGTATTGTTGTTATATGCATAATCAGGGTGTTGATTCTCTTGAGAAACCTGAGATAATGGGAAACTGTAATCAAAGTTGTTTCAGCCAAACTTTAGCAGCAGACGACATCAGTAATGCTATGTCACAGTTTTGTGCAAATGCCATCTCTGGGCGTCCACGTAAGTATTTCCCACCTCCGACTGCATGTATATTTAGTTCTCTCAAGTAATAGCATCCCCTTTATCTTTGTCTCCAGAAGCACTTTCTAGGTCTCCACCTATAGAGTCAGTCCCGCGGTCCTTGCTGAGAAGTAGCCCATACATAGACATAGCATCAGTAAAGCCCTTGATGCCTTCCATGATTCTCTCCAAGGCAGATGAAGAATATGAGCAATTTGTTTTTGTGCGAAAGCTGATACAATCATCTGGGTTAGAGAACAAGAAGAGCATGATTTTTGGTAGGTGGCATTTGCTTGACAGTCCATTGAATCCTTCATTGTTGTATGATTCATTGCACATGGATGACGAGGAAGCCAAGCGAACCGTGAACCACAGACTCCTTTTTGATGCTGTAAATGAAACATTACTAGACATTAGCCAATCCACACTGTTTGCTGCCTGCCATGGCCATCATAAGTGTGATGTGATGGGTGTTTCCACATCCAGAGAAGTGTGGACGACTTTAAGAAACAGGTTATCAGATGAGAAACGTGTGCCAAGTGAACCCATCAGCAGCAGCACAATTGTAGAGAGGATAGTGAAAAATGAGGTCACAGGAAGTGCATGGATTGAGTCTGAGTGGCTGGAAATCTGTGAATTTTGCAAAGATATTGCTGGGAAGGTGTTGGAAGATCTGATTGAAGAGGCACTGTGAGAATCATAATGCCATTCATGAAGCCAAGGCTTGTTTATCCTGTCTTTCTTTGGGCCTCCTTTTGCTTAGGGTTATCATTGGTTAATCAAAATACTAGCTCTTATCGATCTACATATAGTGTTCATTGTCTATATGCACTATATTAGTAATTCTGGAGCCTGATCCATAGTTGCCATATATTGTTGAGTTGATCTTAATTAGTCAGTGTCATTATTTTAGATTGTGCCCTGGATCAGTTTTACTGTATAAGAATTATGTAGCCAATACCAAATAGTTGGGATTCACGTCTCTTATTGTTGTTGTATGAAGATGTCTAAATCTAACATGGGGTTACTATTTGGATTCACTTGTTAGACTAAATCTAATTTGTTGTTCAATGGATGTATATATACTTGAAATTTAAAAACAAAGAGATAGACAGTTTGAGAGTACTTGCCGAGTTTTGTTTTTGGCAAGTCTCAACTTTTTTTGCGATATGGAAAGCTTGATAAGAAGACATCATGATTTCATTGAAGATGGATATTTTTGCAAATTTAAGATTTAACAATTTAAACACTTTGGCATCTTCAATGATATGTAGAATTTATATTTCTGTTCCTTCAAAAATTACTTTTCTATAACTATTTTATGTGTTCATATTTTCATTTCTTACCCGAATGCCCTGAACTTCCATTCTTCTTTCTCATTGATTTTGTAGAAAGACTATGATCGAGCTTCTTTAATATCATCTGAATTATTGGCAATGTGAACTAATTGTATGTGTTGATCCATGTTGGGATGTAATCGAATCGAGTTGAACATTAAGAGACTTGAGTTTGAACTCAGTTCAGTTTTTTTCTTTAAGTTCGAATTCGATTCGAGTTTTAATTCTTAAGTTCAAATTTGATTCGTAATGAAATTAAATAGTTTATGAACGACTTCAGTTTAGTTCGAAAATGATTTATTTAAAAGTTAAACGAGTTTAATTTGGTTTAGTTCGAAAATAATTTGTTTAAAAATTAAATGAATTTAATTCGAATTTAACTCGTTAGTATATAATATTTATAAATATATATAAAAATATGATAAACAAGTTTCTTAACGAATATATTCGTGAGCTTTTAAATGAATTTGTTCATGCACTTATAAATTAAACACTATTAAATTTGAATTCAATTTAATAATATTTTTAAATTTGAAATCAAGTTTAAGTTTAGTTTGCTAACTTTAACTTAATTGAATTTTTTTTTTAATGGAGACATGAATAGCTTGCCAAAATGAACACATTAACATTAATTGCATCGATATTCGGTATATTAATTAAGTTAATTACACTCTAATTAAACCTCGACGAGCGGATTGGGCTTCATCCGGTGGGTCGTGGGTCTGCGCGACGCTAGCTGCAGGCGGCGCGACAGCTGGGGCACGACCCCCTCGTCGCCAGCCACTGTTCGACGCACCGCCCGTGGAAGCCGTGGTTGCATGCTGGCAGTACCCGTACGGCGTCGCCCTCCGCGAACTCCGTCAGGCAAATGGCACACTCCGCCACCGCCCCGGCCAGCCGTGTCCCCGCCGCCGAGAACAGAGTCGTCGGCACCTGCACCACCGCCGCCGCCGCTGATTTCTCAGGGTCCACTTGCTCCTCCGAGGGGAAACGTCGGGCGAGGAGGAGGCGGACAGCGGCGGCTAGCAAGTAGGCTAGGAGGACGGTGGAGAAGAGGGCGGCGAGGATGATAGCCATGGTGCTGCCGAATTCGCCGGCGCCGGAGTAAGGGCCCCAGGAGCCGGCGGGAGTGGGTGGCGAAGGCATAGGATGGATGAGGAGCTCGTCGGCGGCGGCGGCGGCGTGGGGAGGCGGCATCGCTCGATCAAGTCTTCTTTCGGATCGATCGCTGTGATAATTATTTGTTATGGAATTATATATATAGCTGTTAGCTAGGGCGGGGCCGAATTTCATAAATCATAATGATTCAGGGTTTTTTTTAAAAAAAGACATAATCAGAAAGACCAAGTAAATATAAAGAAGTAATCGTATCATATATTTATAAAGTATTAAACAAACTAAAAATAAAAAATAAAATAGATTTAAAGAACAATTATTTAAGATCCTATAAATTGAAAATTTCACTACCATTAAATAGAATTAATTAGTTTTGCACTTAAATATCAAAATATTTATTCCATTAAAACTTATTAAAAAATAGTTATTATTGTAAATTAAAAGCATAACTAAATTCACCATATATATGACTATAGCTATATGAAGAGAACTATTAGAGAAAATTAAAGATGGCTCCTAATTTCCACAATAAAAAGTGTATTAAGCTTAAGCCACTGAGTAAAGGTAATTCATTAGGAAAAGTGACATGTAATCCATAATAAATGATTGGATGAGGACAGAAGAAGATTAGGAATTAGCATTTATATATGATCCAATAATTATAAAGCAAAGGCCTTATAGTTTAAAATTTGTAATCTATCATTTTAGTTTTGATTTGTAAACTAATTAAGCAAATTTATCAATCTCAATTTGAACTAGTGTATTAATTTGTTGTTTAGTATAAATCTTAAAGTTACAATTATTGTTATAGTTATTTTATAGAAACTTTACTTACAAACTAAATTTCATTGATTTTAATTGATATATATATATATATATATATATATATATATATATATATATATATATATATATATGCTATTTTTAATTTTCTATTATAAATCCTATACATGATAATAGTGATGATGATGGAAATAATAATAATAAGTGTGACTTAAATATCAGGGCACTTGGCTCACTTAATACGACCAATCAATCAATTTATAAATTAATGGAGGTGGAAGCCGTATAAAGTAGGGAAATGAAACCATCCTATTTAATAGAATTAATTAATTCCAAGTATAATGCCAAACACTTGAAATTTTCATTAAGACTAAATAAATAATTACTACTTTAAACATGCATATTTATGCATATATAAACTTAGAAAATGTTAAGTTACTGTTCAATCGTTTAGAATCAATCGTATTGAATGAGTATATATATATTATTCTTTCACATGAAATAATTTTATGCAAAATTATATATTACTAAGAAAAATCAATTTTTGACATGTCAGAGATAGCTCTTCTGCAAAAGGTGAAATCCACCACCCCAACGGCTTCACATAGACTATTTATGAGAAAGTAAATCGAGAAATATGCTTGGCTTCACCGAGATTACTAAACGAAAGCATCAGAGATACATCTAAATGACGTCTTTTGCCACGTCGAATAACTATTTAATTTATTCACAGGTCGAGACAATTAATAAATACGGTTTTGTATCTTTTTCATCTAGATTTTAGATTATGAAAGATTTGATTTTAAATCTTGCAAATTATTTTTTTCTTTGTTTTAGACTTTCTGCTCAACAAAAAAAAATTGGAAATCAACAACGACCGTCATTAAATGTCTTGCAATAACGACGGGAGGAAATCTGGTTATTAAAAGGTATGACATTAACGACTGAAATAAAAAACATGCACACACCGTACGCCTCAATCGATCTGTGCATGCATTACCTCTTTATAGAGGATCATAAGATCGGTCATGTGAAGTCACTGAAATGGTAGATTCCATCTTTTACTGAACCATTCAGCAGCTAACTGATCATCTGCTTTCTTCTTCACTCTATTAACAGCTAGCTAGCAAATCAAACTGTAGACGTAGTTAAGTGATGGCTCAACCATCAGAGACCATCTCAGAGAATGGCAATGGCACCGTCTTCACAGCCCTAAACTTGCCCGCATTGTTCAGGTGCTCATTCTCCAATCTGTAGGTATACAATCAATATCAATTAATTCTATGCATTATTTTATTTAATCTCAAAATCCACATACGAACCTGTAGAAATTCCAATGACCACGTCGAATAATCTCCAAAGAAGCCAGCAAAAAATCAACCAGCCTGTGCTCAACTAGGCCTACGTTCAGTCGCATCACGCTCTCAATCCAGGCAAGTCGAAGCACAAAGTTCAAACACTAGGCAGGAATATACATAAATTAATATCTTAAAATTATAAATTTGTATATATGCATGTACAGATATACGTACCATCGAGGCATAATAATAGGATTTGTTTTTGAGAATGAGCTCGTCTCTGAGGAAGAAGTTGGAGGAGCCAAGGTCGAAGAGGCCCCAGTCCTTGACCAAGTCCCAGAAGAGCTGGTAGAAAGTGGCGCCGGTGGAGGTGACGATGACGACGCCGAGCCACATCGGCGTTGCCTCCGTCGAGTACTTCCACCGTGCCGCAGCAGCCACCATTGCAGATATGTACTTCCCTGCATTCGCCAGGTGGTTCACATCGTATCCCTCCTCCATGTACCGTCTCAAGCACTATATTCATTAACTAAGATTAATTATACGTACAATTATAATTATAACTAACTACTGACTGAATTATATATTTAATGAGACCTGCATGGCACGCCAGTAGTAGGGGAGGAAGGAGATTATGTAGGCCATCAGCTTGTACTGCTGACTCCGAGTGCAAGTCTCATAGGGGTGTTCTTTGAATCCAGACGCCATGAAGTAACATGCTGCTAGTTCCATGTGTCTCAGTAATGGAATCTGCATGCATTCAAAAGAACAAGCTATATAGAGAGTTCTTTCTTTTATATAGCGATTAATTAGACCGCTAATTAATTCAAAAGGGAATTCGCTCCTAGCTACAATATATCTCACCTGGCTGGTTAGCTGGTCAGCCATGAAGAAGTCGACCATCAACACCTGCAATTAATATAATTAATCATTAATTGTGAGCTCAACCTACTAACTGACCACAAAAGTACTCACTAAATTACTTAGAATTAATCATAACCAGTGCTTAAATTAAATACTGTGATTAAGATATAATTACTTTGTACAGCGGCGAAAATACGATGTTGCGAATCACACGCAGAAAGCAGTAGCGAGTGGAGCGATAGAATATGTTGAATGGCAGAAAGAGCCCCACTGTGAATACCTGCACATTTATTAATTAATTATATCTTATTTAAAAATGAATATATTATATATATAGTACCAGTAAGAGAGCTCCTGGAATGGCATCGACGTGGTGGTGGGAGAGTACGCCGGCAGATCGGAGGAGGAGGTGGGCGACTAGGGCAGCGACGACGGCGGTCATGAGGGAGGCGCTGATGAGGAAGGCATCGCGGTGCTTGAGAGCGGTGTTGGGCGAGAACTCGAAGATGAAGTTATGGTTGATTCTGCAGCCTCGCCATGCCAAAATGTTGCACCCGTACAAAAATACATGCAGACTAATCAATGCAAACATGCTGCAATGCATATTGATAAACACAGATTTTTTTATTACCATTAATTACGAGGATTCATTTAGAGAGAGAGAAAAGTATAATACCTGAATATTGGATAAACTGTTTCCATATAATCAGATTGAGTAGCGGTGGAAGAAAACATACCGCACAAATGTGCCAATATGGCGTACACAGTGAATAAAGTCACAAAGGTGCCAGTGAACAGACCTGCATTTTACTTAGTTTATCCACTAGCTATTAAAATAGTCAACTAACAAGCATATATACCATTAAGTTGATCAAACTAATTAACATAATTCATAGTTGATCCCGCAAATTAAGTCCGGTACGTGTTCTTTATGCGTGCACGAAAGTTAGTGTTCTTTGAGAGTTTAAAGAGATTGGTACTGCTTAATTACTTTTCTATATATATTTGGACTAATTAGAGTAGTTTAAAATAATTACCGACGAAGAAGGTGACCATGTGAGACTCCTTGGGTCGCTGAGGTCTCAGAAACTTCATGGCTTTTTTTCTGTCATTGCTAGTAAAGTGCTTTGTGAATATGGACTCCACCTCATCTCCCAGCTTTAACACCTGCATGAATATTAATTTTTTAATTATTCTGTCATTAATTACTAATTACTTACCTCTTCTGACCTAGGCAAACAACATCACATGCATCCGATTGCTTGCTAGTGCATTGGATTATCTATCTATCAATCTTTCTATATATTAAGCAAGCTAAGTGATCAGAGTCTCACATCCCAAAAATTCACACACGTAAAAAGTGGTTATGGTACATTGTCCATCGACTTTGATATATTCTTCTTGCAACTGCAGCACATGTGATGGATCCTGACATCCTCACACTCCATCTGCAGATTTACATGTTTTTGAACGTGAATGGATCCTTAAATTGACTTGAACACCAAGTATACCTTGCTAGATGATTTAATTACTAGACATACAATTCGAATTAGATAGTTCAACCTCCTGAATGGATTGTCCTAACTATTTATATGTATTTACACGTAGGTGGTGCACTCAATGCCCACTTATATTGCTTTCATGACTTTGATTCCTACACCATGAAATAGAAATCCATCCATCTACTTATATAATATATATTTAGCAAACAAGCTGGTGCGCATCAACATTATTAGCTATATATTTAAATTAAATTAAGATTTAATCTTTTCTCTGTGATCTCTAGCTCGACAGAAATTGTTTGGCTGTGATATAAAAACATCTCTTAGTCAAATACTCAAAAAGAAAAGTTTGAATAATCATATATTCATTAGCTTAATTTGTGGCATATATGTCGTTGAGTAAGCAAAGAAACAATCAATGAGTAGAACCTGATTAAAAGGATGGAGACGACGTGAAGGATGAGAATAATTGATCGATAGCATGCATCAGTAAGAATTGAAGTTATTTATATACGAAGTACCTGGTCAGAGCTGACGAAGTGCGACCTTTTGACCTTCACCGAGAATGCAGCCGCCTCTGGCCGTTGATTCGACACCTTCAATTCAATTCAAGATCTCGTATATTTAGTAAATTTTCACTTTAGATACTGATGTTTTGAAAATTACAGTTCTGTACCCTTATAATTTTGGAAATTATTTCATTTTAACGCTTTAATTACCTTTTCAAATTTCTTGAGGATCTTTCTGAAAGCCTCCATGTTCAAGGAACTGCATGCACGCCACAATATATATTCTTTTTAGAGTTGCATGCAAAAAAAGAAAAGAAAAGGACTAGAGCTAATTAATTAACTGCTAAATTAAGACAATTATAACAAGGTTTTTGACTCGTGTTAACTTTGGAACGCTAATTGATGTGTTAATTACCTGTATAGCTTGAGGAGGCCGAGGCCTTTGTAGAGGTGCACGAAGGCCTCTCTGATCATCTTCTCCGCGCGCTGCAATTTCTTCCTGTTCACGCAGTCGCCTCCTTCCTTGCGGGAGCTGCTGCTGTTGACCATGTCTTCCCATACCATCGAGATCGCCCTCGCAGGCGTAGTCGGCGGGATGTCGATCCGCAGCGTCGTCGCCGTCCGCAGCCTCCCTGTCTTCTTGAATTCCTTAGCCTTCGCGCCGCCAAGACCCAGGAAACTCACCCCGTTTCTCTCCAGCGTCGATATGATCGCCTCCTCTGTTATCCCTGTTTCCCTCTCCTCTCTTACCGTCGCCGCCGTCGCTTCCCCCGGTGGCCTCCCTACATCTGTCTCTGTTTCTAAATCACCGGAGACGGAGGTGGCGTCGGACAGAACAGCTGGAGGGGAGGCGGGGCCGTGGCATTGGCGGCGGTGTTCGAGGTAGAGCTCCTTGAGGTCGACCAGGATCTGGAGCTGCTTTCCCAGGATCTCCGCGCGCTCCCAGAACTCGTTCTCCTTGTTGCTGTAGAAACTGTTCACCTTCTCCAATTCCACTTCCAGCTTCTCCAAAAACTCCCTCACCTTCAATTATAACTTGCGATCATGTGTCTATGCATTTTCTTTCTAATTATGAATGGAGGTTAAATATTATACCTCGTCTTCTCTGGATTGGACGATAACCATTTCGAATAGATTATCTTCGTCCGCCTACAATGATAAACCAACAACACTGTAAAAAAAAAAAACAGAGCAGATTGAAACAGTCTGCTAATTCCACTACGATCATCCATTGCGAATTTGAATGGAATTGATTCGATTCGATTCTTCGACGTAACAAATGACAAATTGTAATTGATTGGACCAGCTAAAGTTAAAGGAACGGCGTAGATTTATCGATCACTAACTACTCGAGATCACTGTCGAAAGCAGAACAGAGAAACGTATCGATATGCACATATCTGAATGAAAAGAGAGGACAAATCACGCTGTTTGCGTGAGGGGAGGATGAATATAACGATCGATCAATAATGGCGTCACGGCGGTATGAACTACCCGACTTTTTGAGTGCAAAGGCCTCACCTTTTCTCGCGAGAGGAGCTGGAATTATAGCAAGCTCGAAAGAAAAAGGATTATATATATTAATGCAGCTAGGATCAATCAATGTTTACCGGAATGGAGTAGTCACGGCCGTGGCCGCCAGCGTAGAAGAGCGCACGAATGGGGTCCAAAAGAGAGAAGCCATAGCCGCCATCGACGCAGCCACCACTGTCCTTGTTGTGGCTGTGGTCTTCTGAAGAAGAAGAAGAAGAAGAAGGAACAGAGGAGCGGCGGAGGGCGAGCTTAATCTTCTTGACGTGCTTCTTGAGTTGACGGTAGTCGACGAACTTGTCTTTCCATTCCGGGATCAGCTGTGCTTCCAACTCTCTAGAAAACTTCACCATCGATCGACCTCTCCTTCCTCAGTCCTCTGTTTGAAAGGTAAACAGAGAGGGAGGAAGAAGGAAGTGGTGGAGAAGGATTAAAGGGAATTGGAGAAGGAAATTGTCATATATAGAGAGAAGAGACACCAATTGTGATGACGTCCAAAAGCCACCATTAACACATTCTCCAATGGATGGGTAGGTCAATCTGTAATTTTGGTTTTTATTTAAATCTTAATTTCTAAGAGGAAGAAGGAAAATATCAGAATATCTTAAAGTATTTGCAACGGTTCGAGTTGTGACCTAGAGATCCACGGTTCGATCCCCAGCTACGATGTATTTATAAGAATTTTCTTTCAAATGGGGAATGCAATCAAAGGATGTTGGACATCTGGATTGACCTCTGTATGCGCTTCCCGATTTACTCTGGTGGTTCCAAATGGGGAACGCAATCAAAGGATGTTGGACATCTGGATTGACCTCTGTATGCGCTTCCCGATTTACTCTGGTGGTTGGTGGGAAACTTCCGTGGGACCGGACCGACCACTCCCAGGGATTGAGTCCATGAGACTTACTAGTATTTATCTTTTTTTTTTCTTAAAGTAACCAACCTACCTAACAATGCTCGCCATGGCATCCACCTCTCTTCCTTATCTTGGCAAGAGAATAAAAGCTCTTGTGGAGTGGGATAGACGACATACCCGAAGGCTAATAGTCCCATAACCCAATTAGTTTTAGTTTCTACGTTGATTAAATTTTTTTTATTAATATTATATATATATATTTATTAGAGGATATGTTTGTATTCTTAATTAAAATGAAAAAGTGATCCTCACCTGCGTCAATTTGGCATCCGTGCGTGCGACATGGGATTGAGTCATCCAGCATGATGCAGTGAGAGTGGGGCTGCCCCACCAGATATTTCGTATCTCATGCTAAATTAAGTGAATGAATAGAGATGTTTGAGCGAAATGGTTCGAATACATTTATTTATATATATATATATATATATAATTTGTTTCTGTAAAGGTTCACGGTGAACTCGTGGCCATGGCCGATCGGGTAAAAAAATACTTTTATAAAATATGAAGAAAAATATGTTTGACAATGAGTAAAAGTAATCAGGTACTTTTTTTTTTTGAAACCACATGGTTATTGAGAAAATACCTATTAGCTTTCCTAGATAAGTGTCTCTTCGTTGGAAATTCACTACAACAAAAACAGTCATAGACATCGGTGGAAAACCGATGTCTATGAGAAAATCGACTGATGTCTATGAAGGCGTTGTAAAAGGTCTGACATTTTAGACATCGGTTTGTAACCGATGTAATACAACTCAACGACATCGGTTTGTAACCGATGTAAAACCGATGTAATATCACTCAACGACATCGGTTTTGCAACGGTGTAAAACCGATGTAATATATGTTTAACATCAATTTTAACAACGGTTTTCGACCGATGTAATATCACAACGACATCGGTTTTGCAACGGTGTAAAACCGATGTAATATATGTTTAACATCAATTTTAACAACGGTTTTCGACCGATGTAATATCACTTAACGACAACGCTTCCAAACCGATGTCATTGAATTTAAAACTGTTGTAATAACACTTATTTTTTTATGTTGTTTGTCAATTATGATCGAGCAAGAATACAAAATTATCATAATATTATAAATTCACCAAACAAATCACAAATAGAAAAGCACCAATATATTTAATCACCTCAATATTTACAAATAACCAAAAGTAACTAACACAAATATTCTTCTTGCAACATATTACACATTCCCTCAGCGTTTTCATCCTCAGAAGGATCACCTTCAGCCCCATCGTCCTCTTCCTGGTCTTCGCCATCTTGTTCATCATCATCCTCTTCGTCCTCATCTGAATCATCATAACTGTGTTTTTTACAGCACTGCAATGGAAACACATAATATTAGGTACATTCTCATTAACTGATAAGGCTAGAAAAATCAGTTCCTTAAAAAAGTAATAGAAATAAGAATCTAGTAGGCGTTTCAATGGTTTTTTAAGTCATGGATAACACCACTGGCTTGTTTAAAGAGAATTGGTCTATATCTCGTGCTAATTGTCCAGATGCAGAACAAGAACATATATATATCTTGAAAGATTTGCATAAAAACATATGTATAATAGTAAGATCAAAAGAAAATAGATATCTTGAAAAGGAACTAAACCTTGGTTGGCAGCAAAAGAGACAGATTTAACAAGAAGCTGGATGCATAATACAGTCTTTAAGTCATGGATAACAAGAAGCAAGATACAAAAACTTGATTATTTCCAAAAGAATATATAGAAGATAAGCAGATATAAAATGAGATATGGGGATGTAAACTGACAAATGACATGGCATAAAATAGAGAGACATCAGCATAATTCTAGTTGAATGAACAAATAAAACCGTTAAGCACTCTTAAAGTATAGCTCTGTACCACATAGATAGTAGAAGCTTATTTCTCCATCAAAACCCCAAGTCAATCGCAACCAAAACTTTGCACAACTATCAATCAAATAGACAAGATATGCCAACAAAGATATTATCTGTTAAAAATACAGACAAGATATGCATTAGTGACAAGAGAGGTATTGAATTTTTAAATGGATTATAAAACTTACAAGTTGAACAACTGCAAAAATTAGAACTACATCCCTGGTAACAAAGAACTGAAACTTGAAGATTCTCCATCTCCTGTTGGCATGATCACACACCCTCAAATGGTAAGGAGCCTTGCAGGTTGTGCAATGGGCAAATGCAAAACCTTCCTGAAAAACGATTAGAACATTGAAGATATTAAAATCTCACAAATCGAGAAGAGAAAAAGATGAAATATTAACACCCAATATTACTGAGACTTGTTGATCTTTGGTAGAACATTTTACAAATTCATTGAATGAAAATGAGTTATAATTTAAACAAGCTTAGATCTAGATATCTGTCCAAACCTTGACTTAATTTTTCTACCTTCAACAACTTTAAAGTATAATCTTCACCACTAGAATACACTACTCACTAGCATCTCCTATGAATATTATATTCTCTAAGAGCAGAAAAGATTCCATAATCTTGCTCCGACTTTTTCTTCCAATTTCCAACTAAGACTCTTTCCATAAAGCTAAGACAAGGAACACATTGAAAACCCCAAATGCTAAAGAGGCATAAAATTCAAGTTCACTAACTCTGTTGTATATCATGAGCCAGCTTGGAAATCCAAGAGTGGGCTTACCTTTCAAATGCACATATATCAGAATCATCATGATCTATTATACTACTATGTCGTTTCTGATTCCCTGATCCTTAGCACATGACTGCTCATTTGCACATTGATCCAGAACAATGTATTGCCACAAATAGCATTGTGAATTAGGATTAAATCCATATTATAAAAGATTGGGTGGTGAACTTAACCAAGAGTCTGGAATTGAAAATGGAAAGCAATAGAATACTTACTTAACCAAGAGCCTTCATAAAAATGTCATTAGTTAAGCAACATAGCTCACCAAAGTGACAGTTGCAGCAACCAGAGTGAAGGAGATGACTCCAAATCGTTCAAATCATCCTTATCAAATGGAATATGAAACTAATGCCTCATACTTCTTAAGCATAAAAAAAAAAAGGTAAATACTGGAAGTGGTGGTGAAGCCAGTTCTGCCGAATGCTTGGAAGCAGAGGAGGCGGCGTGATGAGGGAAGAAGTTTGTTGTTGTGATGAGGGAAGGAAAGGCGGCGGTGGTGAAGCAGTCTGCTTATCTTCGGAGCCGTCTGCTTCTCTTCGTCGGACCTTTTGAGCAGAGCGGTGCTGCGGTGCGGAAGGCTGCGGTGCGGAAGGAGCAGAGTGGTGCTGCGGTGCGGTGCGGAAAAAGGAGTAGAGCGGTGCGGAAGGTTACGCGGCGGGAGAAGGAGCAGAGCGGTACGGACGGCTACGGTGCGGAAGGGGTAGGAGACGGATGTGTTAGGGTTAATTAAACGTAAGTAACAATGAATTAAAATAATGTAAATATAATTAACGTAAAACGTATAATTAATGTAATAAAATTTATAATGAATTATTTATTTATTTATTAATTTGTAAAACATAAATGATTTATATTATTTATTTGTAATAAAACGTATGATTATTAATTAACGTATAACGTATAATTAACATAATGAATTAATATAATAAACTTATATTATTTATTTATTTATTTATTAATGTAAATATTTATAAAACATTTAATTAAAATAATTTTATAAAACATAAATGAAAATGAAATTTATATAAACATAAATGAAATTTTTATTAATTTATAAATATTTATTTATATTTATATAAAGAGAATTTTTATTCATTTATTAATTTATAAATGAATAGTTAAATATCATAGAAAGTCAAAAAAACAAAACGAGTTTAAAAGGAGAGAGGGAATGAAAAAAAATAAAAATAACCAACCTACCTAACAATGCTAGACAACAACAGTTTTAAAACCGTTGTAACCGTTTTAGTACTTATATATAAACCGTTGTGGGCGCCACAGATCCACCGTCACGCCGAGCACACGAAATACCGTCCACTACACAGTGTTTCTTCTCTGACATACCGCCGACAACGGTTTTATCGAATTTCCGACCGTTGTCGTAGTCCGGTGCAATTTGGTCGGAATCGCGTGCGACCACTGCCAGCATTATATACATATATATATATATATATATATATATATATATATATATATATTTGATATACTGCGCGACGAAAACGCGACCCCGTGCGCGATCGATCCACGCCGTCCACGCCCGATCGCGATCAACCGCAGCCGTCCAAAAACGCGATTGCACAGTGTTTCTCCAATCGGACGTTCGCCGCTTCCCGGCGTCCGTTCATCGCCGTCCGACCACCGATTGCCGCCGGACCGGACCCGTTGGAACCGCAACTCACCCGGCGGGTGCCGGAGTCCGGCCCCGATTCGGCCGGAATCCGGCCGAAATCGCCGCCAGACGTGGCGACCGATTTCGGCCAGAATCCGGCCGGCCGGCGAAATCGGCCACCAGCGCGTCTGCTGTGTTTTCGGCCGGAATTGGCCGGATTTCGGCCCAATCCGGCCGGAATCCGGTGCCGATGTGTGCGCCGTCGAGTTGCGCTTCCAACGAGCTCGGGATGGTGGCCGGCGGTGACCGGACGGCGAAGAACGGCGGCGATGAACGCGGGGAGGTCGGGCGGTCGCGTACGGGAGTCGGGTTTTTATCTGTATATATATATATATATATATATATATATATATATTAGAGGATATGTTTGTATTCCTAATTAAAATGAAAAAGTGATATCAATTTGGCATCCGTACTATATATATATATTTATATATATATAAGTATAGCTTTGAGAAACCGTTGTTGAAAGCGCAATGCACTTTTACATCGATTTTAAATTGTTGTTATAGCTTCCAAAACCGTTGGCCGGATGGGGCTGCAAATAGACTGGTGCTCCTCCCATTACGCAGGCCGGGCCTCTCTCCTAAAGAATATATCCATTAATAAATAATGGCCAATCCTTCAATTACGTGCGAACACTACGTGTGAAAACGTTAATATTCGGCTGCTGCACATAGGAACATGAATATATATATATATATATATATATATATATATATATATATATATATATATATATATATATATATATATATATATATATATATATATTCCACCAAAGACGAAAGGAATTGGCCGATCCTTTGCCTGGGAACACAGCAAATGGTGGTGATCCGATGGAAAGAGGGTAGGGCAAAGTAAATTAAAAGTATGGAGATCAAAAGTAGAGTCTACATGGAATTTATAGCACTCCGACTTTTCGATTCTATCAGCTCAGCTCAGACTATCCAACTCTTCAATCGATTCGGATCACATTGACTATAGAAGATTTAGATTCCTAAAATCCATCAACTTGGACTGATTTCTCAATTAACTCGGATCACCCTTTATTATAGAGGACTCAGACTCCTCGACTTTATAAGCTCGGCTACTCCGACTTCAAGAATATCTCGATAATAAATAAAAAGAAAAATATAATATATATTTTTAAATATGAACAAAATATGTTTGATAATGAGTAAAAGTAATTAGGTATCCTTTTGAAACCACATAGTTACTGAGAAAATACATATTAGCTTACCTTAATATTGAATGTGACTTTGAGACTATGCGTGAAAAATGTAAAGTATTAGGGGATGAGCTTTGCGTATGATAGGTAAGTGTCTCTTGCGTTGGAAATTCTAGAATACAGTTGGAAATTCTAGAAATAGTGAATGACGAAATAACTTATATTGGTAATAGATTCTTTAGAGTCAAGTCACATTGTACAACATATAAAGAACTTTCAGATTACACCGTAATGAAATAGTTTGTATGCCTTTGTTCATTAATAAAATTATTAGATAGGATTAGATAAATTCGTTAGAGATAATGATATTTTATTCACACACATTAATCTTAATGGTAGATTTTACTTAAGGATAAATAAATATTTAATCTGGGGGTATTTAATGTGTGTGAATCATATATATATTTTCGATCTCATTTAACATACATTTATTGCATTACATAAGCATATTTTGTATAAACTTTTAACTTTTGTATTCATTTCATCATTTTGATTCGGTTAACTGTGGTTTATGCTTTGTATTGACAAAAATGGAGATTTTGACATTGGAGTGTGCTGGGAGACATGCAAAGTCTGAAGGAACAACATCACAACATAGTCCATGGCTTGCCCATTATAGCCACTACGGTTGTGGATCATTTAAGGAGTTAGAATTGCCCGAGTAGCATCAACCGAATCATCCAACAAGAATCATAGTTTGTCCGTGTCACTTGCCAATAATATAAATGTTCATCTATAGATTGATGGCCAGATCGAGATTGTTAATCGTAGTCTAAGAAATTTGTTAAGATATATAGTGGGTGAAAAATGAATATTTGGGATTCAATTTTGCAACTTGTTGAATTTTCTTACAATATTAATTTAGTAAACATCTACTAATCATAGTCTATTCAAAATCATATATGGGTCAAAAGCTAGTCAACATATTAACTTGATTTCCTTACCTACCATTTATCATTCTTCAAAATTAAAGTTTTATTGAGCACATTAGAGAGATTCATGTTAATGTTAGGAGAAAAATCGCATTGAGTAATAAGACTTATAAAATACAAGTTTATGCATCTTATAAGTTTAAGATTATAATGTAGGGGACTATGTATTTGCGCGTATTCACTTAGAATGTTTTTCTAAAATCTCCTTCAAAAAACTTTATGCTCGCTCCTCTGATCCTTTTCAAATTATGAGAAAATTTAGTACTAATACATATGTTATTGACTTACCTGTTAATTTTAACATTAGTTCCATTTTCAATATTTAAGATTTACTATCATATCGAGGGGTGTTGAACCTTCGTTTTTGTCTATTGATTTACCTATCGATCACATACTAATGGTGTTAGTTCCTACGCTTCCATTTGTGATATAATCTTCTCATCAAAAGAGAAGTACTCATTGATATCTAATTGGTTGGAAATGATTTTAAAAAATTAATGACATTTAAATTATTAAAGATGAACTTAAATAGCTCTCTCCTAATTAAGCTCTTAATTAGAAAAAATGAAGCAACCAACGTCAAATTCAATTAGAGAGATGCCACCACCTAGCCTCCGAGACAGTTAAATTGATTACGACGGAGCAGACTTGCAAAAGAGAGATGCCACCACCTCTTGTTAATGTACAACACCGAGGTTTTTTTTATCAGAGAGAATAATACAGAGAAGAAAATAAATTAAAGGAAATTCCAAATTATACTTAAAAAAACAAAAACAAATTAAAAAATATTGAAAAAAATAAAAAGACTACAACAAATAAAGATTTTATTTATTAATTATTTAAAAATAATATTTTTTATTTAGATAATAAATAGGGAATTAATTATAATCTCTATTAAATTATCATATTTTTAAATCTTGTTGTTTAATTATCTTAAATAGTATAATAGAATAAATAAATAAATCATTATTATATTATTTCATTTACTTTCATTTCGCCCCAACTGAAAATGAGAATGGTGAATGACCAAACTCGCCCTGACCACAAAATCACGCTGCATCCCCGTGCACGTGTCGTCAAGTTCCCCTCCCTGGAGAAAAACCGGAGTGGCATCCTCGTAATTATAGGGATCACGCGGGGGATTTATACGGCGTACAGCCAACTTTTTTAGAAAATTACCGTTTTCGGGGGGCTTCATATTCCCACCTTTTTCCCTTTGGCGGGTATATAAACCCGAACGGACTAAAAGCCTCCCAAAGAAGGAAGCGAGGCCAAAGCTTTACGATTAAGAGCCGCTTCCGGACGAACCAGTGGCCACATTTAGTAGCAGAAGAAGAGGATCGAAGTCGACAGAGATCAAGCGCCCATAGATCGCGCCTACTGATCCTGCTTCCCTTCTCCTACTTTCGCATGGAGTCGGCGGATCCGGCCACCGAGCCGTCAGAGCGCCGCGATGATCCGGACGCCGAACTTGAAGGTGATTCCTGACTGTTTTGTTGTTTCTTTTGTTCAAATCTGGCGATGGTGGATTTGAATGCCGGTTTTGGATTTTGAGGGTTGGGGACGAGGGTTTACTTCGGTGAAGATTTGTGATCGTTATTTTTTATTTTTTGATGTTGTCTTCGTGGGTTTGATGTTGGCGGTAGGATCGTTGAGGCGGATGGATTTGGGTGCGGAAGAGCCACTGGGCTATCCTGTGAGGCAGGACCGTATGGACTGCGCCTACTACATGCGGACCGGTAGGTGTGGCTATGG
Source organism: Curcuma longa (assembly GCF_044706935.1). Taxonomy (NCBI): domain Eukaryota; kingdom Viridiplantae; phylum Streptophyta; class Magnoliopsida; order Zingiberales; family Zingiberaceae; genus Curcuma; species Curcuma longa. The sequence continues at coordinate 8,033,940 of NC_133861.1, forward strand.
AGCGAACTGCCGCTTCAATCACCCTCGTGATCGTCGGACGGTAACGATTTTCTAATTTGGACATGCAAATTGTAGTTTCCGTAAGCATTTCTGCCTATGAAATGAATTGCAAGGAAATTTTAGGGCTTCTTTCTTTATTTTTTTATTTAAATGCTTATTTTCACGCTTAACATCAACAATTCATGTCCTGGTGGAACTGATCAGAGCACAATTTCTTATTCAGTACAATGGATGGGATATTTGGTTTTGACGTAATTTTTTTGATACTACAATGGTAGGATAAATCTTTTGTTCAACTTTACCACATCAGGTAGCCAGGGCAACAACAACTGGATCTGAGGAGCATCTGCAGTGCATAAACCGACCTGCATGCAGGGTATTAATTCCTCTTTAATTTGCTGGGGTTGTTCTTTAATGACTATTGAACATGCTATCAATGATTCTTAAATGTATGGTAAACATTTCTAAAGTACCATCAGATTACAACTCTGTGTAATCACGTTCATGTTATGTTTTCAATCATTCTGTAATAATTTTGAATTCTACAGTATTTTCTCAAGCATGGGACATGCAAATATGGTGATACATGCAAGTACGAACACCTGAAGCAGGATGGGTTTATGCCATTGGCATATCTAAATAAATGGGGATACCCATTACGTCTGGTCTTAATTTAGGCTTCCTTTATTTTGTATGATAAAATTTCACCGAACTGCTAATTCTAATGTCAGTGGCTTCAAATCATTCAGGGTGAAAAAGATTGTTCATTTTATATCAGGACGGGTTGCTGCAAGTTTGGTTTGACTTGTAAGTTCAACCATCCTGATTTCTCTCTTGCCTCAATGCCCTTGCCTCCATCAACAGCTTATCCCATGGTTCAACCCCCTATAGCTCCTTCAACGCAACAGTATCCTGTACTTCATAACTGGGAATTCGCTACACAGTCGGTGTTGCCTGCATCAATCATACAAGGGCCTTATGGATCAGTTATCCTCTTCCCTGGGATTATGCCAGATTCAAGTTCTTTTACGGTTGGTACCATTTTTTTTAATCTTATATTACTCCAATTCTGCAAAGCATGGTAATTTTCTGTGTATCAGGCTACTGCAAGTCTTGCTGGATGTTCTGGTGGACAACATACTAACATCCAAGGAGAATCACAGTATAGTTTAGCAGAACAAGTGCCACACTCAGAAGCTAATATAGAATCTTATCCAATTATGGCTTCTGTTGGTCCTTCTGCTAATAACAAGACTGAACACATGCTTCCAGAGAGACTTGATGAATCTGAATGTCAAGAATGCAAGAGAAAGGGATGCTGTGAATTAAGTTCCAGATGCAAATATCATCTTCCTCTAGAGAACAACCCACCATGAACTAGCTGTGTCCTTAGCCTTATCAGTCAGACTCGTCATCTGGTATGAATAATTAATTTTCTCCTTTCTAGAACAAAAATTGACTAATCCAATTCTATTTGCTTCAAGAATTGAGGAGCATGATCAGTTGTTGGTTGCTAATTTATGAATTTATTGTCAAGTTAGGTATGAATTCTAAATAGATATTGAGATGGATGCTAAAACATTTTGGTTGTCAATCCTATTGGTGGGGTTGGGTCTTAACTAGCGTTGGGAAATATTGTCCATAGAAGAGGGCTAGATTGTGAAGCTTACTATGGTCCTTGTGTCAATATGATTTCAAATGATTTATGTGCTTGTTCTAAATTTTCTTCTTAGTGACTTTCACCAACACTTGCATTCAGATTTTTCTCTTGCATCAATTCTTATATTGTACTTTTCCTAAAATGAACTACATGCACTTTGTTCTTCAGTTCACTTTCTTAAAAGTGGGTGCGATGAGAATTGTGAATGCATATTCTTGCAGAAATCATACTGTTTATTTAAAGTTTGACAGAGTTGCTTTGCAGCATTATGAATAACATACTTGAATTTTCTCTAACAAATAGTTATGCAATATAACTTGAAAATGTTTTTCACAATCAGAAGTTATCCTTTGTATATAACATCATATGCCTTCTAATAATATTGTTCCTCATAAAACCAATGGGAATTTACAAATTGGTATAGGGATGACAATATACGAAACATTCATTTCCACAAGACCAACTTTAGTGTTTTTATAGTAAAAGACTAACTTGATTTTTCCTTAGTCATTTTTGTTATTTCCTAATTTACCAATGGTTCTATGTTGTGGGAAGTACCTAATGAATTTTCTACTGTGAGTCGCTTTAAGCAAATAAGTGTGGTTTGTGAAAAGATTTGAGTTGTACGGTAAAAAACCTGAGACTTAAAGAGGAGAATTCCTCTTAAACCTGACTCACCTATTCCAATGACAAATCTATGGTTAATGACTATGCCAATTTTACATTTTATAATGTATAACATGAATCATGTTGGGCATAGAACAAGATGACATTGTTAACTAAACAAACTACTTCCTTGGGACATGTGAATCCTAATCAGGAGATTAGACTATAGGGTATGTAATATTCTATGCCTAATTATTAGAGCTGTAAATGAATAAAATGTTCATAAACAAGTTCAATAATCGGCTTAGCAAGAGCTCGCTTGATTTAATTGCTATATAAGAAATTATTACATGTAGCTCAATTCATTAACTTATATAACGTATGAACAAAGCTCATGAAAGTTTATGACAAGACTTGTCTAAGACTTGATTATTTTATTATCTTATTTATAATGCGATTCATGTTTTCTTATACATTTTATAGTTCTAAATTATCCAATAAAAAAGGAAATTATATAAAAGTTTCATTTATTGGATAATGTTTTAACTACTTGAACTTGATAAACCTTTGTTTAAGCACCATAAGATAAATGAACAAGCTTGATACAGTCAAATTAGGCTTCATTTGGCTTGGCTGGTTTGTGGCTCTTCTGATTATTATAATTGAAGTATTGTAGATATAAATTGGTGAATTGTCCTTAGGTCATCAAATTTCTGAAAAAGGGCTAAGGTAAATACATTTTCTTTTGAGTAAAGGTAAAGAATAATTCCTGCTAATGCCTGGTTCTTTTTCTTTTTCGCTCTATCAACTGGGTGTTTAGTACTTGTGCTGGGGTGATGGGTACTTTGCGAAACCAGTTTGGTCATTTGGCTTCAACTAAACTTTGTGCATTAAGTAGGAAAACTAGACACTACTATTTGTTTCAATTAATTAACCTCAGAATATTGGTTATTGAAGTGTTTAAAGAATTTAAAGTGTCCCACTTTGATATTTGATGGTGAAAAATAACGAGATATATTATTTACTTTCATCAAACTATGTTGTTCCTTTTCCTTGCAATATAATTGAAAGTTGAAACATTATGCTTGCCAGATTCTTTGGGTTTCCATTTGTGTTGACTTATTTTGGTTAACTCTTAACTAGATTAAATTATTTACTTTACATGCAAGAGAAGAAGAAACAAAGATTCTTTTAAAGACTTCATTGACCTTGAAGTTAGTCCTGATAATGAAGTTCTGACACACTATCATCAATTTTTTCAGGACGAGGATCAAGTGTAAGCTGCTATGACATCTCCATGATACAACTTGTCAAATAATTTATCTGGACAACCAATTGTAAATTGAAGCTCTTTTAACTCATAAATTGTTCTTTGATGCTTCTTACATGTTCTGAAGAAGGTTAATAGTAGTGATGCAAGCTCTATATCGACATGTTCACTATGCAAACATGTAAGAATCATTCTTTTCTTTTGTACATATGCAAACATGTTCACTATGATCGTGCACAAGTTTTTTTTTAGCAAATATGGATAATATGGGCACTGTATCTGTTCTTCGGCATCTACTTTAGTTTCTTCAGTATCATCATTTTCTCATTTATAAATTATATTGGATAGAATATTATTCTGGTACCCTTGACAAGGAGTGCTTCAGAGCATGCAATTCTCTTGGCAGAGCAATTTGATTAGGTAAAACACCAAGGAATAAATGATGATTGTGATCAAATCCATAAATTAGTGATTTTTTTTTTGTTGGCATTGGCCACCAAGGTAAATTGGGAAAGCACGGAGGATAGTGGCCCAACCTAACAACCAACATTCTAAAATCTCTATAAATTTGCCACAGCTAAGTCTTGAATTCCATATGCCTGGTCTGTCATTGGTGGGCCTAACCATCGCACCGTACCCCCGGAGGCTAGTGAATATTCTTTATTGAATCCTTTTGCTATGTTCATCACATTGAGATGGTGGCTTTATTAATGCTTGAATTAGTTTATGAACATTAAAAGATTGGAACTGTATTTGTTCGACTCAGGTATAACTATAGGATCATATATTGTGAGGATAACATTTGAATGCTAGCTTGATGGAATCTTTAAGGAATTTTTTTCACCTATGGTAAAAATATTATGTTGTTGTAACTTGGTGGAAAAATATTGGTGATAGACTCACTTCAACTAAAGGCAAACTGAGACTTACAGTCCTAAGGTGATGTTTCGCTTCAACTCATTTTAAAAAATGCATGACACAAGGAATGAACATTTGCGTTTTTGAACAAAGTGTAATGACTTAAAATAAATAGGATGCTTATAAATGCATCGAGGATTTGGAAAACCCCTAATGTAGGACTAAAAGTGATAGATTGTCTTTTGACTTTTCCTACCATATGATTTTTTCTGTCATTCATGTCCTGAAAGTTTGAAGGGAAGGCTTAAAGAAACATATGTGCTTATAAATGCAACGTAAATTTGAAAAATTTATTGTTGGTATAATCATGCTCCTAAGCATGTGATTTTGATGTTTTGGCAAAGTTTGAGTTATGGAGATATATATTTGTTGGGGGCGTTAGTGCCCTACCTCTATGATGCAGTTAGCTGTTTTGATGAGTTGAACAAAGGGTTTAAATTAGGGTTGTACATGTGATATATGTATTAAGTTGCATAGGATCTACTAGGTTTACAGGTTACCTTGACGTGACTAAGGTATTTGGTGGTTCGATGACTCAAGATTGGTAAGATCAAGGAAGGATGACATGGGCATTTAAGAGATTACGGGATAAAGTCTGTAAGATTAGAGAAGGATGGTGTGGGCATTTGAGGGACCACAAGACAAAGTTTATAAGTTTGGAGAAGGATGACACGAGCATCTAAGAGACCGTAGGACAAGATTCGTTGAGATTAGAGAAGGATGATGATGCAAGAGCATTGTGTAGGATCGAACTCGACATTAGAGGGGGTGAATAGTATTACAAATTTTACGAGCTTGAAATTAAAAAAGAAATTACTAGAGTAATGCAGTAGAATAAATATGAGCATTAACTTAAGCATGCAATGAAGTTGATAATAATATTTTTATCTAAGATTGTAAAGTTTTCACACAAATAATAATGACGTACAACTTAAACAAATTATTTCTTATTTCGGTTAACTCTTTTTAGAAAGATTCTTCATGTGGAGAAATCTTAAAAAAATCTAAAAATTAAGCACACAACAATAAATAATTTTACGGCAAAAAGGAAATAATAAAATTACGCTAGTGTTGCCGATTTAAGAAGATGAGGCATAATGTTACAACACGTTATCAAAGTTACGTCCGAAGAGCACAACGATTAAGACACGAGTAGACTTGTAGTGAGTCGGAAGAATTGAATGATGAAGACTCTACCTCGAGACTCCTTCATAGGCCTTCTTCAGATGTTGTACAAATCACAAGTCAAATCTTTACACAAGGAAATCAAAGACCTTACGGAACAGATTGCTTCTAACTCATCAACCGAAGTTAGTTAAGTTTGAATCTCAACTCAAGTTTTAAAATTTGAGAAGAGAATTCTAACTTGAAGACCCAAGTTAGTGAGCTTGAGTTAACACTAAACAAGTTCACATATGGGTCAAAATATTCGAATATGATGCTTGGAACCAGATGAGCTACTTACAACAAGCTAGACTTAGATATAACTCAAATCAAAACCATGTCTCTTACTTATCCTTAGTTAACCGAAATGTTAAAAGTAAGATGACTTGGGTTCCAAAGTCATACCTAGTCAACCAAGTAGGAAATCAAAATTTTTGGATACCTAAACAACATATTCACATAATTAACACTAATGATTGCAACTTTAATCCAAATAGTAAACTAAAGTGTGTTAGACCTCCCAAGTGGAGGGGGAAGGGTTAATTTTTTTTAGTTATTAGACTAGGAACGATTTCAATATTTTTAATATTTTTGAAAAATATGTATTGTATACTTAGTCTATGTATCAACTTTAGAATGCATGCACCTATAGATCTAGGTAGCCAATATCTCATAAAGCACTTTAGGCATAGTTTATTTGTGTATTGAGAAACATAAAAAGGTGTAATATGCATAGGATTAGAGCCTGGACTCTAAATACTTATGTCAGTGTATCAAAATGAATTTGGACTAAAAACATAAATACCGATCAAGTTAAGCAATCCTTTAGGTTGACAACAAATACTTCATAAATATGAAGCTAAAAACTTTTACTTGATTTGACCAACAAGTTGAAGGAGTCTATCTTTTTGATAGATGGTCTGAAACAAAGTTGGACATATTAAAAAGGTTTTCAAAATATTTTTTGTTTATAAAAACTTTATTTTTAATATCTATTTTATTGAACTATTTTTGACTTCCCGGTCGACTGGGATGTAATCTAGGCGATTGGACTCAAATCGTAACGGAGTAAATTGATTTGATCGAGGTAGGTAAAATGATAGATCTCGATTAATCAGGATCCTCCTCGGTTGCCTACAACCCAACTCGTCAAAATTAAATGACAGTTACTTTAACTGTAAAAATTAGGCACTCAAGCGATCGGGAACCACCTAGTTGCATGCATGACCTCAAACATGCGCCTCGGAATCAGACCCTCTCGGGCGACTGACAACCTTCCTAGTTGACCGAGAACTCTTTATATAGGCGACCATGAGCAACCGTCGAAATCCATCTCAAAACCTTCAAATCCTCCTTCGAAACTCAATTGTCATCCTCTTTGAGTTCGATTTCAACCTAGATTTTCAGTTCCAAAGCATATTTTAAGACATCATGCCTATGTAACAAATTTAAACTTAACTTTTTCAAGTTATTTCATTGTTGAAACATAAAGTTATTTCATAAAAATATTTTATTATGTTAGACAAAAACGTACAATGACTGAGGCCAGTGCCTTCCAGCTTCCATCTAGAGTTACCAAGTTTCCATCCGAGGACTATAGAATTAGATTCTCTCAATTTACCTATGTGCCTATGTCATCTAGATATTCAAGTAGGAAATTTTTCACTGATCATTGCCTAGACATTACAGAGATCATATCTTATTATGGTCTTTCCACCCTTGTTTACTGTGACCAGGCAGTAAATATTAATCTTTGTACCCAGTTCTATAACAACCTAGTATGGGTTAATGATTTTGCCTACTCATCTAGAGTTTGAAGTATGGATATCATATTCACACCTACCTTGATTAGGAAAAAGCTGGAGTTGAATCCCTCAGACTCAACATTTTATTGCTTTTCCTTCACCTCTCTACCTGTTGTTAATCCTCACTCTGCTCTCACATTGGACCATATCTATGCATACTTCTTTGATGGTGAACGAGTTTCTACCGTCACCAACTTCAGTACGGTTCAACTTAGCTATGCTCTGGTTAAGGTCTTAGTGTCCTGTATCTTTTTGATTAACACCAGAGACCTAGCTTCCATACACCCATTTTATTCTTTTATTCTCTATGCTGTTTGATATAGGTTTGACCTTAACTTTAATCTATAGATCTTTAGATCCATTATTTATTACTCATCGCATCGCTATGAGCCATCGGATCCACATGCTTATTGCCACATAGGGATTTGACTTTCATAGTTTCTTGACCCTAGGGATTGACGTTACTCACAGAGGGTAACGTCAAACCTCTATCTCGGGGAGTTTGACATCATAGGGATTAGACAATTTATTTTAGCTAAATTGAAAATTATGGATGATACTCTAGTTTAGAGGGTAACGTCAAACCTCTATCTAAGTTTGACATCATAGGGATTAGGGGGGCTAAGGGGGAAGCAAGGGGGCATTAGCACCAGAGCCGCCACTTCAGACACCAGCAATTAATGAGATTATGGCTGAGTTCATCACAGATGAGGTACCAGCACCTCCAATAGCTACAACGTCTCCACCTGCCTTGACTTTAAAGGACCAAGTGATCCGACTTGAGGATATTGTCATTCGGGGATATTAGCATGTGGATGTCCAGCTACAAGAGCTAATGGACATCGACCCATGAGTCATCTCATCCTTCTGATTAGATCTATAAATGTATTAGCTTCTAGACTTATTGACTTCTTAGACTTGTAGTGTTGCCTTGTTTTGACTTACTATGTTTAACTTGGTGGTTGACTTGACTTGGTTGATTGATTTTGACTTATTCAGTTAATTTATGTTTTTTTGACTTTTAGTTTATATTTAGTTATCTTTATTCTTATACATGCCTATTTTTCTGATTAATAAACATTCTCTTCTTATTAAATTTTTAATATATGAAAAAGGATTCAGAGAAAATTAGAGAAAGTTAAAAGTTTTTTAAAGTTTTAATTTCTCCTTCTAAGAATTTAACATAAATTGAGAGTTGTGATTAAGAGGAAGATTTTGAAATTTTGATATTCTCGTATGATTGTGTTTAGTGTTATCTTTTATTATATATTAAATATAATGCTCTCTTAAACTGTTTCATAACTATTATTTTATAACTAACTTTAATTTAATTTTCATACGATCAAAAAAGAGTAGATTGTTGATGCTGGGAGCATCATAGTGAATCCAATGTGTTTGATGTATGATTGATTAAGTGTAAAGTTAGATTGTTGTGAACTAATGATTTTATATCAAGTAAAGTAGATTACTTGACAGATGGAAGTCTTGAAAAACAAGGGTTAACTTTAATCTATAAAAGGCAAGCTAACGGATCAAGTAAGGATTGCAAGTCCCAATTGAACACAAAGGTAAGAAAAGGATTGCAGAAGACAAAGTGAAGGGGACCTTCAAGGAGTTGCAAATATTGAGAGAATCACTAAAGCAGGAATCGGAAAATATCATTCAATGGTCACAGCAAGATATCCTTGTATAGTTCAAGGATTCTTATCATGGTTTCAAAAATTAATTGCCTAGGCCACATAATGCTATGTTTGGATGGGATGAGAGAAAGTTCATTAACGGAAGAGGAAGGGAAGGAAAGGAAAGAAAAGAGAGGAGAAGTAAAATATTTATGCTCTCCTTGTTTGGAAAAGATGGAGGGTTAATTAACGTAACATGTGTTACCTTGTTTGGGAGGAAAGGAAGAAGAATGAAGATTAAATATATAAAATTATAAAATACTCTCACTTCTTAAAAAAGATAACGTAGGTAGAGGATGGATGAGAAATTGTAAATTCTGTCAATCTTGCATGTAAAAGTTGAAATATAGAAGGTTCTAAAATAAACAACGCATGCTTTTTGAATAAGTCTCTGTCATTGGAGTAGAAGAAGAAGATTAGGGTTATCCGTCTTTGCTCTCTTGAGTCTTGCCTTCAAAAAGATTTATGACGAGAGTCAACGCCAACGCCAACATCGTGGAGTACGAGTGGTTGGACATTGGATGGTGATAGCGCGCGTTGTGTGAAGAGCGATGACACAAAGATGAGATATCTAAATAGATGAGTTAATTTGAGAATTAATACTTTAAAATAAAGATAAAATTGAAATAAAATATTTTTGAATTTCTCTTCTCCTTTCTTACATTCCAAGTTGGGGTGTAAGAAATTCTAACGATTCATGAGCATGAAAGGTGAAGCTTACCCTTCTCTCCCTTTCCCCTCCTTAACTCACTCCATCTCAAACAAGGGTGAAAATTCTCCTTCTCCTTATTTACCCTCCTCTCCCTTTCCCTTATCTCACCTCCTTCCAAACAAAGCGTAAGTATCTGCCTAGATAGATTTGAAATGCAACTGCTGCACATAACAAACTAAATTGAACTGGATAAACTTAAAAACTGTAAGCTATTCTCTTTAGGAGCTTGTAACTTGTAGGGTTTAACTTGCACACTTGTTATCCAATATACAGAGCCAACACATATCATCTATGTCTTCTGAAACCTTAATTCTGATCATGATATTCTATTGGGGTTCTTATGGTCTGCAGTTTTATTATTGGGAAGGTTCTTGATTAGGAAGTTGGTTGGATTAAAGTTTAAACCAAATAGCATTCCTAACCTTACAATGTACAGGGCAATGATTACTGAGAGCGAAGCTAGTATCAGTTCCAAGATATTCTGCTAAATTAATCAGAAACTCAAGTCATGCAATCTGATACAATATACACTATACTTTAACACAAGAATGTACAATTCTAAAAGCAGAGTAGATGTTTGTGCTGCAGATAGAGAAAAGGGAAAACATAACAAGAATGCCACTATAAACAACTATTCCAAAGATCACTATGTCTGCATTAACTGAGTCTTAGCTCATTGTTGATCATGGAAATTGGCACTTACTAATATTTACTAAATTGCAGGATCTCACACAGGCCAGACAATGCTTATTTTTAAATCTTTAAGAACTGAGCAGTCAGCCTCCTCTCAACTCCATTTGGTAAACAAATTGTTTCAAAATCTCTTCTTGATCCTTTCAATCCATGTTCCACTACAAAGCACCATTGAATGCCATCAAGAAGTGATGGACAGTTGATTCTTGGGTTCAATTCCATTAGCCTTCATCTCGTTCAACAACTTGGCAGCTTCAACGACATATCCTCTCTGCGCATAGCCAATGAGCAATGAGTTCCAGCACACATAATCTCGCAAGCCATCCATCGAGTCAAATGCCCTTTGCCCCTCAATTGGGAGCTCATGTTTCATGTACATGTCCACCAGGCTACTGCACACAAACTTATCCGAGCTCGCCCCAAGTTTAATGGCATTGGCATGAACTTGCTTGCCGCTCCAGCCGGCATCCCTAATCTTGGCGCACGCTGACAGGGTGCTCGACAAAATGTACAAGTTCCTTTTCTTTCCTGCTCTTCCCATCTCCCTAAAGAGGTAGATGGCCTCCTTGAACTGGCCCTGTCTGCAGTACCCAGTGATCATGCTCGTCCATGAACCTGCACTCCTTGAGACTGAGACTGCTCTCTTGAACACTGACATGGCACTTTCTTGGCGTTGAAACTTGCTGTAGAATTGGAGAAGTGAATCCTCCAAATCACCAAAGCCAGCATCCTCACAGCTCCCGAGCACCTTGATGACCAACCCATGGAGCTGCAGCCCAAAATCCAGCTCCCCGGCGTGAGCGCATGACCTGAGAACGACGCCAAGAGCAGCCAACCAGCAAACTCTGGGCTCAAGCACTGGTGAACAACGATCACCAGTTCTCATGCACATTTCGGCAAACACCTGCAGAGCCTGACGGTGGGAGCCGTCAGAGGAGAGGGAAGAGATCACAACCGCAAAAGTGGTGGCATCTCTCAGAGGCATTTGGTCGAACAGGTGAAGGACGGCGGAAGAGCAGCCGCAGGCGGCAAACAATTGCAGGAAGCGGTTGGCGAGGAGCAAGCCAGCGGGGCTGCGGAGGAGGTGGTGGCAGGTTCGGCGGACGTGGGCGTAGAGAGCGGCGCCGTGGGCTGCGTCCTTGGACTCGGCGCACTCCTTGATGAGGGACAAGTAAAGGTCCTCCTCCACCGGGAGCCGCAGGGCGTCCATGAGCATGAGGACATCAGAGGGAGAACACGAAGAGTCCTCCGAACTGAGTTCTCCGTCGTCGTTGCAGATTTCGAAGACGTTTTTTTGTGAGGAAGGATTGTCCGGGAGCGGGATGGGTTGGTTTCCGGTGGGAGGTTGCCGGGGCCGACGCAGTAGCAGCAGCTGGGACGATTCTTGAGCAGTTGGCGGGGACAGCGATTTCCGTGAGGTTGGAGACCATCTTGTCGCCGGAAGTCTCGCCGACAATGGACTCCGGCCGTCGCAGAAGGTACCGCAGCAGCGAAGAGCGGGCATTTAGTTGGGGACAAGAAACACAGCGTTTTAAAGCCACGCTTAAAAAAGCTCTAAGAATTTCTAAAAGGTACATCTACTTAAAAATTTATCAAAATCGTACTTACTTTTATAAAATTTTCAAAATGCTCCTCAAACCTCGGCTTAACTGAAATCGATTCAGGTGAACTGAATCCCACTTAGCACAATCAACTGAATTCTGCCCTGCTCAAACTCTTCTAGTCTAGTTCCCAATTCAGGTTAGAGGTTAGAGATTGATGCTAACGGTCAATTAGAATTCTTTTAGACAGAGAAGTCTTTATAGTTGTAGTACAGAAGATTTAGAGAGAAAATTACAAAGTAAATTGATAATATAACTTTTAAAATTTTAAATCTTATTTATAGTCCAAGCGAATAGATCTGGATCGTTGATTGTAGATAAACTTTTTTTTGGCCGTTGATTCGTTGATGCGATCCTAACCGTTGATCAGAGATAGACTTTGATCGTAGTCGTTGATTAAATAAGAATAAATTTTATTTTTAATAAAAGATAAAAAAATTATCCTTAATAAAAATTAAGTATTTATCTTTTATATGATAAAAAATAAATCTTATCTTATCTTTTTTTTTTCAAAAGTTACGTCCAAAAGGTCCAAGTCTAAGTATTTTACTCTAATTAAAGTCAATGGTCAAAAATCAATAGTTTGACTTTTGTTGACTTTTTGTAGAATCGTTAGTTGGATGATTTCTGATCAACCGGAGTTAGGTTCACCCGAATCCGACTCCGGCCTTGCGCCTCTCGAGCGTGTTTTCTCTCGACTTCTCGTCCCTCGGACGTTGCACACGTCCTTCTCGCTCTACCGACGTACTCTTCGATAGCTTCCGCGTCCCTCGGATTGCACTGAACCCGTTGGCTCATTTCCCCATGCAACCCTTCTCGTTCGTTACGTCTTACGCTCGACTTCCTTCGTACCTAAATTTTTACACACTTAACAGAGAGATTAAAACAACACAGGACCTAACTTAACCTGATTAATCACATCAAAATTAACCGGGATACCACCACCTTATACAAAAATTGTATCTGAAACTGAATGAATTAAAAGAGATGTGGCCCGTCAGTCTACTAACCCAACGCCAATTCGGTTGTTTGAGACTTACAGTTAGATACTGATTCTAAAAAAAAAATTGACACAACGGACCAACCGATACACGCTCACTCAGGGTATGAAATCACTAAACTTACCGAGCTCATAACAAGCCCAAAAGAGCAGAATCTCTAATCCACATGAGCAACACAGGAACAAATGAGTAATGACATGTACAAGGCACGCACATAGCAAGTTGTTTTGACTTCAGCTTGCTGCAAGGACCAAATCGTGACAAGCAGATATTGTTAACATATTCTGAGAAGAAAGAGAACGAAAACAAGAAAAGTTTTGCTCCAATATATGCACTTCTCTCAAGAAGCATTCTATTTACGTCCTAGCAACAGGATAACAAGTATTAGTCTTTCATCTACCGGTAATGTTGCCATTGACCGTTGTCTCTTCCAGACAACCGATGCCCTTTGCAATCAAGAGCCGAGAACAGGAAAACAGTTCGATGCAGATTAATAATCATCAGGAAACCACTAGTCGTCAGTTCCGTGGTCTGCCTCATTGTTTTGTGAGGTTGTCAGGGAGTTTGAAGTGGAATTCTCAGAAGTAACAGCTCCAGATTCATCGTCTGCACCTTGGCCATGAAAGAACTGTGCAAGAGAAAGGGGATTGTAGGTGGAGCTGGCTCTCCTAAGGCCTTGTATTGCTCTCAGTGCAGCTAATGTGCTTCGATGTACAAAATCAGCTCGAATGGGTGAAACCTCTGGGTTACGTGGTTGATGTGCCTCGTCTTGGTTTGGTTCGACCACCTCAGGTTCCAATGGGAATAGCAGCTCAAAATTCGCTTCACATTCACGCACCAGCCGTGTTAGTGGTTCAGTTGTGAAGAATGGCTGATGAAGAGCGCGTTGAGTAAAAGGCAGACTAAGCCAACCTCCTGTTCTCTTGTCATATTTCTTGAGAATTTTGACAAGTCCTGGAATCAGAGTGCTAATGATGAATATTTATTGCAATTGAGCTCTCTAGAACACTTTCAGACTAAGAAAAGAGTGACTCTCAAGTAACCTGCAAAGTTGAGGGAGCTGTAGTTCTTAAGTAGAACCATCTCCCCATGGATAGTAACAAAGGCTTTACGAATCTCCAACATCTCCTCACTAAATTCTCTTTCAGATGAAAAAGCTCCGTTCCTGCTTGTCCTGATCCTCTCGATTCTTTCCTTGAGTTCCTAAAAGCAATCATGAGAAAAAATGGACTATCAGTTCATATGTAGCTCTAATCATATGCATTGAAACATGCATCATTGAGATGATTAGACTCAACTTAATGTACTCACAGAGAATACCCACATGGAGGAAGCCTGGTCTAGTTGAGAATGAATTTATATGTAGAGAGAGAGACATAAGCACAAAAAGTTGCATTAAGGACATTGATAATCCTTACTATTTCACTTCCATTCACAGGTAATAACATCACAAGAAGTTAAATATATGAAGAGAAAATCAGAGAAGGCAATACAGAAATTAAACCTAGTTGTCAAGGAATTTGCCTTAATGAAACTAAAAGGCACGAATAGATCAAGCTAGTCATTCCTCAAAAATCCATTGTCACTGCTCTATTGCCTCGGGCATTGAACAAGTTCATCTCTTCCAACACCATCTCACATAGCAAAGAGACCGTGATGAATCCGAACATAGGGAACAAAGGGACCGTGAAAAGGGCACTCACAACAATGTATTCTCCTTCGCCGCATCCTGCGTTGCAGCTTGGTAATATGTGATTACATAGCGCCACACCCTTCACCCGCCCACCCTGTCATCCTAAAGGGTAAAGGATCACTACAGTGTCTAACTAACATATCTCCATCAAAGGTAACAACGAATTAGGATCAAATGAATGGAATCATAGGAAGTTAAGGAGGATAGTGAGGATACAGGAAGGGAGCTTGAGCACAGTGTGGCAAAGGCAATGAAGAGATTGAGAAGGTGAATCTAATGGAAGAGCTTGACAGGGAGTTGAGGGGGTTGGCTGGGAAGACAACATTGTCGATGGAAAGAATCTTGAAATAGAGGATGGGAATGTTGAGCCTCAAAGGGGGATGACAAAGGGGATGCCACCCTTGGAGATGTTGGCTCAAGAGTGGAGGCGAGGTTGCTAATGCGGGTGAGGAGGTCCGGGTAGAGGAGACAATGACACTAGTGGCTACGTTGATTGTGACAAGTTAGGGACAGACACACTATTTTAGGGCTTCGGGTCAGAGTTATTGGATTTTTTTTTACAGAGTGAAAGCATCCAACATAGGATTATTCTATGTGAAAACTAGCCACGTGGATGCTCGATTTAACAGCGCCTGCAAGAGCTGATTTAATTGGAGGTTGATAACTTCACAAGTAATCTACAGTTCAAATGGTCGGGTTAACTGAGGTGATGAAATGCTGAAAAGATACAAGGATGAAATACTGAAGGAGCTGACAGGTATTGATAAATATATTGGTTTGGAATGGACTCATTTTCGCAACGATAAAGTTGCTACCATGTAACCTGGAGGTCACGGGTTCGAGTCTTGGAAACAGTCTCTTGCAAATTAGAATAAAGTTGTGAACAATAAATCTTTCCCCAAGACCCTGCATTGGCGGAAGCTTCATGCACTAGGCTTATTGTAATTTTGTAATGGACTGATTTTCAGGCAATCAATGCATTTTTTTTTTTTGCTCTAGAATTAATTCTTCAAATTAGACCATTTCTTCAGATTTAAGTAGGGTAGCGAATCTCTGATTATCTGGAAAAATGCTCTGGCATGGTAATTGCCATCCAACTTGGCTAGTCTGCATTGTACTAGAAAAATTTGACAGCTTCTGGGAAAAAGATAAGAAGAAAAATAGAAAAAGAAGTTAGCTTATGATACTGGTTGATCTTGAAGAGCAGGACAGGAAGAGAGAAGACAGCAAAATCCATATATGGTGAAACCACCATAACCATTAGATTGGCATGGAAACAATTCCCAATTAAAACAATCCTAAGGAACCTACAATTCTTCAACCATGCTGGAATTTGGCAAACTAAATTGGAAAAAAGCCACTTTTACCACAAGCCATTTCAGAAACCAACAAAGCCTGGAAGCATATCTTAACTCAATCTTGACTAAAATATCTCAACAAAATCCTGAATATCGCGGAAATGATTAGAGTAAACTTCAAATAAACCCAACTTTTAGGGCAGCGGGTGGATAGAAATGACAACTCTTTACCTCTCATCAAACAACATCCAGTCGTAGAGACCACAAGAGGAAGATGCTAAAGTTGTATCCAACGTTCTCAATTTGTCTCATAAATAATTGCCTCTCAAAGATCAGAATGCTGCCATCGTTGTTGTCAAATCATGTTTGCCCCCATCTATTTAGAACCAGTTATAGGAATCTTATTCCTCCAATGAACTCTATTCAAGGCAATATCACAACTAATATTCAAAGATCAGAACCTAATACTGGAAGATTATTAACTAAGAAAAACTTATGATAGAATCCCTAGATAATTAATGTGGCATGTTTTAAAGAAGAGAGGAAATTCTAGAATTTATAATATTGTGATAAATGACTTGTATGATAATATAGCTACTAATTCTTGAGTTATTGAAAGAGTAACAAATGATTTTGCTAATTTCATTAATGTCATCTGTCATTCAATATCTAGATGAACTTACAATTATATTGAAGAAATAATGCACTGGTGTACATTAATAAGACAATATTGTCATAGGTGATGCAAGTGTATATAGAATAAACTCAACAGAACAAAGCCAGCGTTTATATGATGAAAAGAGCATGGAGAAAAACAAGATGAGGAAAAGGCGGGGTTTTCCTTCCCTTTCCTTGAGAAGAAACAAGAAACCGTGAAAAATGATTGCCCCACTCTATATAAGAAGTTTCATAACTAAAAAAGAAATGAGGGAATACCTAAGATGAATATATAAAAGATTCCAGAAGGTAAGATTCAAAATATTTTGTATCTGTTATTCAACACAAAAATATATATATATATATAGGTAAAAATATCATTAATAGTTTATAGGGTTTTGTCTCAAAATTCCTCAAAACTTTGAGCCTTGTTGATCCTCCTATGCCCCTTCACTAAAGAAAAATACATTAAAAAACTGGCATTATGGCTCAGAGCATCGGAAAATGTATAAAAAATAAATAACAATGATGAGAATACTAAGATAGGAAAAGATAAAATTATATTACTATGCAAGAGAAATAAGGTGTAGCTCCAAGAGAAGGTAAAGTGAGAAAAAAAAGTTAAGAATGGTGTGGACATGTTCAAAGACACTTATAATAGACACCAACAAGTTGAATTAATTAGATTTTAAAGTGAGGGGTAATCTTGCATAGAGCTCAATGGAGGCATAAGATCCATGTAACTGAGCAAAATATTCTTTCTCTTGTTGCAGGATATATGCCATATTAGACAGTCTTTAATCCATAAGTAAGAAGCATAATCATAGTCATAGTAAAAGGTTGAGGATGAATAACTAGAATATCATAAACTTTCAAGGTGTTGAAAGTATACCAGTTTGAATTCAAGAATGCAAACAATCATTAGCAAACATGTAGCATCATTGGCAAATAGGTATGCAACCATTTCCTTGTCATGAATCGATAGGTTGGAAAGCAGAAAGAGAGTTTTAGAGTATAGATGAAGAAGCCTATACAGACCAACTTGTTTTTTCTGAAATCCCAATAAGTTAACATCCAAATGACAATACAAATAATGTATAAGTTAACAACAAGTAACCCAATAGGAACAATGAGACAAGAGTTTAGAGAGGGCCATATAAGATTAAGAGTTTATTCAGGAAAAAGTTAAAAAAGGTGGCATCAACATATTAATAATGTAGGTCACACAATCCAGCAGTAGCTTGCCAATAAAGGAAATATATGTATACGAGGCAAATGATCAAAAGTGAAAAGCATATTAAAGTAGTGAGAACATCTGGTAGACAAGACTGTTCTATTCATTCTTCTATGCTACCATTTAAAACTTGATAATCTAAATTGAATCTGGAAGGTCTATAGCTCAAGTATCATGCACGAATAGGACTAACTGTCTAGATGTGGCCCAAAATTCAATCTGTGTTCATTTCATCTACAATGAATGATACATAAATTGGATTGTGTCTGATATAGCACATGGAAAACTACTACTTTAACAAAACAAACTCCATCTTAAAAGATAGAATTTACTGTCCTTGTCCTTTTATCCTAAACAACCAGAGCAGGTATGCCATATGGCATGGTCATTATTCATGTGACCAAGCAAAATTCAGACTCAGGAAAATTGAGCAGTATCAATGGTAAGAGTGGATAACTTAAGGATTTTATGAATATTTATTAGGTACCTAGAAAGGATAATGAATAGTAACACAGAAAATTGTAAAAGACTTCTTCATTTGGAAAGAAAATTAGGAGTAATGAAAAATGAGGAGAGAATAAGAAAATGGCTAAAAAAATGTTGCTTACATGAAGAAGAAATATGATAGAGATGTGAGTAGAGCTGTCAATGAGTCGAGCAATGCTTCATGAATTCAAGTTTGTTTATTTATCTTGTCAAGTTGTCAAGCTGTCCAGCTTGTTTATTAAAACACTTTGAGCTCAAGGTATAATCAAGCTCAACTAGCAACATGGTTGTCATTATATTATAATTAGTTAAATTATTTATCCAATAAATAAAACTTAAATTATTACTTACATTTTAGCATATGAAAGATAATTTGAAACTCTAAAATTTATAAGTACCAAAAACAATAGCTATTATATGCACAGGTATTAAATTCCTTATATGTTTTAATTAAAAACTAAAAAAAAGATCATAATCAACCCTTGAAAAATTTGCAGATAACATTGTTATTGAATTGTTCAGGAATTTTATTTATGATGTTGCTCACAAATATTATGTTTTTATAGCCCTAAATGTAAGAAGAAAAGTTATATCATTTTCTTCCAAATCTCATACTACAAACAATTGAAGACTTTTCTCTAGTTTATGAATTCAAAAATTGAAAGATAATTTTTTTTTCAACTTAATCAAAATGTATTGTACAAGGAAGGGTAGCTTATCAAATATCCTAAACCCAGCAATCACTAAATCGGGAATATATATAACAAAAGAATCAGATAATATCTACTCATATCCTCAAGGATCTTTTAGGAGATTGATTAGCTAATTAACAACCGTAACTATATAAGGAAACAATAATATTATATAATATTCTAAAACGAAAATATATATATCAAGAGAATCAAGTAATAGCTGCTCATATCCTCAAGGATCTTATAAAAGATTAATTAGCTAATTGGCAGTGATAACTATATAAGGAAGCAAGGGCATTCTCCAATATTCTTGCCATCCATGACGAACATCCTTGTGTCTCACACCACCTACTTATTATTTTGCTTGATATACTTTGCAGTGATATAGTCACGGATGAGCCACTCCATGGAAATTGAACCCCATGAAAGAGAAGGGTAGAATTAGTGAGAAAATGTCTCAAATCTGTCCTACACATTATTCCTGCCTTTTTAAGTAACAAAATTGAGAATTATGTTTAATGCTTCTATCTTTCACCTCTCTATATTCGAGAAGAGATTCAAAAATTATGGATCAATTCAGAAATTTTCTTTTAAAATTTATAAGTTATTTGAGAATTATGTTTAATGCTTCTATCTTTCGCCTCTCTATATTCGAGAAGAGATTCAAAAATTATGGATCAACTCAGAAATTTTCTTTTAAAATTTATAAGTTATTTGACTTTTAAGAGTTTTTAAACATGATTTTAAAGATAAATTAGACCTTTACAAAGTAAAAAATATTTTCCTCTTCTGTGAGTTGAATTGCCCAAGTTTTATTTACAGTGTCATTATTCATGCATTTTAATTGGTATCAAGCTAAATTCCTAATTCAGGACTCAGTAGAAATTTTCAAGTCATTTTAAACTTGTGTTTCTTCAACACAATCTCAATATTGCCTAAAACTTTCACTTTACCCCGAGAAGTGCCTAATGAGAAGCTTTTGTCACATCTACCCATCCCTACGTTTTCAATATTTGCTCCCCACGAAATCTTCTCTCACCCATCGCCTGCGCTATTCACACTAGCACACCACCTCTTTACATGCCCCCATCGATTTTACTTGCCTCTACTATCTCTCAATTGCTTTATTGGCCCTTTCTCCACCAAGCAAGCTCAAGTTTTTATTACATTGAGATTGCCATGCCCTAGATATCATCATCGACATGCTTTCACTCTTGCTACTTCTACAACTAGCACCCTAGAGCTTTGTTGGCTCTATCCTCTATGCAGTTGCATTGCCTACGACGAGGTCGTGTCACCCCCTTTACAAGAATAACTTCAAATTGTTATTCGATCTCGTATGTCTCTTCGCCACTAACCTTCATTCCTTAGACCAAGTTTGATGCTCCCGCATCGTTCCTAAAGAGATTACGTCAAAGCCACTTGAAGAAGAAGATCCATATTCTCTCAAGATATTCATTAGAGATTTCTATGGAAAAAATACAAAACAAGAGTTGTCTATAGGTGAAAATAAATTTTAAGTGGTGGGTACTGTGATTCACCACGAGAGTTGTTAAAAAATTGCAAAAAGTAGGTTAGTACTTCAAGAATATTTAGGGTCCTATACAAGTTGTGCAGAGTTAGAAATTCACCAACATTATTTGAATAATGATGGGATAGAAAATACAACCAATTCTTACTAGATAAAAAGAATGTTCAAAGAATGATAACAAAGATTGACTCGAGAAATAAAGAAAAGATAAATATCAACTAGTTTCTCATTTATTGGAGAGACCACCCAAGAAAAGTTACTACAGAATCCATGCTTAATCAACTTAAGAAGTCCATTATAACTTATCCTTAGAAATGACAACCAAAGAAAATGATTGACATATTGCTCAGAGTCAAGTTTTAGTCAAGGAGAATGACTTAGCTTAAAAATTATGGATCAATTTAGAAATTTTCTTTAAAATTTTAAATTTTAAAAATTCTATAAGTTCTTTGATTTTTTTAAAAAATTTCTGGAAAGTTTGTAGATAACTAAATTTTGACTTGAGTCTCGAAAAGGATTGAGATGTCTTAATAATATTTTTCCTCTTTGGTGAGTAGAATTGTTTTTTTTTCACTTCAATTTTTCATACCATAACACTTACCTATAAACCATCCCCATTTATTTTCCACTAGAAAGTTTGTAGATAACGAAGTTTTGACTTGAGTCTCAAAAAGGATTGAGATGTCTTAATAATATTTTTCCTCTTTGGTGAGTAGAATTGTTTTAGTTTTTCACTTCAATTTTTCATACCATAACACTTACCTATAAACCATCCCCATTTATTTTCCACTATTTTCCTTTCTTCACTAGTAAGCAAGGTGTAAAGGTGGTCATAAGGAGGGATGGAGAGAAGTAGAACAAATGGACAGAATGAAGAATAAGAAAGTGGAGAGGAAGTAGATAGAGAGATATTTCCCTGTTATGTGGGGCTTGTATCAGAATTATCTAAAGGCTGCTATTTTATCTTCCCAGCAAAAAGAAAGAACTGGACACTCAACTTGCTATTCTGAGTACACTCCAAATTCTAAGTTACACACAAGCCCACTCCCCTTCGCCGTCATATCATCATTTCTTTCCCTATTATTTCAATATACCTAAGAGCTCAAAGTTTTGCTTTATTTTTTTTATCTCCATTCTTTTCCAAAGTGAGATGAGGATCATATCTGGTTCAGCTATCGTTTGTTTTACTTAACATAATGTAACAAGAAATTTCCTGGTGAAACAGACTGTATAGAGGTTTATATAGTTCAAGACAACGAAGTTTGCAAAAGGACGATGGAGTTGTGATTCGCATCACCTGCAAAAGGATCACGAAATCCTCCTCCTTATCGACATAGAAATCATTGAACTTCTCCAGCTCCTCGTCCAGGATGCGGACGAACCACGCTTCCAGGACGGCCAACGGTGGAGCGGCGGCAGCAGGATTAAGCGGTTCGTCCTGCATTGCTGGCGGCAGCGGTGGTGGCGGCGGCGGCTGTGGGAGGTGCTTGATAAGTTTCTTGAGGGTCTTGTAGGCGAGGAACTTGTCCCTCCACTCTGGCAACGTCTCGTCGAGGTGGTTCCTGAAATCCTTGCCAAACTTCATGCCTTAGAGATCGCCCAAGGACTCGTCGATCTCGGGAGGATCGCTGGCGGAGGAGTGGGAGGAATCGAGGGTTTTAAATAGAGGGGAAAGCGAGAGAATAACGCCGATGAAATGGTAGATGAAAGCGAGGAAGAGAGGGAAAGATTTGGCAAAAGAGGGATGTTGGGATGTCCACCCGCGTCGCCGTCGCCGTCGCCGTCGCCGTGAGCGTCAACGTCAAGGTGGAGGAAGAGAGGAGAGGAAGAGAATATTCCTCTTGCTTTCGCTCCATGCTTATCCTCTTATATAACGGTACATTCCAATCCGATATTCTTTAAATCAGATCCGACATACTGTCACAATTTATTTTTTTGATTATTTTTTAATTTTGTTGCGCTGGCCGTCTCTCGTAATAAAATCCTTTGTGCTCTCGCCCTCGCCGCCCTCTTGCCCTTGCCGTCGACCCTCGTTGCTGTCCGCCAAACACTCTCTCGCCTCTCACCCTCGCTCGTCGGCTCTCGTCGCCCTCTGCCAGATGCCCTCTCGCCCTCGCCGCCAAATGTCCTCTCGCATCTCGCCCTGGCCGCCATACGCCCCAGGTGACATCTTGCACGACTCTTCGTCGACACTCCATGTAACTTTTTTTTCTTGTTATTCTTTATCTTCTTTGTAGTTGTTGGATTCGAGAAGAAGAAGAAGGGTCCAAACTCGTCCGAGAAGCCAAAATGAAATTTTGGTCTGTTTTCTCCCACTTTTCTTGCTCATGCTTACGCATTTGAACCCTTGTTCTCTTACATGGAATAGTTAAGTAGTAGATGCCTTCGAACTGTGTAGTAAAGTGTATCATTTAATCATCAGTTGCTTTGCATTAACTTCATCGCCCATTCTTCCATTGAAAAGTCTGGATTATCAAATATTATATTATTTTTCTCTCGACTTGTCTTCTAAAATCATTGTGTCTAACGAATCAAGTGAATTGTTAGTTGCTGTAGTTGATTAGATTCCAATCTCCTAAATGATTTGTCTGATTCATAATTATTCATTTTCAATTTTAGCATATCTCATTTATATGATTTGATTGTGATAAATAATTAACAAATCCAAGAGTGAAATGCACAAGTGAAGAAGAACAGTTATAAGTGAATTAATTTCATGAAGGGTCCTTTCTATAATTTTTCATTTCAGAGAGAAATTATGACCTAGTCATAATCCTCTACATAAGCATTGCACCTATAATTTTAGATTGTGAACTAAAATAGCTCATGTCCTATATCATGATCTTTGATGATTAATGTTCTATCTCATCCTAGATTATAGTTTTGCATTGACCACAATCTAAATGTGACTTAGCTTGTGGGAGAAATTTAGGCTCCTACTCATAAACTCTATCCTTCTTCACTTAATAATTCTGCAAATGACCCGTCTCATTTGGAGAACCCATAGATGCTCCACGATAACACAATCTATTTACTTCTTCCTATCCTTGTCGATTACACAATGTGGTGATGATTTTGGCTAATATGCAAAAACTATCCTGGTCAAACCATGAAAAGTGTTACTCTAATGGTATAGGGAGAATGTTGTTGGTTTCAATAGTCATTAGTTTTTGCTAAGTATTAAGGCTTAGATTAGTTGAAGACATGGTTTGTATAATGTGATCCCTTTCCATTCCATGGCAAAAAATAACTAAGGAAATAAATAAGGATTAAATCATTTCCATTCTTCTTCTTTTTGTTGCAATTACTTGCATGATGTGATCTACATAACTAGCTTTGTGCAGATAATGTCCATATTATCTGGTAAATTTGGTGGACTTACTTAGTGATAAGATTTAAAGAAACTCATTTTGTTATGCTTTCATATGAGTCATTGGAGAAACTACAATGTGAATAAGTTTTCCTTTTGATAACTTCTATTCTTTTGGTTGTACAATTTGCATAAACTTACAAAACAACATTTCTTTATATCAAAGAAAAACTTACAAAATAACATTTCTTTATATCAAAGAATGGTAAGTCGTTTAATTTTAAGTTCTAATCTTTTGTTTATACAATATTCTGAATGTTATTTTTAATATAGGGGAAAACATATGTTATCTTTGTTGGACCTGAATTGGGTATTCATGAGAAGTGGGTAGAAACATCTAGTAAAGTTAATGGCTTTAAGGGTGTTATACACTAGTCTTTTAAGAGTAAAGAGAAAATAAAAAGAGCTTTTCAAGCACACCCAACCAAGGAGGATCCAAAAGATTGGGATCTTGCCACATCAGTACTATCCAGGTGATCGGATATGCTCCATGCGATCGGATTCTGCCACGTCAACAATCGGTGGAGTGCTATAAAAGGAGTCTCGAGGTAAAACTTTAGAGAACAATTTTATTTTATCTGATAACTCTTTGCTCGTGCTGCTCCTGTGTTTGCTACGACAACGACACACTGCAACCTTATGCTCAAATTTCAATCGCAACCTTTGTATAACTTTTGGTTATTTTGTTGTCGTATATCTGTATCTCCATGCTTATATATTTTTTTAAGGTTTTTTTGTAAGGTTTTTCCATTTCCAGAGACTTTCTAAAAAGGAAAATTTTAAAAATAAAAATTATATTAGTTTTATTGTGCATAAAGTGTAGTCAAACAAGCTTGCTATTTTTTATTAAAATTGTATACATGTCTAGTGAAATTAACATCTGACTAGTTTGTCAAAATTGCATGTCCGTTATTCTTTGTTAAACATTACTTGATTGCTAAAATTGTTAAATCGTTACTTGTTAGTTCTTATTCTGTTGCATAACTTTGTTTGATTTAGTGTTAGTTAATTTTTAGCTCGTAAAATGCATAAATGCTATTCACTCTCTCCTCTAGCATCGAGTTTGATCTTACACACGCAATGGAAATCTAATATAAAATAATAAGAAATACAATGATAACACATTAGGTTTTATGTGGTTTGAAGCTCTATTCCTACTTCACAACCTATTATAATTACAGTCGATTGATTGGACAAAAGTAGTTTGTAGCCAACAACTCTGGGTAGTCTCGAAAAAACTTAATTGATTAGATCAATTTCAGTTAACTTGAGCTCTAATAGAAATTTTCTATTCTTTGAACTCTTATGTTCAATTAATTCTCGAGTCAATTGAACAATCCAATCAACTAAGGTTCACCTCTAATTGATTGAATTTGCTTAGATATCTCAATTTCTCTCAGTTTATACCCTCTAAAACTACAAAAAAGTGTGGGATCAAGCTTTATTGTCTACATAGTTGACATACTTTTCGAAATCTTCAACTTTATCGATGTTTTACTTTTCCCTCAAGTTTACCTACATGCTCATTTCATTACATATCGTCAAACTATCAAACAACTAAGGCTCCATACTTCTAATCCTAGAGTCCGCCTTGCTAAGAAATTGTAGTCACATGGATATCCTATATCGTTCTTCTTTGATTACCTCCATGTTTACCTCATCGTAGACCTCTAAGCCATCGAGTATAATCATTCAACTTGACTATGTTAAGTCTTCCATAACAACTCAACCTTATTGGGTCACAAGTTTTATATGTAGTCTAATAACTCTTTTCTAAACCTACTGAACCCAAACTGAATTTGTTGCGAAACACACCAACAACATGTGCTTTGCGGCTCGAGAATGACTCTTACATATAGACAATAAATATGTTATTTGTTGCTAAAATTAGATCAAAATGGATTTGAACAAGAAGATTTTGATAGTATAATTTAATTGCAATATCTTAGTAGTGCATCACAGATGGTAGTAGAACCGATCTGTGTGAGACTGTTAGGATGATGAATTTCACTTTCTGCTATAATTGAAAATATTTGTAAAGTGTTTGAGTAACTTCTTCCTTGATTGATATAACTATATCAGATGGCATTGAAAGGTTGAATATGACAAATGCTAAAATGATCCATGCGTTGTACAAGTCATATGGACAGACTTAAAGATAATCCTTTTTTATCACAACCTTAAGGATCTAAACGTGAAAATATCATGCTTTCATAATTGAGTGATAAGAGAACTGATTTAAAGCAAAAAAAAAAAAAGTCAATGTATAATCTAAATCAATTATCGAGCCAATGCTATTCCGCCCATAAAGTAAATCAAGAAAGTAAGATTGTTCTCGATGTAACGTTTCAATATCATTAATTATTGACATGTTCGCATATATATACTAGCTCCCATGATTTTTAAACCTTAATTATTTGAGAAAAGTATCCTACTTCTTATCATCAAACTATATTCTGAAAGGCGAACCAATGTTATACATGATCCATCTCTTGTTGAATTTGTTGAAGTACTCATGCTTCTTATATGTAACAAAAAAGGACAATTAGATCTATCTAACTATTATAAATGGAATCAAAAGAAAGCAATGGACTATAATTAAGTAGTGCAATATGAACCTTGAGGGGGATGATAACCTAGAAATTGAGATTCACTGTTATTCATCCAAAGAGAAGAAAGTTGCTGTTTGACTTTTGTCAAATTGAATAAAAATTTGTTTTTGAATGTAGGAAGGAGCTTTGGTTGAGCTTTTAGTAAAAATATAGCCGTTTTGAAGGGGGTTTTAATTGGACACGTGGTTCTTCCACACGTGGGCCGTTAAAGTAGGAGCTAATTGTGGAAAACGGCGAGCCGGTATGCGAGATAACGTTCTTCCTCACTATCTCTCTTTCTCTCTTCCTAAACCTCCATGCTTTCGTCCTCCGTTTCCCCTATCCATCTTCCCTCCTCACTTCCTCGCTTCGTAAGTACTCTCTCTCTCTCTCTCGCTCTCCCGTGAAGCCCCTTCCCTTTTTTTTCTTCTTGCTTTTGGGTTTTCGCTATACCTAAATCGCTCTCGTCTCATGAATCGTCGCAGCTCGGAAACGGAGACAATGCTTGCTCTCTCCCTCCAAACCGCAGAAGCGTCGGAAGTACTCATCACAGTCGGAGGAGGCGAGTTGTCGCCGTCGCTAGCGTCTCTACCTCCTCTCTTCCCCCGTTCAAGTTCTTCGAGCCGCCCAAAGTTGAGGAGAGTCCCTTTCCGCCGGAGGTGTGCGCTTCTTCCTCGTTGGCTCCTTTATTTATTTATTTATTTTTATCAAAGACGAGATTTTTCGTTTTGGCTCATTTTTAGTTTTGGAAATCGGCAGTTGGAACCCGCGGATCCCGACTTCTACAGGATTGGGTATGCGAGGAGTGTGCGTGCCTATGGCGTTGAGTTCAGAGAAGGTCCCGACGGGTTCGGAGTGTATGCGTCCAAGGACGTCGATCCGCTGCGAAGGGCTAGGGTGAGTCGCCGAAAAGGAGTCTCTTTGTAGTGATTGGTGTTAACCTCTGGTGTTTGGATAATTGGTGGGCGTTCTGTGATCTATGGTCGCAGTTTTTTATGGTTTCAGTTCGGTGCGCTAAACTTACAGCACAGGGAAGTGATTCCTTCTCTTAACTGGACGTAATTTGGACTAAATGACGAGCCCAGCACCTTCTATTACCATGAATGTTGGTTGATTGCGAGTATTTTTATGATTTACCCCTAGCTCTACGTTGTCTAAATTTTGGTGGTTAAACGGAGATAAAAATGTTTTATCTGCGATATTATATTCCATATTTTGTACAGTTTTCGTGCATTTTATAAGGCATACTTCTCTTTTATACAGTTGAAAATTTGAGAGTATTTTGTAACGAGAGTTGAGTCCGGATACACTTCGTACATTTCCCCCATCAATACTTACTTGTCTTGTGCAAAAAATACAGGTGATTATGGAAATTCCTTTGGAGTTGATGTTGACTATAAGCCAGAAGCATCCATGGATGTTTTTTCCTGATATAGTTCCTGTTGGCCATCCTATATTCGATATTATTAACTCCACTAAACCTGAGGTAACTGCGGTTTATCAGAACTGTTGTTGTGCTTCCCTCCAAAAATGACTTCTCTGCTCAGTCTATTCTGTTTTATATCTAAAGTGGATGCATAGTTAATGGCAGAGATGCTGTTCTTCATTTGCACAAAGTTGTTTAAATGATCATTTTAATATATATTCAAACAGTGACTTATGGGTATCCATGATAGAGGCTTATGGTCCAGCTTACCAGTAAAGGCCATAAGGACTCCAATATAACTTTGACAGATATTATTTCTTGGTTGACATAGGTTGTAGTAGTAGGAAAAATACTTGTGTGGCTATGCAATGAGTAAAAATTCGAACTGCACTCTTAACTTTCTAAATCATATCACAAGGATGCCTTTATTTTGATGATTGTTAAATGGACACCCCATTTATTGAAAAGCGAACAACTTTATTGAAGCTGTTCATTTTCATCAGTTTTGAGGCAAAGTTCATCCTAAGTTAAAAATTATGTTGATTCACTTTTCTAACTATTGACTATTCACATGAGTTAGCTAGGTTTTTGCCTCAAATCATCAAGAAGGAACAATTTCATTGAAACTAATGAAAGTGTTTACTTATGTCATTTTGAGTAAAAAATCATCCTAATTACAATGAAAAATTATGTGAATGTTCACTTTCTAACTATTGACTATTCACACATGGAGTTAGAAATAGTTGTGCCTCAAATTTTCAAAAACGAACTATTTCATTGAAACTAATGAAATTATTCCTTTGGTTAGTTAGAAAATTTCAGTGACAATTGCAATATATCCTTAATTAAGATGTGAATATTCTCTTTTAGAAGGTCCAGTGTTACAGGAAAAAGTAGAAATATTTTTTATTTCAAATTAGTAAAAGTTTTCATGTTTTAAGAAATCCTGATAAAGATGGGTATATTAAAAATGAAGGGGTGCCCCGTTGATAATAATTAAAATAGGGGTGCTCATTTGATGATTTTGAAAATAAGGAGCACCCTTCTATTTTTACTTATGCAATTTACTAAAACTAGTATTGCCTTTTCTCTTTCCAAGTTCACTGGAATGCATTTGTAACAATAATTCTGAGATTCCCACACTTACATCTAAAGTCTTATCATTAACAATTGGTGGTCTTCAAAAGTAATTTTCATAACAGTTAAATGAGAAATTCATGCATTCTGGAGCATAAAAAGGTTTGTTTTAGGCTTCTCTGTTGCTAGTGTAAGGTTTTTCTGCTCAATTTTTTTGCTTCTCAAATGTCAAAGCCAGTGAAAATGAGCAAGGATAAACAAATCTAACTTTTCGTTTATTGGTTCATGTGTCATATTCAAGAAGCATCAAGCAGCAGTAATGATTATCGTGCTCAAAATACTAAAGAGACCCAACACAAGCATTTTCCCCTAGTTTAAGTGGGCTATTCATGAGTAATCAGGTGTAGTCTAGATAGATGATAAAATGAGAGGGGATCAACTAAGAGGGAATGAATATGTTCAAATACAAGTGTTTTATTTCTTAATTTGACAAGTTAATTAATTGTAGACATAGTTATTGATGAAGAATAAAGTTGTCAAACGGGCCAACCCATAGGGGGCGGGCCAACCCACCAGAAACCCGTTATATAGCGGGGCGAAGCAGGCCGGCTCATCAACTTGGTGGGTTGGGAAATCTCCAACCCAACTCAAGACGAGTTGCAGGTTAGACAGGCCAACCCACGGGCCTATCAAAAAATAAAAAAATATTAAAAATTTTAAATTTGAATTACAGTTTAAATTGGTTAAGTTGAAATTTTTAAACTTGAATTGCGGTTTAGATGGATCTAGCTCACTAGTCCATTGAATTTTCTATTTTAATTTTAAATTTTGAAGAAAAAAATAAATTTTCTTAACCCACGAACCAACCCAAGCCCGCCACGTAGGTCGTGGGCCTAGGCGGGTTGACCCATCTGAACCCACTTTAAAATGAGCTGATAAAATTTCAACCCAACTCACCTAAATTATTTAGCGGGGTGGGTCAACCCGACGAGCCCAATCCAAATTGACGACTATAATGAAGAATGCAAAGAGACATAAGAAAAATCTACTTGACAAAATTAAAGAAGATCTAGATAACTTAGGCAATTATAGGAATGTGTGGGGCTATAACTGAAAACAATGTTGCTGAACAAATTGATATTCCACTTGGTAAGAGCTTATTTTTGTACGTGCATTATGAAAAAATGTAAGATAAACAATTTTGAACATATTTAAAGCTCAATATGGTAAATGAACAAGGTTGAACATTAGTGGACTTTGGCTCATTAATGATCCTAAATAAAGCTCACGAAAAATAAATGAACTAAATATGTTAAAACTGACTAAACAATATAAGCTTCATTTATTCGATCACTTTTTAACAAACTTATAAGAGCACTACTTCTAATTGACTTTGGTAAAAGCTCATGCGTAGGTTTGATAAACAAGCCTCAATTCAAAATATGAACTTGGTTAATATTGAGCTTGACTCGAGTTCATTTATAATCTAATAAACAAGCTTGAAAACAGTTAAGCTAATGTTGTCTCCAACGCTAAGAATATTTATCTAGAGCTTATCAAGCTTTAAAATCTTGAGTCGTGCTAGAGTTTTGATATTTGACTGGACCAAAGGATTGTTTCAGTATCGTGTTGATGTTCTAATGTATGATGTCGATGGTGAATTGGAGTGGCACAAGGAAGGAGATAAAAAAGAAAAAGAAAATAAGGTGATTATATACTTAAGTTTAAACTTTGTGTTCTATCTAGAATGTTATACTTTTATCATTATCTTGTGTGAACACATGCTAAAAAAATACAATATTATCTCAATTTTCTTAATCTATGTTGTAGCATGCCAAGGGTGTTAATTATCTGCGTGAGACGATATTCATCCATATGATTGACACAACAATTTGTGCTAAGTAATATCGAGTTGCATTGAATTAGTGGAACGATATGTTTCAACTGTGCCACCTAATTTTGTATGAATTTCAAACCATGGAGCTCACTACAAGATAGATCCACACAAACTATTGATCCTAAGTTGTTTTTTTTTTATTTTATTTTCTAGGTGATTTGCATGTTGTTTTCTTATTTTTTTATTCTTTTCTTGGAAAAGTACAGAAACACAAACCAAATGGCTTTGGTTAAAAACAAAACAAACAAAAAAAAACTGATCAAATCCATAGTACTAATCTTATACTTTGAATGCATGATCTTATTAATTGGTTTCACGTAGTTATATAACAAAATTCTTAAAATTTCTGGAGATAGAATACCATTCTGATCCTTTTTGTTTCTTTAGCTTAGCGGTTTACTATTTTGATTTTAGTAGAATTATAGGTGTGCATGAAAGCATTATCCCCATTTCTTTGTCAGTGATTTTGAAATTAATCCAAAATTAGTATTGCATTTATCTTTGTCTAATGGGCGTTATTTGCAGACTGATTGGGATCTCAGATTGGCATGTCTTCTTTTATATGCGTTTGATGTGGAAGGTAACTTTTGGCAACTCTATGGTGACTTTCTTCCAAGTTCAGAAGAATGCACAAGATTGCTTTTGGCCCACAAGGTATATAGTGCAGCATGCAACCGACATTCCTTGGTGTTGGTTCCTATCTCTTCTTTGAGTATCCTAGCATAAATATTTTGCTAGCTTTGTTTTTTCTCCCTATATTGTTTTCTTCCCACCCAATAACTTATTGTCAACACACACTGACTTTGTATCATATTCATTTCTTTTCCTAGTTTTTCTATTTAACTTTTATCATGTGGATTTTAGGATGATTTCTTGGAGTTGCAAGACCCTGTTCTAGCTTCCAAATTGGAGGGACAAAAAAAAAGCGCAATAGAATTTTGGGAACAGCATTGGGTTAGTTTTTATTCGAACTTTTAGAAACTTTAATAGCCTTTGATGCTTCTTCTAATACTAGCAATTGTCAGCACTCAGCAGCCCCTCTGAAGATAAAACGCCTTGCTCGTGATGTTGAAAGGTTCCTTTGGGCATTAAATATTGTGCAATCGCGTGCTTTTAACATGAAAATAAGGGTTGGAGCACTTGTACAAGATGCAAACATGCTTGTTCCATATGCTGGTAATATTCTTTAAACAGAGTACTTGCAAAGATTGAATTGCAAAGGCTGTCCAATGTTTCTACAGTTATGTAATGTCCATGAATCATGATATGTATATTCATACCACTAGTACAATAAGATCACGATTCAGTTGTAATGTCATGTGTCCTTAGTTGTTTTTCCAATATTTAACAAAAAACAGCTGCTTGGTTACTAAAACTCAAATTTTGATCCTACTTTTAATTTTGACTTCAGTCTCCATCTTTTATAGATAGAACAATCCCTCATTGAAAGCTTTCTACCCAATGCAGATATGTTAAACCACTCATTTCAGCCAAACTGTTTTTTGCACTGGCGTTACAAAGATCGCATGCTTGAAGTTTTGATTAATGCTGGACAGCGCATCAAGAAAGGAGAAGAGGTAATGCTTATTAGTTATAGATGTTTGGCAAACTTGTCATTGATTTATTTTTGTTTATTGCATGTATGCAATTTTAACATGCTATTGTTGTCAAAAGAAAATCATTATGAGGTTATGTTTGTGAGCTTTAAAGAAGTTTTAAGTGTTGAAGTGTTTTGAATACCCCCATTTTTTTATGGGTGTGTATCTGTTATCAGTTTGCTGCTGGACAGTATACCTTTCTCATTCCTCAAATGTAGGCATGTCTTGTTGGCCAATACCTATATGGTTTAGAACCCTAGTGCCACTATATGCTTGCGTGCTACTTGAAATTTCTTTCTACTAAAATACTTCATGCATTTGCAGATGACTATCAATTATATGAGTGGACAGAAGAATAACGTTTTCATGGAAAGATATGGCTTTTCGTCACCATCGGTAATAATTTTGATTAGTTCTACTTCTGGAAAGCATTTTCTAATTTCTACAACTTGATAAAGCCAGCAGAATTCTTTATAAATGATTATACCCCAGATAGTATTGTGTGATAACTGACTAGTAATTGATGGTAAACTAGTTTAGGCAGTGCAGTTCCTTTTACCATGAGGCAAATTAGAGCATTTGCTTGCATATTAAAATATTTAATTTTTAAAAATATTGGTGAATTAGGTTGTGTAGCTAATACAACACTTCAATAGCGTTCACTCAATATGCTTCCACACTATTGCTATCCATTTTTAGTGTACATACTTCATTCCCTTCTTTGCCACACGACAAAGGACAGAGGAAATCAGGATATACTTTGCCACTGGTTTTGGAGTGTTTGAAACCACAACCTCTGCATGCAAATGTGCTGTTCCTGTACTCAGCAAAGTAGGTACTACAGTCGCAATAATTGTGTGTCCCAACTAGTTGGCGTCATCTAGTGAAAAAGTTGGCCTATTGATGAAAATAATTCAACTGGGGTTTTGACAAATAAAATATTTTCTGAGGCTTTCAAGAATTAAACACATTGAAGCCATGTGATAATAGTATGCATCTGTGTTATAGAATTGAGGTGGTTAGTTTATCCCCAAAAGTTGCAAACACTCTTGATTTTGGAAAATTAGTAGGATTAATTTTTCCTATGTAGAATCTTTCATCAACATATATTATCTTATAGCCATCTTGCAGTTATATCCATGTAGTTTCAATGTTCACAAAATAAACTATAGTATCTGTTTGTCTGTGGATAGTATGTAAACAATTTTCTAGGCAATTTTTTGTTAGGAGAAATAAATATTTTATGTTGTTTGATTGTGCTGTCAAAAATATTGTATTTTGTTGGAACAATGTTTTAAAATAGACTAAAATGAGAGTTCTATTGATATGATAACTTTGTCCCCAACATATTCACTGTTGAATGTGGACTTGTCATTTTTATTAAAAAATTATAAGTTCTATTGATATGATAACTTTGTCCCCAACATATTCACTGTTGAATGTGGACTTGTCATTTTTATTAAAAAATTATAAATTTATTTTAAACTATTTGGAACGTAAATATATTTATATAGCCAACATATCATGACAGCTCATAATGATTGTAAAGATACACATAGCAATATATGCAATATCAAATAAAAAGTAAAAAATATATGCATCAATTAGCACTTAAATCTTATGCATACACAATACCAAAATTTTAAGCCTTGTCTAGTAAAAGTAAAATGATAAATATGCTATTGACAAAAATGAAATTTTGGGCATGAGGTATATGGGACAAAATCAAGATATAAATGATTCTCTTAAGCAAGAGACAAAATCATGTGCATCTTAACAAAGAGACAAAATTAAAAGGTGATTTTTACAATTCAAAATTAGGAGATATAAAATATCCAAGTTGTAGCAAAACTACAATCTACATTGCAATCATAAAAATTCTTGCTTCATAAATTACCATAAATGGTCTAAGGATTGGTAAAGTGCAATAATCCATCCGAACTAGACATGTCTAGAGACAAGCATTGCACGTTGCACGTGATCTACAAAAGTGTTAGAACAAATACAACATCAAATCTAACTAAAGTGCATAAATGCATACCTCAAGAGAAGATAAAACTGGTAGTATAAATGCCCAAACGACCTAGTGGTAGACCCGACCACGGTTCGGAACTGACGGTTCGACGGTTCGGAACCGCCGGTTCGACGGTTCGGAACCGCCGGTTCGACGGTTCATGGCAGATCGACCCTTAACCTTAACCGCCCAAGACGGTTACGGTTCACGGTTCGGAACCGCCGGTTCACGGTTCGGTTCACGGTTCGCCACGGTTCGCGACGGTTCGAGATTATTATATTAAAAAAATTAAAATTTAAAATTTATTGAAAAAAGGGCTTGCACTTATTAAGTTGCCTACGTATCCCCTTAGGGTATAGGGGAATCAAAGCCGACGTAGTTCTTTTACATTTTTACCCTTTTACATCACTCATTCACTCACTTCCATTTCCTCCCGTTCCTCCTGTCGTATTCGTTCCTTCCGTATCAAATTCTTCGGCTTCGTCTTCTGAAAGTTGCATTCCTTGGATTCTTTTCTCGGCTCTGGTCCAATCGTCGAGTAGTGCTTGGGCTTCCAATGAGTCGGGAGACATAGTTAATCGTCGTTCGTCTAATATGTTGCCGCCGGCACTGAATGTATGCTCCACAGCAACAGTTGACACTGGACATGCTAAAATTTCTTTTGCAATTACCGAGAGAACGGGAAAACCTGAAGCCTTCTGTGACCACCACTTCAAAATATCGAAATCTTCGCTGTCTGCTTCATTAAAATCAAAAGAAGTGGTAAAATAATTCTCAAGTTCCTGTGTGGAACTTGAGGATCCTCGTGGACGTTTCGTCCGTTCTTTTAATAAAAGTTGTGCTTTTGAAAGTTTTAAATTAACATTAGTAGTTTGTTGTTGTGTTTCAGAAATATTAGTTTGTGTTCCATATTTAACATAATATTGATTATAAATATCAGATAAATAATTTCTAATAATATATATAATATTAGCGGGATTAGGAGAAGAAGAATCTTTAACAGGAATTAAAGCGTCATAATATAAAGTTAGCATTTCTTGTAAAACTTCTAATTTAAATCTAGGATCTAAAGCAAATGCAACTAAATAAATTTCAGGAATTAAATAAAAATATTTTTCCCATTTTGTTTTCATAGCTACTATACAAGAAGTTAAAGCTTCATTATTAATATGTTCATTTAAAATTAATACTATACTACAAAAATTCACTAAAACTAAATGAGCAGTAGGATAATAAACACCGGAAAGTTGTTCAGTTGCATCATTAAAAACTTTTAAAATTTCACAAATACTACTACAAATATTCCATTGTTGTGAAAATAAATATATATTAGTATTACTATTTTCTGCAAAAAATAAACATAATAAATCTTTATATTGAAATGAATCTTGTAATAATTGATATGTAGAATTCCAACGTGTTGGTACATCACGTGGAAATTTTTTAGGTCTCATTCCATTAGCTCTACAAAATCTACCCCATTGTTTCATCATAGATGGATGAGACCATAAATAAGAAATTGCAATTCTAATTGGTTTAATATAATTTTCTAAAAGTCTTAATCCATCTTGAACACATAAATTTAAAACATGACAAACACAACGAATATGAAAAAATAAACCACCAATAACAGGTTGACAAACAAATTTTAATTCATCTATAGAAGCGGTATTAGAACTAGCATTATCTAATGATATTGAAAAAATTTTATGAGTTAATCCATATTCTTCTAAAATTAAACATAATAATTGTGCAATGTTATGAGCAGTATGTGATTCATCAAAAACTCTATAAGCTATCAACCGGTTTTGGAGGATCCAAGAGCTATCAATCCAATGGCAAGTCACACCCATATAGGAATGAGTTTGCCAATGATCGCTCCAAATATCGGCACATAAAGAAACTTTATTATTTAATTTACTAAATTTATCAATTAAATTCTTTTTTCCTTGTTTTACTAATTTTTTAATTGTACGGGTAAGTGTAGTCCTAGGAACACGTTTAGCACTAGGATTAAGAGATTCTTTACAAAAATCTTCAAATGTGCATTTAGATCCAAAACTAAAAGACAAATGTTCTACGGAAACAAATTTAGCTAATGATTCTCTTAATTTATTATCAGAATATAAAAATAAAGCAGAATCAGTACTACTACCGGTAGAAAATCTAGATAATTGTGTTTGAGATAAGTCAAGTCCATATTCTGTCGGGTGCTTCGTTTCTACATGTCGTTTTAACGACCCATAGCCGCCGCCGGCTTGGAATTTGTAGGAAGCATTACAATGCTTGCATTTTGCACGCATTTCTCCCGATGGAAGAGTGACTTTCTCAAAATGTTTTGTAAAAATAGTAGATTTAAGAGGAGGAGGTTCCCGAACCTTAGAAGTAATTGCATCATTACTTCCTTGTGTTTCGGGCGTCGGAAGGTGTTGGGCGGCCTCGATCTCATCGTCGGTGGATTGGATGATGGGATCCTCGTGCGCTATTTCTTTCCCCTCCGAGATCGATGTGAAGAACTTCCACCGCGGCCTCCTTCCATTGTAGTCGAAAGATGGAGTCGGAGCTCGGAAACGAAAGAACGCGAACTTACGAAGTTGAGAATGAGAGTTAGAGAGTAGAGAAGTGTGTGAAAAATGATGAAATGAGCTCTCTATTTATAAAATTTGGATCATAATGGACACTAAATCATAGCCATTGATCAAAAAACGGTCAAATGATCTCATCCGTTGAAAAAAAATCAAAAAAAAAAAGAAAAAAGCCTCCAACGGCTACCCCAAAAAAAAAAAATTTAAAACCTTGAACCGGCGGTTCAAACTGCCGGTTAACCGGCTGAACCGCCGGTTCAAACTGCCGGTTAACCGGCTGAACCGCCGGTTCAAGCAGCCTTGAACCTTAACCGGCCCGGCATCCTGCCGGGCCGGTTACGGTTTGGCCCGGCTAACCGGGTCAACGGGCCAACCGGCCCATTGACCCGGTCCGAGTCCGGGCTGGACCCGGCCCGTGGTCGGGTCTACCTAGTGGCCAAAGAATTTGAGAAGGTGGGCACAAATTGTAAAGTGAGTAAATAGGAAAGATGTGTATGAAATTAATCTTGATTAAGAGATCAAGAAAAATAAAGATAAATCACAATTTATGTA
This sequence comes from Curcuma longa, assembly GCF_044706935.1. NCBI lineage: Eukaryota > Viridiplantae > Streptophyta > Magnoliopsida > Zingiberales > Zingiberaceae > Curcuma > Curcuma longa. Next base: position 8,071,750 of record NC_133861.1, read on the forward strand.
TAATTTTAAGGTCTCATTTGAATTCTTTAATTTTTATATATATAGTCAACTATTACTTTCTTTCAAATTATTTGTCAACATATAGAGTCACAACTATTATCATCATCTTTTAAGATATTTTTTTATTATCATCTTTTAATGACTATTAATAAATCTGTAACTAATAATATATCTCTATAATAATATATCACTATGACATTCATAACCAATAAATTAATAACGTTATCTGATGTATGAACCAAAGTCCTCTTTGGTGATATACAACAATATAACATCATTGCACAAATAAATCCCTCACTGTAGGTTACCATTCATTACCACAACCTTATATGAGCGGCATTTAGGTACTCTAACATAAGGTTAAACTCAAAGACTTGATTTTTTTAGTATTTCTTTTATTCATTTAAAATCATTATTATTTTACTTTAAATCTTTGCATTTGCACCACAATTTTTCTCCTTTAGATTTACATCATATTGGTGAGTATGAACGACTAATTGTGTATTAGCATCTAATCTGTAGGTAAGAGATATACATTATAAAAGTACAAGTGACAACATCTAATAAAATAAATAGCATGGAAGGTAAAACAATATAATGATAGATGATAGGTATCAAGTTAAATTAGAGATTTGGAGAGGCGAATAACGATAAGGTAGTAGACAAGGGTTCTAGAAATTGGTTAGGAAGCTAATATATTTATCACACACTCGGTTGAACATTGCCTATGCAATGTGAGTGGTAAGTCAATTCATGCACAACACTAAAGAAGTTCGTCTACTAGCTGCAAATTGGATGCTCCATTAGCTGAATGTTAATCAACATAAAGGAACTTTATTCAAGGTAGGTGAGCAGTTAATTCTTGAAGCTTACTTTGACTCCACAACAGGTACTGCACATTCTTAGGTGGTAATTTGATCACATGGAGAAGCACAGTTCAGGGCTATGACTTAAGGTTTGTATGAGCTACTGTGGTTGAAGATCTCCAGATGAAGTAATAGTTTATGAGACTGTATTGTGACAACAAGTCAACCATCAATATTGCTTATAATCCACTATAGCATGACAAAACAAAGCACATCCAGATCGATAGACACTTTATAATGTAGAAGTTAGACAACAAGTTTATTTGTATTTCCTATGTGTCTACAAAGAACCAATTTGTGGATATATTTACAAAGGGCCTTAATGTACACAACTTCTCAATGATGAAAAGTAGTCATGAAAATAGGATAGTTTCTGATTGTGTAGGAAAAGAAAAATTAGTCATGGAAATCCCTCGATATAAGGATCTGGTTTAGGAATAAAATATATTATTATTATTTTTTATTTCTATACATAATCAGTGTACAATGTATATATATATTAATTATTGTGCATAATGAAAAAGTAAGTGGGAATTCATTCCACGTTTCTTATCAAAATCACCTATTGCTAGTTTAAGAAAGATAACGAGTAAAAATTAAAGGAACACCCTTTTTTTAACAAAATGGAAATCCCAGAGGTGACACTCTTGCAACTTGTCGAAGATCGTCTATGTATTAAAGAGATGTGGGCTTAGTTGACCTCGATTGAGCAGCATTTGAAAGCAGAAAGAACTCTATGGATGGATGCTTGTCGAGGAGATCTTAAGGGATGGAGTATGATTGTCATGAAGACATATGAGATGAGTGAACTCTATTTTGGTTTTTAGGTATAAATTTTCTACTTAAGTGTGTACTTAACCAAAGAACATATGTTTTTGGTCAAAGTTGATGAGATTACTTGAGGTCAAGCAAGATATATACATGTTTACTTGACTAATTACTAGCTAACACTAGTTAATTGTTGGCTTCTTGTTTGAGAACAAAAAGAGATTTTGCTTTCGCTTTAGTTGACTAGATGGTAGAGCAGTTGACTAGAGTTGTCTGACTTAACTAATATGTAAGCTTTCATTTAAAAATCAATCGAGAGCAATCTTATGACTTTGTCTGTGTAAGATAAACTTGTAGCAGACAATATGAGTTGAGTAGAGGTAATTCGAGTCAACTAGAATTGTGTCAAAGGTGAAAGAGTTGAAGAATGATCTAAGTGAGTCAATTGATGACACAATTGTTTGAAGATTCATTTACAAATCTGTTTAGATAAGTTGAGTAGTGGCACTAGTAGTTGACCCAGAAGAATCGATCATGATCTAGATGAACTGGTCACAGATCTAAAATACCAACAGATCAAGTCGAAGATTGATCTAAAGGAGTCGACTAGAAGGTAGTTGATTTGAGGTTTGAGTTCAACTAGATGGCTAACGGTTGTTGCAGATAGGCTTCATCGAAGATTAATCCAAAGGAGTTGACTGGAAGACATTGGATTGACTAACAACATGTTCAACTAGAGCAATGGTTGCTGCAGATGGGGTTCCAAGATTAGTGGATCAATTGATTGGTAGGATGATTCAGTTGAATGTTAGTGATTAGTTATTTGGTAGGGAATGATAGGGTTTTTGTAATCATTAAGTTGAGTTTGATTCATTATTTGATAATAGATGAGTTGGCCATGAGTGTTCTATTTTGTGAGGAGATTGCCGGAAAATTAATTTAATGAGTGTAAAACTTAATGAGCTATTCAATGTTGAGAAAACCATGCTGACGTTGTTGGGTTAGTCCAAATTAATTTGTGATTAGAAAATGCTCTAGCTTAGTTCACAAATGTGAAAACGAGAGCACCAATTTGACTGTATTGGGTGTGATAAGTTTGAGGGAGAATTTAAGTGTGCATATCAAAATTGGTTTAATAAATAGAAAAATATGGATCAAAAGCCAAATTAGGCATTATGTGAAGAAGCAATGAACCTAAATTTGGGCTCAAATTAGCCCAATTGGGGGCCTCTTCAACGGCCCACCTCAATGGGTTGAAATTAACCCAATTGGAACTGCTGCAAGCAGCCTAATTTGCTGGGTTGCAGCAGTCCAATCAGCTGGGATGATGAAGCCATGATTTGAGTCGGCCTGCATGTAAGAAGATAAGGCACAGCCCTTCAGTTTGCTATGTGCTACAGCGTTGAATAACACTAGCAAATAATGTCATTCAACATTATTTTGTGTTGTTGATAGTAGGAAAAAGAATAAAATATAAGAGGTTCTTTCTAAAGCAACTGCTCAAGCTTGAATTTGAATCAAAAGGGTGCAACCCTTGTATTTTTTTTCCCATTCAAGTCAAATCAATCAAGCATTTTTCTCTCCTCAATGAGTTCTAAGGTGTGAAATTTGGTGTGCTACTATTTCACGAGATGGTTGTTGCATCTTGGGAGACGATTGTCGTTCCACCATGGGCATAGCTAATCTCGTCTTTAAAAAAGCATTTAACTCGTGCCTCAAACCAGTGAATTTCCTCAACTGTCATCTTCATGATGAGACAGTTCTATGTGGATCACGATGCTTAGGAGATCCATAGTTATCATCTCCTCATTTTTGTGAAGACTAATATATTCAAGAACATGGCGCCCAGGAGATTTATATGAGATCATCATTTTACATCTTGATTCTAACATTGCTTGATAGAACCATTTACATCTTGATTTTGGTTTGGTGGGCATATTTATCATTTTACTTCTGATGGACAAGTCTCAAGTTTGATATCATATATTTTCAAGCGTTAATTTGATTTGACTTTTTATTTGATATTTTGTATGTTGGGTTGTGTATTTTTTTTCTTAATGGGCTGGGTGTTGAGATGTTAACAATGTAAATGTATTTGAATTGCTAATAGTTTGAAACAAACTCACATAAAAATGTCACATGTAGCAAATGAGCATGCCGCAAACAAGATTATTGTATCAATAAAATCCTCTAGTTCATTTAAAGCATTGTTGTCATTACTATGAGTTTACAATCTTGCATATACACTAAATGTAGAAATACCTCAAACAAATTTAAGTATCACAGACAAACAACATAAAATAATCTCTCTTTTTTTTTTGGAAAAATTTTTCCCTAGAAAACTTTGTACACAAGTTTTTTCTGGCAATAAACAGATGTTTTATTTTTCTTTTGTAGTTCTCCAGAATGAGAACCCATTTATAAATTTGACATGAGATGTGGATTTCATAATCATACATGAGCTTTTGTCTGTTTCTTTCCCTTAATAAACTGCAGCCCAGTGATTCCATTATCTGCCAACATATACCCTAAATGATATCTAGTCATACATGAAGGATTATCAGTCCTGTTAACAATCAAATTTGAAGTTGAATAAAATAATGTTTTCTTATATAAGTTGAAGTCTGTCGTGTTTGTGGTTAACTTTTTTTAGAAGTCTTTTTTTTTTTTTTTGCTTTTTAATTATATATATTTTGATCTACTTTGTTCTTGTACTTATTTTTTATTTTTGTTGGAAGACATTCTAGTTACAATCGATTTCACATTCTGATAAATATTTCCTGTTCTTATAATTTTTGTAGAACCCTTGGGATGTCATAAATTTCTCAAGTAACGCAAAAATTCACTTGGATTCCTATTTGTCAGTCTTCAACATTTCAGGATTGCCAGAAGAATTCTATCACAACAGTGAGGACAAAAGAATTCACAAATCTCTCTTACATGCTCAAGCATTCGACTTTCCTCCCAAGTTCTTATGTTAACATCATATTTCTGTATATAGCAATCTTGTCCAGTGGAGGAGACATTAACTTTGTTGATGGAGCAGTCATCGCAGCTGCACGGACGTTACCTACTTGGTCTGATGGAGATGTACCTCCAGTCCCAAGCATCGAAAGGAGATCTGCACGGGAATTACAAGAAGATTGCTATCAGTTGTTGGCAGATTTTCCAACAACGTTAGAGCAGGATCAACAAATATTGGGTAAATTGAAGCCCACCATCACAATTGCAATTTGCATCTCTTTTTAATCTTGTGAAATCATGTTAATCAGTAATATCTTTCTCATCTGTTCATTTCTTCTTTGAGCATTTTCAGATGCCAACCCTGTTGCTAGTAGAACACGCGAAGCTGCCATTAAGTAAATACCCCAACTAGCCCAATGCAGTTGATTCCTGCACCAATCTCTTATTCGTCTCTTGTTCTTGCAGATACCGATTGCACCGAAAGCTATTCCTCATAAAGGTCATTCAGGCATTAGAAATCTACCAGGAAAGAATACTGTTCTGATTGCACACAGGATTATGCAACGGTTTCAGGTGCAAAATTTGTTGGCATATCGACGCTGATATTCGTTCAACTAAGGCCCCACGAAAGTGATGGAAGGGAAAGAGAAGAGTAAGCAACTGTTCTAGCGTTGGTTGCATCAGAGTAGGAATGGATCTCACCTAAACAACGTGAGTGGTAGAATAGATAAAGTAATGATTATTTCAGCTCTTCTCAATTTTAGTGCTTCTAGTGGTGTTGTTCATTCAACTCTTGATCTCAAACAATGGATGTAGTTTGCGAACAGTATAGTTTCAAAAGATTTGACCTGTCAAATAATTATCAATTGATTGTCTTTACTTTCTTCAGAGTTTGCACTCAACGTTCAAACTTTGTTTTCGGAACAAAATTGATGGTTCTTTCATGCTAGATAAGATTGATTTGTTTAACATAACATGCCTGCAGGGAGCTATTATACTGCACATAATAAAACAACTATGAGACCAGGGCATGTTAATTATTGTCATAAATTGATCGTCTTAATAAAAAATAATATTGAAATATTTGGTATTGTATTAAAAAATAATTTTAGAATGTGCAGGATAAATTAAATATTATATATATAATATGTCTTAATCTATTTAATTAATTTATATATTTAGATGATATTGTGGTAGTTTTAACTGAAATGTCACATGCGTCATTTGAGAATTTGTCGATCGTAGCACGAGGGCAGACGTTAGGGTCCTCCAACTGTCAGTGTGCAAGGGAACAGGTTGCATCGTCTTGCCCAGCCACACTCTATCCTTTTATTATTTTTTAAAAACGTCACACCATCCTACCAAACCATAGACTCTATTATTTTATCTTTTATTATTAAAAAAAATATTCTCATATTTTTATTATTATAATATATCAGAAATCAATTAGCGTTTATAAAAAATATAAATTATAAAATGTTGTAATAATATTTACAAAAGCATAAAAACTAATCGATAATAATACATTAGAAGGCACATTGAAAGTAAAGTTAAAGTTTCTCACATCTGACTAAAACTAAAAAAATTAAATCATATGATATAAGAATTAGTTATTTTTTGTTTATTTGAAACCGTATAGGATAAAAGTAAAACAGTTTTCCGTGGAGATTTAAAATGGGAACAAAATACTCAGTTATTCTTGAACATATTAATTAGTGAAAAAAAATCTATATGCAATTGATGGTGATGATGAGAATGAAATTACGAACCATCTGATCAAATCATCATAGAATGCGTTCACTGACATTATCTCATAAAATTATGTCTAACAACACAATAAAACACCTCATTGAGTTCACTGACATAATAACTCATTTGGCAAACCGATTACCTTGAAAGTAATATTTTAATTATCTGTTGTAATTAATCAACCAAACCATTCATACATCCTAAACGAAAATTTTGTTACTTCAATTTGTGAAGGAATTGCCTTCAGGCTATTGCAGTTTAGTTACAAGAGTAACAAGAAACAGTTTGTAGAGTGATAAACAAAGGGTAACAATAATAACACAGCTCGCCCGCGATACAACTGCTGAGATGAAGACAGGCATTCTACACACTACACATACGAAGGTAGACAAATTTACAATATAGTGAGGTTACCTTGTGAAAATACACATTCGTGAGAACAAGTTGAGGCACCATGCAATTTTGGTAACAGGCAAAAACTGATCAGTCTGGTCTCAGCCACATCGTTGACCACGTTTGTTTCACATGTGATCTAGAAAGAGCTGATGCCTGTAATGGTTGAGAACAAAAGGTATTAGGCCTGGAACTGTCATAGATTTGAGATCTCAATAAAGTAGTACTAACCTCTGGTATTCTAGCTTCTGGATGACTATACCATTGAGCAGAAGCTCCGAGCTGAAAATGCCAACACCTGAAGGGAGGGTTTTGACTTGTAACTATCTATACCATCTCTTTTAAAATCCTAATGCAAACCTGAATCTCAATTGATTAAAAGGGTGATATACTACCTTTTTCAAGGAGAGAGATACAGACAGAGTAATCTTCTTCGCACGAGATAATCAAAAGGTCGTCTGGTACCTTTTCTTGGTTCTTCGCTGATCTCCCAAATCTCTTGATTGCCTGAGTAAAGACGACAAATTGCAATTTATTGGTGAGTGAAAACTGATTATTTCTAAGCTACCAGCTATGTAGCATATTGTTTCGAGTCTATCCAATCTAAAGAAAATAAAAGCACATTATGTTGCAAATGCCAGATATGAACTAGCTTACAATATAATGCAGAAAATGTGAAGATACATTTTCATTTTTATAGCTTAAATCATAGTGAATTTTATCTCATGTGTTACAGCTGATGGGTGATATTCAGCCAGCAGGTCATGTGTTAAATCCACCATTCTTACTACATTTACAAATCTAGCATCCATTTTCTTTGAACTAAGCAGTTGCAGTAGCAAAGTTCCTTCTGTCCATTAGTTTGAAAACTTCTACCAACAGGAACTCAGAGAAGGATTTCATTGTTGAGTAGTCAATGTAAGAGAAAATTGCAAATATCATCATCAAGCCATATTCGCTACAATTATCGGGGTTGGCTACATGGATGTTATTAATTCATTAAGTACTATGCAATGTTATATCATTACTAATATTCAAATTAATTAAATTATAGCTTATGATACTGACTAGTGTTTTCTAAATATATTGCAGTGTACTGTTAATATGCAGTACTAGAAACAACTGGTGAAGGAGTTGTAAAAATGAATAGGAATATGAATTTAACAGTTGGACTTTGGATATGTAGAAAAGAAAAGATGAATAACCTGGCCATTGCATGCCTTAACTAAGCTTGCAATTAGTTCTCTATTTGGTTTGACATTTGATGTTATGAACACCCTTTTGCCCTGCAAAGAAAAAGATGAGAAAAAAGATTAATGTATTTTAGTTTACATTTCCAAAATGCTAGTAGTGAATAACAACATAGCCATAAATTTAGCCACACCCTTCAAAAGCTCCAGATTACCTGCAAAAGAGGACTTTGACATGCACGAGTAATAGACACACACATGTTGAACCCTATCTCTCTCTCCTTCTTTGTATCCCTCAGTATATAGTTTTTTTCATCAATATAGCAATTCGCTTGTCCACATCTTTCAAGCCACATAGGTGTTACTACAGGTTTACCTGTTGCAATTGCTTCTAACATATTCTGTGTACGAACAAACTTGTCTGTGACAAAGTGAGTTGCTTCTGAAATTGAAGAAGCAATCGGAAGTCCAAGACGTGCTAATATCTACTCAAAAATGAAAAGAAAAAAAAGGCAAAAGTGTTAGCTCATATCATTTGATAACTGGGAACCAATACCTTTAAATGATTAGCCATGGAAATCTTATTCAAGTTACCTTTCTCTGGTGCTTTATAGTCTGTTCGACCAAATGATGACTAAATAAAACACGAACACCAGTCATATTTTTTCGTCTCTGTGTATCTTTCAGCAAGGTAAGTGAATCCTTAGTAAAGGCTTCTAATCTTCGAAGTTCTCTAGCAGCTATAGATGATGATACAGTTTTGATGCATAATCTAGGAGGATCATTAGCTGTGCAAATAGCTGATTCAACATTTGCATCTTTAGTTGTTCTGCATACCAAATTTTTTTGTGGTTGCACTTTTGCAGATGGTGACTCATAAAATGTACTATGTGTGGCATCTTCATCATGTTTGGCACTTATTGTGGCCAGTTTTGATTTTTCAGTATCAAAAATCTTGTCCTGAACATTGGCATTGCCTGACTTTTGAAGTAAATTGTTCCTCGTTGATCTGTCACCATCTGAAACTGGTTTAACTGAAGGAGATTTAAGTGATGATCTTGTTTCAGTACCATAAATCATCCGTAGAACTGTAGTACTCCAAGGCTCTCTATCAAAATGGAGTCTAGTGCAAGTAACATTGGAACGCCTTTTCCGCTTAGCCTTATCTAGGATCTCTGCTATGCTTCTTACAAATATTTTCTTCTTCATTCCTTGTTTGCATGACTGGTCAGTTGCCTCAGATGATGTTTTATTCAAGGTGCAGTTCAAGTTGCCTGAAGTTACATGATTTGCTCTTCTTCGTTTTGGATAGTGAGAGCCATCTATTGGAAATGAAGTATGCAATTCTTCCCTGCGAGACACATTGGCAAAAAGAGCATTTCCACCTTTTACATCCTTAGAAACTAGTGCATCAGTAAATGTATTGGATTGATTTGCATCAAGTAAAGTCTTTTTTTGTTCAAATCTTTTAGAACTCCTAGTCTCATAAGCAAAATGATTGTCCACCAAAATATGATTCTCTTGCCTTTGTTTCTCATTTACCACAATTTCTTGTGGATTCTTCTTAGAGGAATTAAAAGAATCATGACCACTAACTAAGCCAACATCATCTGGTTGACCAACTAGCCTCTCTTTGTCCCTGCTTGCAATAGTTCTGCCCACCAAATTATTTTTCGTTTTTGAGCTACTAGAACCTGCTTTAAGTAACTTAGGGCTTTTTTCCCTTAATTTTGCAGAGAGCATTTTTCTCTTTTTAAGGCGTGTGATAATGCCATCAGAACCATCAATAGAAGTCCTCTTTTGCAGAGGAATTGAAAACCTCTTTATCATTAGATTTTTGCTGACATCCTGAGTTGGATTCCTCTCTGCAGAATGTACAATCCCATTTTCTTCATTAAATGGTGATCCATGGAATAATGCTTCCATCGCCTCTGCTGCCATTTGAGTTTCAGGACCAACCTCAATTGAACCTTCCAATCCACCTTCTGCGTCAAAAGCATCTAATTGATTCTGTAACGGAACTAAGTTTGCTTCTTTATTTTTATCCTTGAACAAATTCTTTTTTATGTTTGTTTCAGATATATGAATTTGTCCACTACCTACAACATTTGATCTTACAAACCTTGAATCTGAATGAACTGAAACATCCCCTCTTTCAGTGTTTTCAAAGCTTGCACCATTCCTTCTGTGCTTACCAATTTCATCTCTTATTTTACGTGAGATGTCTTGCCTAGACTTTTGAGGGTGGCTATAACTTTTCAGACCACCCCATTTTCCATCAAAAAAGGAATCCTTTCTTTTAGTAAAAATTTCACCGCCGCCTTCATCTTCAAGGCTGTCATTCCAATCAAAAACTTCTGGCTTCCCAACTGGACTTGTGCAATTTGTTCTTTCAGCCAAAAGTTGTACTATCTTTGCACCAGAAACATGAGGTGACATTGAAATATCAGTTCCCGCATTTTTATTTTCTTGAGACGAACCCACATCATTGATTAAAAGAAACTGATCTACAATGTCCAATGCATTTGCCTGAGACAAATCACTAGGTTCCTGGGAAACAACATAGCTTAATCCTGCGGCATCCTTATCACTTGTAAGCAAATGTGGTGTGTTCACTTTGGAAATGTTACAAACCACATCAGCATTTCCATCCATTTCAGAAGGTAACAGTTCATTGAAAAGTCTTTTGACCCTCATGTTAAAGCATCTGCTCTTAGTTCCTTCTTTAAGGTAAGTCGTAGACTTCTGGAAGCTTGCAACTTTATAATCCAGGTCACATTTACCAACTTCAGTGCTGCGAGAACTGGGATACTTTCCTGCAAAGTCTCTATGCCCATCTACAGAGTTATCTCCCATTTCACAATTTTTGGAATAGAGAGAAGATCTTGCTACATCCCCAGACATCCTAGAAGCAAAGCATTGGGCTGCAGCAAGACCGGATGAACGCACCGCTGCCACACGAACTGCAACAAAGCTCCTCCTTGCAGGTCCTTAAAAAATGAAAATATAGCATTAACTAAATTCAAAAAGAAAGGATAAAAGCTTTCAAAATCCTCTGCATCAAGATGGTATTAAATTAAGAAGTACTATTAGAATAAGAAAGATGAGAATGCATAATTAACAATTGGAATGATATGGAACATATGAAATAGTTTTTTAAAAAAAACATATGTAAGAAAGAGAAATAAGGATAGAGTAGAGGGTTCCTTCGATCATTAAAGTGTTGTGACACATTTGAGTTAATGATTGATAAAAGAAAAAAAAATGAGGTAGAAGTGATGAATTTCTATGTGGCGAAAGATGAAGATGACCCGGACACCCCTCAATGGCGACTGCACAGTAAAATTCAGCATGCTGTTCCAAAGTAAGTCATAACACAGTAGGTAAAGTTTTCTTGTAGTTTTTATTCATTTGCTTCATGTAGGAGTAGATTCTAGTAAATTCCCGCATATTTAATGTTTAATCATTGACTAGGTATAAGATTAGGGATCAAACTGATCATTTCCTCACTATGATTCAGTTTCTTTTTTGGGATTTCTATATAAATTCCATAAAATCATGGTTTAGTAAGTAAAGGAGTCCTACATGTAGAATTGTTATAAAAGAGATTTTGTGTGTGTGTATGTGTGTCGGGAGCAATTTTTCTTGCTAGTGAATTGATTTAAGGGTTACCGTTGAGTTGGGTAGTTTTTCATCTTTTTTACTTAAAATATCCATACAGGTTTTAATACCTTGATTTGCTTAAACAAACTTGTTGTTCCTTATGTTATTTGGTGCTAAAATCATGATTTCATTAATGTTTCACTGTTGAAAATAAATAATAATAATAATTGGAACACTTAACCATCCAGCATAAAGCTGAATTTGGATTCAAAAAAGCGTTAATCGGACAGATTGATGTAACAAGTGCTAGATTTCATATACCATTACTTGTTAGACTCTATATAATCTTGATAATTTTTTTATACCATGATCTTGGTTGTTATCACATTGATAAACTGGTTATTCGTGTAATCTAAATTTTATGAAATTCAGTTGCATAAAATTGTTTAAATGAATATGTAGCCAATGCTATAGTATTAACAACTTAATGAATGAAGAACAAAATAAAAGTTCGAAATTAAATACAAGACAATTTTCCCTATAGCCATGTGGTAGAGGTTGGGCTTTTAGCCTAAATAATGTAGCTAAGAGTCTCTAGCGGGCTTTTAGCCTAAATAATGTAGCTAAGAGTCTCTAGCTAATTAATGAAAAACATGAATATAGGTAAAAACAAAGAGGTGAGTAAAATTATGAAGAGGGGTTAAATCATAAAAACAAAGAGCCTCTATTCTTGATGTACCCACAGGCATATTGACACTCACTCTTACTTCTAATTGAACTTGAAATTCATTGGTATAGCTAAAGATGGCAATGGGTACCCTTTAGGTTTGATTACCCATTTATCTTGATAGGTTAGGTTAAATTCGAATATCAATATGTTCCGTAGTTGAGCAGGTTCAAGTATCCACGCATCCCATGAATTAAAAAGATGTAATCAACACTTTAATCCTAAGGTTACCATTTAAGATAGCTTATCCAGCCACTCTGCTCACTGTAGCTCCTAATCTCTAATTCCTTTCGTCTTAGCCAATCATTTAGTCTCCAACTAGTTTCTCAATCAATCATTGTTCCTCCTACAATCCTCTTACTTAAACCCTAATCCCTCACTGACTTATCTATTGTCCTCTGCTACTCCAACTGAGCTTCACCAGCTCTCATGCAGTTGAGTCCCTGCCAATGGCCAAGGTCACAAGGGTAATGCCTCCTGATCTTTTCCCTATTGTGGTTCTAAATATTTTGAATTCCCATTAAATTGGAAGCCATTTGCTCACCAACCTCAATGACTAGGCTCACCTCAGGGAACCTCTACCAATTTCTCTGCCATCGTCGCATATACACCTTGCCAATTCACTTGCAATACTCTAGACACCCTCCTCTGTGGACTGTTGGTACCACATTTCTTTTTCAGATAAATACTCACCCATCTTGTGGAAAGTTCAAGTGCAAATTTAGTTAAGCACCTAGATATAGATTTTGATTTTTAAGATTTTATATGGCATGTAAACCTACTATGTTGGGTAATTAGACTTACTATTTTTATGGAGTTAAATATTGGGCTATAACTCAAGCACACAAGCAGAAGATGAGAGACACAAGGATGAGAATGCTAAGGTCTTCAATTAGGTAATGTAAAACTATGATAAATACACACATTAAACGAGAAAGAGGAAGATCGAAGACTTGGTTAGCAATGATAAAACAAAATAAAATTTATATAAATATAGATGATGATATAATAAGAGATAGAACCCAATGGCGTAAAATGATTCATATAGCCGACTCCACCTAGTAGGATAAAACTTGATTATTGTTGTTGTATATAGGTATTTAGTAGGATGAGTACCATTGAACAGATAGTTAGATACAAGTTTGGATAGAGGAGTAAATAGGAAGTACCAGACCCATTGCCATCCCAATGTATGGCAGACTTGAGTTGGAGTTTCGCATCATGCCAATTCATCTAAGTGTTGCTTAAAAAATTTCAATAAAGTGTTATCATGCAGAGATAATTAGTTTATTTCTTTTTTTTGTTACAAATGGATATTTTGCCTTGTGGTTTCGTTTGAGGAAAGGATGCTATCTTTTATGTTGATTTTAATGGTGTTTCAAATTGCCCATATTATTTATAATCTTGATATTATGTTATTCCATTTCCAAGTTGAATTTGAGCAAATTTATATGCTATTGTGTTTGCCGGTGACGTGTGGTTGGTTTCATAAAGAAATTATCATGATACTAGGGGTGTTGTTACCTCCTTAGAAAAGGAAGGATCCCTTGGATTGTGATGGGTACTATTCCCTCCTTGAGAAGGAAGGGCCATTCAGGCCACAAAGAGTAGGAGGTAAGTTTGTTGATATGGTCTGAACATGTATATATCATCTTCAATAAACCAATTGCGTGCAATCAAGAAAGAGCATTTGCTTACAGCCAGATTATTGTCCAACTTGAGAAGCCATCTAAAACTGTGGATCCACTTGGTTATATTTAGAGATGACTATGGCAAAACCAAAAAATGCAAAAAAAAAAAAAAAAAACAGTAATACAAGCAAAAACTACCTGCATCTTCACCCTGATCACTATCATTATCACCGTCATCATCAGTTGTAGCATCAGAATCGACCAAAACATCTGTTTTTGTATCATCCAAGCACAAAGTGCCTCCTCCAATCTCCGGTATTACGGACTCAACACCAGCACCATTCTTTCCATCTCCACCATGAGCAACAGCACCCTCTTCGGAGAACCCCTCCTCATCACTACTAAGCACCTCCGTTCCATCCGTACCTTCGCCACTGTCGTAAACCTCTGCAGTTTCCTCATAGATGTCAACCTGTTGCGTCGTTCCCCGTTCGTCAATCCCTCGAACATCATCCCCGTCGGAACCATCGGAGCCATCTAGGGCTTGGGTCTCCCCGTACAAGATCGGCATTCCCCCTGAAAGCAAATGCACAAAAGCATCATCTATCAGCTCCAAAATGGAAGAAAAAGCTCCCTTCCTCAGATCACTGGCCTGAAGAAACATTAGGGTACACGGCGACATACCATACTCAGGCGAGTCGATGTCCAAGACTTGCGTTTCCTCCCCGTCGGCGGCAGCCGCAGGAGCCATGAGAGCGCGAGATGGATCAGCGTGACCTAGATCAGAGGATTTGAGGTGACATGGTGCGCGAGCGAGCGATCGACGGTGAGGAAGGAGGAGCGAGGCATCGGATGACGAAATAAAGTATAATAGTGGAGAGAGAGTGCGGTGAGCGGGCAGCGGGGCAGCGAACAGGGTAAGGGGTTTTGGAGGGAAAGACGGAGAGACGGGGCCCACTGGGGAACCGGTTCGGATCGATAACAGGGCCGCTGTAGATGGCACCTCCTTCAAAACTTAATCTCATCCGCTAACAACATATCAGACGTTCCATGTAGAAACTGAAATTCACCCATGTAAGAGGGTAATTCCTCAATTTCGTTAGAAATTATTCGTTAAAAATTAATTTAAAATTTTTTCAGTTGAGTACGATTTTTTCATCCTTTTCTTGTTCATCAAAATCTATTCGTTGATAATTATATATTTTTTAAATAAATTTATAGATTAATCCTTCTTCAATTATGAATATATTTATCGGTTTAAATCATTATCCTATATTGTAATAATATAACATTTATGGTGTTTCAGAAAAAATTTATAAAATAAAAAAAATTAATAGAGTAATGTTTTTTCAAAGTGATGTGCCGAAGCTCACATTGAATTCGTAATTCATTTAAAATATATAAATTAAATTTATAAATATAATTTATTAATTTATCTAATAGAGTAGAGTAACGAACGATGAACTTTTTTATAAAAGAATTAATTTTTTATTTAAAAAGTAATTGATTTATATTTATAAAATAAATATTAATATTATAAAAAATAAATTTATTGTTTAATTTAAAAAGTAAAGATATTTTTATAATTTTATATATTATTCTTCTCAAATAGAATAATACATATTAAAATCTTTCATTTCTTCCAAACAAAAAAAAACATAATTACTTTACATCCTTTTCCTTCTCTTCCCTTCCCTTCTCTTCCTCTTCTATTAATGAACCTTCTCTTCATCCTATCCAAACATAACGGTAGTTATCTCACAGTCATGTAAATTAAGAAATTGAAATTGATCCCATACTAGAGGATAATTCTTCAATTTCGTCGAGAATCAATCTTTACTTAATGTGAGAAACTTACCACATAATTATCAACTCATTAGTGCCCTGGAGGCCACTAACAACTCCTCTAAATAATTACAAAAGGGTGGTTTATTTTTTTTTAAATCTATTTAGATCTTGGGCAAATGATCCGTTCACTAGCTAGATAAATCTGATAATTCAACAAAAGCCGCTCAACGACGGACGTCCAAAGTGTTATCCCAATGTAGGAGAAATGACTCGACTGAAAATCCAATCATTATGTTCGAATTGTCTACTGAATCATCTCACCGTTACACCATATCTGAGGGAATAGGTGGTTTACTTGAGTAGCAAAGAAGTAGAGAGACTAGAAAAAATATATGTTTATTTTTTGTTTTCTTTTTAGTTTTTTCTCCTTTTTTATTATTTATATTCATTTTGAAATTATTCATCTCATCATTCTTAAAATAGCACTCATCTACACGTTAGATTTGTTACGAGTGTGTAGACAAATATTATATTATTTTATTTTATTAATATTTCTTCTATACTAAAATAGACTCTTTTTAGTACATAGACTCGTATATATTATACAACCTGTGCTTTAAGGGGGCAAAAATACATACTTGATTTTTAAAGAAATTATTGTGCTCGTCTATGGAGGACATCAGAAAATTTCACAGTTGCTTTTATGCACTTCTGTTTTTTTTTTTACTCTTTGAATCAGAAATTAATGATCGATTCAAATTCATAAATATTTCGGAATAGCAAGGAATTAATGTTGAATTGAATGTCGTGTCTAGAGGGGATAAATAGGCACATGTCGATTTGATCATTCAATCGTTACTTATCCATATAATTTATTAGTTGTACAACTAAAATAAATAAAAAGTAAAACAAAAAGGCACACTAATACATAAATGAATTTATATGGTTTATACTCCCTGCTCTATGATGCGTTGGTAGATTATCTTCAAAAACATCATTATATATATATATTTTTAAATACCTTATAGATGTCGAAAAAATTATTTGCAAATCCTTCTGTAATATAAGAAATAAAAGCAAAAACAATAATAATGATAATATAGAAAAGAACACAAGAACTTACCATTTGATTGCTTTTGATTGTGTAGGTTGTTTGTGAAGGCCTTGGAATGCAACAGTATGCAAGTACCCCAAGTGGACAAGTCATAATTTTGATGTATTATCAAATAAAGTTAAGTTAGGTCTTATTGTATTTGATGTATGTGTTTAAAGCGTGCAGGGATTTAGTAGAAAACACAAGTACCCAATGGCTCAAGTTCCGATGGAGTACGATAAAAGATGATATGAGACATCTGAGTGACCAGAAAGGATCGATGAGGAGTATTAGAACTAGATTGCCTATGAGGATTAATCGTCGACAAAGCAACTAGATTGAGAGAAATGGAGGGCTCAAGCATACATCTACCAAGGTTCGAGGGAGAATTCACCATATGAAAGAAAAAGATAGAGGTATTTTTCAAAATCGATTTCAAAATTATGCTTTGTACAAAATAAAATTTTGAAGTACCAAGAATGAAGACGAAGATGAACTTGAGAAACACAGATGGACTAAAAAGCAATAAGACGAGTTCATGGTCAACGATAAAACAAAATTTCATTTATTAAGTGTGTTACCAATGCAGGAACTAAATAGGATGACACTTATCACTTTACCAAAGAACTCTAGGAGACATTCCTAGAGCTCCATGAAAATACCTCAAAGGCAAAGCTGGCAAGACGTGACATCTTAAGAGGTCAACTCAGTAACCTCCAATTAGAAAAGGGAGAAAAAGTAGCATGGCTACATATTAGGCTTATGGAGATTTTAACAAATCTTCACAATCTCAAGGAGATAGTGTTAAATCAAAACACTTTAAGGTATGCATTAAATATTTTTCCACACACTCAAGAATGGATGTCTATAGTAGACTCCTATTATGTTTCAAAGAACTTCAAGGTAAGTAGTTTGAGAATTTCTTGTCTACTATGGAATTACACGAGTTTAGATATGCAAGCTTAAAAGAAACATAAAAGATGAATTGCAATATAGCTCTACAAGCAAAGAAGAGCGAATTATGTTTAGATTCATCTATGGACAATGACGAAGAAGCCTACCTAGTAAGGAAGGCTAAGAAGTTCTTTAAATCTAATAATTTTGATAGGAAATGTGCTACAAAATTGTCAAGAAAAAAAGAGAAAAGAAAGGTAAGATACTTCAACTGTGATAAAAAAGGTCACATAAGGACAACTACCCTAAGCTAAAAAAAGACCAAAGAGACAAAGACAAGCTACATATCAAATCCAAGCATAAAAATCTAAAATGAGATGAACCCTTAGAAAATTTGGGATCAGAACAAACGATAGGACTTGCATTCATGAATAAGAAGACTCAAGTGAAGAAAGCAACAGTGAAGGGGAAGCTTCAGTATGTAAGATGCGTACGAATCCAAAATAGTATGTGAGATGCGTAATTTATCTTTAGATCAATTGTGTGATGCAATAAAAATAATACTTTCTAGATCATTATATAAAATTAGAAATAAATGTATGAAATTGAAACAAATTAAAATTGAATTAAAAAAGCAACTAACTAATTCTTGCTCAAAAGCATATTTCAATAGAGTTAAGGATGAAAATGCTAAATTAAG
The DNA here is from genome assembly GCF_044706935.1 of Curcuma longa. Lineage (NCBI taxonomy): Eukaryota > Viridiplantae > Streptophyta > Magnoliopsida > Zingiberales > Zingiberaceae > Curcuma > Curcuma longa. The sequence continues at coordinate 8,090,116 of NC_133861.1, forward strand.
GGAACAAATAGAAACTTATAAATTAGCATTAGAAATTTTTTTTATTAGTTCAAATAATCTGAATATGTTATTAAAAAATAAAAAAATAAAATCTAGCCGATAAGGATATTAGGCTATGGAGGTCCAAAATATAATTTTAAAAATTTTAAAAGTTAAATTAGAAAAGTATTAAAAATTTTCATTCTATAAAAATATTTAATAAATCAAGTAGGTATAAATTTATTTTATGTGTCTAAATTAATTTGGAATGTTTAAGAAAAATATTTGGATAGTCAACGTTTGAAAAAGAGTTTTTACGTGCTTTTGTTTTCTGATGGTTGACTAAATATTTGTGAAACTGTACTTTCTGTTTAATATTTTCATGCATATTATTTTTTTTTTGGAAAATTATGATATATTTTATGTTAACAGCCAAAATTTCATGATTTTTAGAGGTTTAAATAATTTTAAATAATTTTCTAAAGAAAATCATGTATATTGAAATTAAAATTAAAATTTTTTTTATGAATTTTTTTTTTTGCCAAAATATAGTATGTTTTCTATGAACATTCAAAATTTCATGAGTTTTAGACGTTTAGAATTTTTTTAAATTTTTCTAAAGAAAATCATGCTCAGAGAAATTGAAAAAATCAATATTCATAAATCAGAAAGAATTTTTAATGAAAATTAATTTTCTGTGAAAGAAAAGATTGTATTCTTTCCTTGATAAAAATTTCGAATTTTTCTAATTATTAGATAATTTTTAATGCATGATTTTTAATTTCCATTAAAAGGGGAAAGATGTGAATTAAGTTTAAGCATTCGACCCCAAAATCCCAAATTTTTGATTGATGTTATCATAGGGGGAGAAATGGTTAATATAAATACAGGAGGAGAGATGATGATTGCTGATAGCACTCATTTACTATTTTGACCCAGTAAATACTGCAAACTTTTTTTTTAAATGTTTACCCTAACTTAAATTAATTGATCCAAATAGAAAAAAAAAAAAGGAAGAGATAAGTCCCAAAATGGTTAATCCAACACAATTTTGCCAAATGTTATCAGTAAGGATAAGTTAGGTCTTGTTGTATTTGATATGTATATGTTTAAAGTATGCAACTTAGTAGAATAAATAAGTACTTGATGGCTCAAGTTTTGATATAGTACGGTGAAAGATGATATGGGACACTCACAGGACCAAAAAGGATAAGGACGGAACCAAGAAAAGGAGGTGGGCTGGGCTTTGGGTGTGGAAGGGGTGGGTTAAGTAAAAAAAATTTACAAAAAGAACCAATATGTAGTAATCTAATAGTGAAAATATTTTTAAAAATTTTTACAATAGATAAAAAAATCTTTGGGGTGGGCTAGAGCCTAGGATAACCCTTGAGAATGTTAGTACTGATGGAATCAAAATATCTCCACAATGGTATGATATTGTATTTTTGGATGTTAAGCCCTCATGATTTTGTTCTTGGACTTAACATAAAAGGTCTCATACCAATGGAGATACTTTTCATCCTTTTAAACCCATAATTTTTTTTATGTGTTTTAGATGTGAGACTATGTTTTACCCTTGCAAACCAACAATCCCCCTCAACAAAGGACAAGTCCCCCTTAAACGTCGTTTTTGATGTCTGAATCCTCGACCAACCAGGACTTTATGCCCTTCGGTCCACCCGACCTACTAGGACTTCCTGCCTTGCCGCAACTAGGACTTTCTGCCCCTCGGTCCACCTGACCTACTAGGACTTCCTGCCTAGTCGCAACTAGGAACTCGATCCACCCGACCTACTAGGACTTCCTATCTGGAGTCTGGTCCTCTTGATTCAAACACGGGAGTACTTCCTTTGTTTAAGGTTTAACCCACATGGTTAGATCTGGATCATGACTCATCCGGTGGTTAGTCCGATGAAGATCAACCTCGCTCTGATACCACTTTTTAGTACTGATAAAATCAAAATATCTTCACAATGGTATAATATTGTCCACTTTGGGCCTAAGCTCTCATGATTTTGTTCTTGGGCTTAACCCAAAAGGCTTCATACCAATGGAGATACTTTCCATCCTTTTAAATCCATGATCTTATCCATGTGTTTTAGATGTGGGACTATGTTTGCACCCTTGCAAACCAATAGAGATCCATCCCTGAGAAAGGATGAGGAGCATCAGAGATGACAGACCTTGGTAGAATACGCGAGCGAACGTGAATGATGATACGAGAAGGGAGCCAATAGCGTTAGTGCATCCGAGGGACGAGAAGCTGTGGAAGAGTACTTTGACATCCGAGGGACGAGAAGCTACGGAAGAGTACTCCGACATCTGAGGAACGAGGAGTCGAAGAAAATATGCACAAGGTAAGCTGTTGAGGTCAGAGTTGAGTGAATAATAACTGGACAAGCGTAGACTCAACTCTAGACGAGCTCAGGTGTAGTCCGCTAAATCAGGAAGTTTGGACGATCAGACCAACGGTTCAATCGACCAAAGAACAGGATAAATGTTATCTATTTGCAGGAGAGTATAGGGTTCGTTACCTCAATCCCTACATAAATCCACCTCTTGAGTGTGTGTGTGTGTGTTTAACCAAATAGACGAACAAATAAAAACATAAAAGTGAGCACCCAAACCATAAACCATAAACCATAAAGCTAGAAATGTACCAAGAACCAAAGGAAGTTCTCCTTGACTTGCATCCTTTAAAGAAAGTTCTTATTCCACGATCAGCTTCCTTCCTCAAGTGAGAATGTTCTGTCTTATCATCATTTGTGGCAGCCACCTGGAAATACTGAAACTGTGATATATAGGGACTTAATATTCATCTATTTGACTCAAGTACCTAAAGGCTGATCATAAAGATATATCCTTTCTGAGGATAAAAAGAGGTTCGAGTGTGGATTGCAGCATCAAAGATTTGATGCCAACTGATGGAGAGATCGTTGCTTTTTGTTCATCATCTGTGCAGATCGGTGCAGCAGCAGCTAGCTGGCCAGCTTATCTCCTCTTTTGAAGATACCAAGTCAAAGGATAAGGGAGAGGGCCGGGGAAAGTGTAGGGGCGGATGAAAGACATGGAGGCCATGAGAAGAGCTCCAGGTTTTCCCAAATACCATGCACCACAACCACAGAATCGTACGTCTATCAATATATCTATCTATCTATGTCTATCTGTGCCTCTCACGTCAACTGTGGGATGCTGATGCAGAGAGCGTGGACATATTCTGTTTGCCCTTTTATGCTGTGCTGCAGCTAGCTATTATCGCCATGCCGAACGCCCCTGTAATATTTTGACTTCCTGATGCCTTCGACGGCAAGCACAAGCCGAAGCTTCAATTCACTTGCTATTACTTTGAATGGACCGTATCGGAATAACTTTTCGTATTTTTTCCATTGATCCCTGCGTATCTATTCTATTATAGAGCTTAATTAGATAGATGTGAATTATTTGAGTAGATTGATGTGGTCATATGTGATTAGTCAATTAAGGTAATTCATGATTTGCACCAAAAACTCAAGATGATTGTTCCAATCAAATACCGAGGAGGGTCAAGTCATCAGTCAACGAATAGTCTGATGTGTGCGGCCTCTTGGATGAGCTAGGATGTGGGAGACAATAAAAATCTGAAACACATTTCATGAAGAGGTTAGACTAGTGCCGAGAGTCTCGATAGACCACTCTGACCCTCAAGTTAGGGTTTTATAGAAAATGATAAAATATGGGCAAGAAAGAAGATAATACTAATAGAATTTTCAGAGTCTAACCTTTTTTGAAGTGTGTAACCTCTCTTTGAAATATGTTTTAGGTTTTCATCGTGATATTTGACCGGAATAATGACTGAAATATAATTTAAGATATTTGTAACTCCCACTAGAGAAATCTTATGCTAGATTTTGGGAGCTTCTATTTGTTGTGCTAAATTTTATTTTAAAAAAATGATAATCTCAGTTAGTCGCATTGACTCAATCCCTAGGTTGACCGGCACGGTCCCACGAAAGTTTCTCACCGGCCACCAGGGTAAATCGAGAAGCGCACACAGCGGCCAACCCAGATGCCTAGCATCATTTGATTGTGATCCCCATTTAGAGGGAAATTCCTACAAATACGCTGTAGCTGGGGATCGAACTGCGGGTGCCTATGTGACAACTTGGATGTCCTACTGCGGCACCATGGCCCCGGGGACGTTGTGCTAAATTTTATAGAACATATAATAAGTGTGCTAGAATTGATAATATTAGATTTGATAAGGCTTATAAATTGATAAATTTGACACAAACACGACAAATGTTATATAATTAAGAAGCCTTTGTGTGTCCCCGGGGCCATGGTGCCGCGGTAGGACATCCAGGTTATCATTCAGGTACCCGCGGTTCGATCCCTAGCTACGGCGTATTTGCAGGAATTTTTTTCCAAATGAGGATCGCAATCAAAGGATGTTGGGCATCTGGGTTGGCCGCTGTGTGCGCTTCCCGATTTACCTTAGTAGTCGATGGAAAACTTCCGTGGGATCGGGCCGGTCACCCCAGGGATTGAGTCAATAAGACTTAAGAAGCCTGTGTGTAATCTTGCATGCTAAGTTGACAAAAGTACAAGGTCGAGATGCCACATCATCATTTTAACGATAATTATGTTACATTTTTGTAAGAAATACTGTGCTAGATTTGAACAGAATTTTAAAGCTTGATGAGATAATTGACTGGCCTACTCAACCCATATAGATTATTTATAAGGAATCTTGAGATGGTGACTTGAGGCTGGTTAATGGGTGAAGTCCGAGAGACTATGAGTCTTTAGATAAGAAAAGTCTTAGTTGATTGAGTTCAATTCCATATTAAATAAAGATGAGGACATAATAGTAAGTCAAGATTGATCTATACTAAACATACGAGAAAATCTCAAAAATAAGAAATATCTTGGCATAAAGAAATTCAATATGAATAGTATTTTTAGCATCATGAACAGTATCAATCGACTACATACACAATATCAATCAACTCGATAAATAGTATTTTCAGTATGAATAATATTTTCAATCTGAAAATTAAATTGAACAAAAGATTTTAAGTCCACAGGCAACTGATGTATTTCCAGAATGAATAGAATGTTCAAAAGTCACCTTGAGAAGTCAACTCTATAAAGCATATGAACTACAATTATAGTCTACTGATGGTTATTTATAGATTGATTGATCAGGATTGCTAATAGTCAACTGATGGTGTACAAACAATCGACTACTAATGATGAAGATACAAGTTTGTAGGTTGCTCATCTCAGACTCAGACAAACAGAGAGGCTTTTGGAGATTCATTCAGGGTGGTTCTAGATGTTAGTGCAATCGATCTCTGACTAAGGTTGATCAATCTCGAGTTAGCTCTAGTTGAGTTTCGATATTTGATCAATATGTTTGATAATTGTGCGAGATGTCAAGAAAGTCAAAGTTGATCGAATACTTAATAGTTAATTAATATATTTGATGGTTGAGAGTGTGATGTCAAGTAAAAGAGGAAATTATTGAAGAGGGAGATTGTGTGCAATCGACATCGGGTTGAGATTGACCAAGATTGGTATGAATTTCGATGGTTGATCAAGTAGGTCAAGGTTGATCGGATACTTGACAGTAAAGAAGTCTAAGTGAGTCACGATTGATCGGACACTCATCAATTGAAAGTCCAATAAGGAGTTGACAATGTTGAAGTTTAAGTGAATTATGATTGACTGAGCACTTGGTAGTTAGAAGTTCAACAAAGAGTAGAAAAGTCCACATGGATGGCGGTTGATTGACACTTGGCAATAAGTGAAGTCATAATAGGTCATGGAATATCGAATGTTCAACGTGTGAATAAAGTTTTAATATGTCAAAGAGGATAGAATGTTAAGCATGAGATGGAAAGTCCAAACAGATCAAGGTTGATTAGATGTTAGACATAAGATGAGAATTTCAAACATGTCGAGAAGGAATGGATGTTTGACATTAGTGAAATCCTAGTAGGTTAAGGTTTGCCATATGTCAGGCGGGTGAAGTTTCGGTAGGTTGAAATCAACTAAATACTAGGGAAAGTGACAATTCAACTTTGTTAAGTCTAAAACAGAAATAACAATCAACTACTATAGGAATGACAATCAACTGAAAAACCTTAAACTACGAGTTTGGAGTTTGAGGGGATTTAAGGGAGGTTTGCAGTGTGATCAATCAATTGTTGTGTTTCAGTAATTGACGTCGAGTGTTGCACTCCAGTGATGATACTGTTGGAGCAAATAAAATATTTAAAACTTGACTAAGCAACTCGACTAATCGCTAGCAATCGACTGATGGACAAGAGCAATCGACGATTGCTAAGTTGGATTAAGTCATTATGCCAATAGAACTGAGCAATGTTTGGATCAATAATAGAGCAATTAATTGATAATGACAAGCAGTTGACTGTTAGGTGGATTTCAGCCACAACTTGAAGCCTATAAAAGAGGATTTCGTGGAGAATTTCAAATGTTGTTCTTGGAAATTTTGAGGGGAAGTGTTATTGCATTCCAAACTTTTAAGTGACATTTCAAAAGCAATCAATAGTGAGCAAAATAAAGATCTTTTATGTAAATAGTTTATTTATATCATATTTATTTTCATCTTTTTCTTTGCATTTGATTTATATTGGTAGTTATAAGAACAAATATCGTAAGGGATTTTTTTGCCTGTAAAAGATATCCGAGAAGAGAAAGTATAGTGGTGCTACCATTAAGATACTAGGCCATGGAATAGGAACTGGTGATTTTGAACCACATAAAATTGAGATATGGCTTGTGTTTTATTTTTTATATTTTTTCTACTGCGTACTACACACGGAATATAATCAAACGATCAAAATGAATCACTATTCATCCCCTCTAACGACGTCAAGGATCCCATCATTATTATTGTTTCATTTGTATATGATTGTATAAAGTCGTTCTCAAGTAGGTTTAACTTGCCCATGCACTACATCTAGACCTGACCACTAGTCGGGTCCTAACCATACTCGGCCCTGGCTCGTAACTAAGTCAACGAGCTGGTTACCCGTTGACTTGGGTTATTGGCCTTAATCGTAATCGACGCGACAAATGTTTGTATGTGTTAGTGAATTATTTAATAACTAATCAATAATTATATTATATTTTATTATTATTTTTAATAATTAAAAGAAGAGTAAAAGAGGTGCTTATTCATGTTAGTTAATTTATAATCATTTGCCAACAAATGATTTCATGTGTTAATAATTAATAATTTTTTTTTGCTATATGATTATAGAACGTGCAAATGATTTTATGAATTTATAATTTAATTTTTTTTAAATATAATAATCTTGAACTATGATGAACTATAGTAAATCATGAACTAGTGATTTTGAATCGTAAATCATAACCATCTTGAATAGTTAAGATATTAGGAGTCGACTTATCAGCTGAACTATCGAACCGACGATTTCAAACGGTCGATTTCAAACCGTGATCGGGTCTAACTACATCTTCATCACCTTCATCTACCTTTTTCTATCAGCTACAGGATCCGATACGATACCTGGCATCAAATTGGCCGAATCATATCCAAAGCCTTATCAGCAAACCTGGCTGCGAGAAAGTACATAATACGATCGATCGATACCCATCTCCTTGCATGAAATAGCTGCACGAGTACCCACTTGCTCTTCAGCAAGATGCGGCCACCATTCTACACCCACTTGCACGCCCTTAGCTGCCAAAGAATGCTTTCAAGACTAATCAACAAATTAAATTATACATACATAAAAATATTAATTATTTCACTTAAACCGGTTTATCCTAATTAATGCTCATTAATTATACATATTCAATAATAGAGAGATGGTCCATATATACCTCACCTCCAAGTAAAAAAAAAAATCATCCTTTAATTAATAATTAGTTGTTAAGAAGGGGGAAAAATATATATAAAAATATATATATTCGACATTGAACTCGTGGGCACCTACCCGATGGGTTCATGAGCAAGTGGTGAGGTGACGGTTTACTGATGGGATCGCAAGGGGAGGAATAAATTTGAATTCAAAATTAATTCTATCTTTTGTATAATTCTGTGTGTAGTAAAAGAATTGCCAATTAACGTCTCGATCGACGACTCCTATACAATCTGGCTCTTCAATAAACTGCCCTCTGCCCCCTCGAGTACTTTTGCAAGAAGAAGATGATTCCATCCGTCCGCCTATATAAACGACTGTTTCATAGACCACAAGATGCATAGCGCCCAGTGAGAGAGAGAGAGAGAGAGAGACAGAGCCACTGAGATCGATCGATCGATATTAATTAACACGAGATATTGAAAGTCAATGGATAAGGTGATGAAGCTGGTGGCGCAGCGGGCGGTGGTGATCTTCAGCTCCAGCTCCTGCTGCATGTGCTACAGCGTCAAGACTCTCTTCCAAGACCTCGGCGTCCACGCCGCCGTCCACGAGCTCGACGAGGACGCCGCAAACGGGAAGGAGATGGAGAGGGCGCTCGCCAAGCTGCTCGGCCGGAAGCCGCCGCTGCCGGCGGTTTTCATCGGCGGCAAGCTCGTCGGGTCCACCGACAAGATAATGTCGCTCCACCTGGGCGGTCGACTCGTCCCACTGCTCAAGGATGCAGGTGCTCTGTGGCTCTAGCTAGCTGATCCTTAATTATATAATTACACTAATATTACACTAATCAAGGATATTAATAACCACTAAATAAGTTTATGTGAGACAGTGAGAGTACTGGATTGTGCATGGGAGTTTCTCGTGGATCGATAATATTTCTTTTCTTTTTCTTTTTGTATTTTTGCAATGCGAATATGTATATTGAAATGAACTAGAGAAGATTTATGCGTATGTTTCCCATGCAATAGTTTATGGAATTTATGTAAACGTGAAACGAGAAACGAGAAACGAGATTGATCATAGTGGATTAAGAAGGTATCAAGTAGCTGATGGTTACTTAGTTTAGTTGTAATTAATGAGCTATACTTCTAAAATTAAAGCATCTAAGAGATAAACAATAATCATCCTAAAAATTAAGGACTTCTATGATAACTAAAATTATGAGGCTAAATTTATCCATCATGATATTGGTTGTTGCAAAGGCATCATGGCAATTTTACTGATTAAAAATATTTTTTTTAAAAAATACTAATTAAATGCATTAGTTGAATGAGAATATAAAACTCCAAATTTACATTTTTATCATAGGTATAAAATTTCGAATATACATTTAACATTCCAAACTACAAATACACGAGATGAAAACATTAATTTCAAAACACATTTTAGCACATCAAACATCCAAAACATTTCAAATATAATTCAATCAAATATCTAAATACATTCAAAATTAACCTATTTAACTTGACTTGTCTTGTCATTATGTTGTTAAAGATTGCTCAATCATTCTAGCTTAACCTTCCTACTTGACCAATCATATTCCCCTTAGCCACCTAATTCTAGCTAGTTCATTTGATTTATTTTGACGATCATTCAGTCAATTTAGGCTCATCTTGCTTAACTCACTTGATTTGCAAGATATATTTAACCTACCACTTCATTAGTTTCATTCAACTTGACAAATTCTACCAAACTAATTTGGTTAGATCATATAATTCTTCAACCCACTTGCCCTATTTGATTTGTTCTACATAGTCAATTTGAATCATCTATCCATTTCTTTTAGTCTAGGCAATTATTTGCACTAGTTGATCTGCTTGAATCAATCTTATTATTGGTTTGGTCTTATATGCGACTTGTAGCTTAGTTAGCTCACCTTCCTCAAATTCGCAAAGTAATGTTATACTTGATGAAGATGAAATGCTTGGTTCCTTATTATATCACCTTAAATTGATATAACCCTTTTGAACCATTGGACTTTTTTTTGTTCCATCTAGTTCACATAGTTTGCTCAACCTATTTTAATCATTGTCTCGCTGATTTAATTAGTATGCACAATTCATTTGGTTCATCTAGTTCATCGAGTTCACTTTGTTTGCTTGGCCTATTTATTTGGTTCGATCTAGACCATGCTTGGTACAACCCACGAAAAATTAAAGTGTTGTGTTAGGTCCTACTAGCTAGATTGCATTTCAAACTAGGCAACAATTGTTCAATCGCGTGAGGTTGAGCATGACCCACCTGTTGTGCTAGATGCGGTTCACATCTTAGATTGGGTTGCACCAAGGAATTGAAGAGGGACAGATTTATCAGTCAAAATGAAGGGGCAAAAGGATCAAAATTAATACTCCTAATTTAAATAAAACTACTTTGAAGGTATTTTGATCAATTTTGTCTAAAATTATCAAAGTAGCCCCAAAATTTTCAAAAAATTTCTATATCTATAGTAACATTGGAGCCATGTTTTTAGTGCAAGTAACAAGGCCTTAGATGAAAAGAAAAACCATTTCAAGGAGATGGCCATGTATATTGCAAATTGTATGCCTTAATGACTGGTAGTGGTTGGATGCAGACATGCATTTATAAAATAAAAATAGAATCTCAATGTCATATTCAAATCTTGTCGAAATCAATTCAAGTGATATAGTAGGACCTCACCTAGTGGGTAAGTAAAACTACATTGATTCTAATGCTTTTGGATCATAAATAAATTTCAAACTTTAGTTTTGAGATGTAATATAAATGAGATGAGGTGTAATATTTATATATTTTTAAATTTTGTTTGTATTATGTCTCTTAGGAACACTGTAGAGATACAATGATATCAATACCAAAATTTTAATAAATACAATTTTATAATTTTAAATCTATCTTATTTATTTTTATATATTTTTTGAAAATTTTATATTATTTATTTATTTTTAGTTAATCCGAGCACTGCCCAACCTCGGCACGACCCATTGACACTTTTATCCATAATTATGTTGTTTACCCATGCCAGTTTTACCATTCCAGTCCTGTTCTCATGGAGATATTATTTTGCTTGTCTCTATTATTTAGTTTTGAGCGTGTTCTTTCCTGGTGCAAGAGAGCTAGAAATCTTTTACTTGATATTACCCCTTTGAATTGGTCAGTCTCATGAACTTAATTTGTTAAAATAGACAAAGATCGAATCCAATAAATCCAAGACAATGCTCTATCTCTAGATAGTCAACATCCTTTTTTGATTGCGTTCCCTATTTGGAAGAAAATTATATAAAAATATATGAATTTCATCTTCGGGTATGGATCACAATTCGAATCCGAGCTCCTCTTTTCTTTTGCCCCGGTCTTCATCTAACCCCTTCAACCATGCATGAGACCATCAATTTGCTTCTGAAAAAAGTAAATAAGCTGGCAGTCCACTTGTGTGGGCCATCACAAGTTAAACAACTGCACTCGCAATACAATCAAAATGGCTTTCACTCACAAGTTAAACAACTACAAGACATGTCCGTTGTGTCGATGGATGGACGAGACTGAGGATCATTTTTTTTTTTTTGATTGTTTAGTGGTTAAACCTCTATGGAGTTAAGACTTGTAGATGGCTTAACAAATGGCAGCACTGTTAGACAGTTTTGGACAGCAACACCGTCCGGATAGCAGGCTTAACAAAGCTCGGCATTTGGGGGCAATGGCCTATGCCCATCCTCCAGAATGCCTTTTATTTCGGCACCCGACATAGCACAGCCGTGCTACTAGGCAAGCTATGATCAAACCCATGACACGCCCTGTGCCAGCCGACACAGCTGTGTCGGGCCAAAGTCCTTCCCTCCTCCGACCTCATGACACACTTCAACACGCCTCGTGCCAGTCAGCACAAGTTGTGTCGCACAGGCAATGCCTTATTATTTTTGGAAGATCTATCAAACTTGGTCAGTTTTGAGGGTTATAAAAGGCCCTAGAAGCCTCATTATCAAGGAGGAGGTGAGGAGGAGGTGTTTCCTTGTGATAGAGAACCATAGGAGGGTCGTTTTCAAGGAGTCGTTGATATTTGTCCTCTAGAGAGCTTGGAGATTCTTTCAAAGACACGACAACAACTTGACTCAACTTTCTCTTCTCTTTGCTCTTAATTTGAGTTGTAAGATATTTTCTTTTATATCTTTTGGTTATAATTTCATTTTCATGGAGTAATATGGAGTAGTACTTTAGGGAATTTTATATATTATTAACAATCAATCTTTTATATTATTTATCGTTTAATCTTTTATCTATGATTTGACTTTATTACACATACATGATTTGATATTAACCGTGCATCTTCATATCTCATCGGGGAAGACCCAAAGGTGAACTCAAATCTCCGATCTATAAAAATCGAGATGTGAGGGGTTATTCACGAAAGTAGTCCAAAACCTCACGAGGGCACCATTGGCTATCACAAAGTTTAATGGGTTGACCTCGATTTGGCGTTCAGAAGTAGGGGATGACACCTAGAAGACCGTGGAGCATCGTGACAGGAGTCTTTTTGAGCAAGTGGTCGCTTTAGTAAGGTCGGCTTGAAAGTAGGCATCATGTTTGGGTAGATATGCTGTTATAATTTCAAAAGTCTATATTGGTATCTCGGGATAGACCACATGCATTGTATAAATATTGAAGTAAGAAAGTAAATAGTATTCAGGGTGTCAACATTCATCGTGGCGAAACTAAAATCCTAAAGTTGTTGTCCAACATCAACTTTCTCTTAAGACTCCTTGTGTTTCTCTTGATTCAATTTTTTCTTTTCTCGACTTACGATTTTTTATTTTCTAGATAGCCTATTTCGCAGTTCTTACCGGTAGTAGATTTTACAGGCCTTGTGGGATTGATTTTTTGTTACTTGAAAATAGTTGTGACACATCACTTATTAGACCGTATTATCATCATATATGATTACAATTCAAGTTATTGAACTTCCTAACTAGTGCAGTATAAGAGTAACTCATATCGTCTCTCTGAAGGAATATAACAGCGATAATAATCTTTAGATTCAATTATTGGTAAATGGGATTTTGAATTTTTGAGGTTGTAAATGGGGTTATTGTTGAGTTTTGAATGCTAAAACTAAAAAATGAAAAACAATTAAGAATGGTATAATTGAGCTGCAAAATTGGACCCAAAAAATATGGTGAGAAGCATGATGATATTTTCTTCTTTACCGTATGCGAGGTGAGGAGACTTTAGTGAGGTGAGGCACTCAAAGAAAATGTGGTATACTTAGGTTGTCTCAAAAGGTAAATTCGCTATCTCAACTATGGCTCCTCAACATACCAAAGATAGTGGATAATGGATAAGCTGGAATTTGAATTCTAGTTGTTGAAAATCATCTATAATTATCCCATGGAGAGCTATCATGGGCTTTCTTTATATGCTTTATGCGTACGTCAAACTTTTCCTTTGATATGTATGAAGGTTTATTCAGGTACATAGGCGTTAGGTGCATGGAGAGATATAGGTAATGGAATAGCACGAGTCTTTGAACCACATTAAAAAGCTTATGTTGGCATTGTGTATTTTAACTTAAATTTTCTCATTACAATTATATTAGATTTCTAGTTACTATTACTTTTGCTTTCTCGTTCTAGTTACTTAAATTTTTATCATTACAATTTAATTACAAATTTTATTATTGCAAGTATTACCTCCTGGAATATTTAGGAGTATATTCCACATAGATGACTTTTTTATCCTAAACAACTTGATCATAGACCAAAAGGTACTACATTTTCAGAACAACACATAAACATACAGTTATTACACTGTAATAAGTTACTCTCAGGTAAATCCAATATTGATTACTTAGGTAAGGTACAGTCTTCAAAATATGTTCTAAAAACATGAATTCAGCCAAAAGGTAAATTCTGCTTTTTAATATGAATTAAAAAATAGAAAACTACAAATACCGAGACAAAAGGGTACTTTTATCAGATGTTGGGGGATAGTCAAGACTATAAAGAAGCTGGGGGCTTCAGGCGTGTTATCATGCTAGAAACAATAAGGATAATTAGAAAGGATTATCCGAACAGCAGCTTTGACATAGTGATGTAAAATAGAGGAAGATAGGCACCCAGGATTTTCACCATAATATGCATTATCCTTTCTTCACTAGGGTAAGGGACAGAGTATCCTTGTGCCCACCACAAGGCCAGGTCTGCTCGTCGAAAAATTAACTGATAGAGGAAATGTGAGACAGCAATAATCATCATGCACATGAATCCCCTGATGCTATAAACAAAGAAGAGCAATTGCAGCTGGTGGAATGTTGAAAGTGTCAAATCAAAGAAATCTCCAAATGCTTGTTTCAAGAGGTTGACGCAATGCCCTGCATTTTCAATAAAATAAGTTCATGTCTATCAAACTTAAAAAGAAAAAAAAAAAAGAGTATACCTGAATCTCTTTGGTTATCTAATGAATGCAACAACCTCTCTTGCAAAGCCAGTTAGAAAATGTGCTCCAAAATGGGTACTTCCAGTATTCAGGGACCATATGGACATGCTACCGTCAATTACAAAACATTGCAAGAGTTACAGATGAACTATCTGCTAGGCATCTTAACACAAGACATTATCAAAAGCCGATCACTTTACAGGTCGTGCACCAACAGGTCTGACACGAAATCTATATTGAGGTCGTTGTTCCTCTGTATCATCATCCTCATCTTCTTCACTCGAGTCATCTTCGACCCTATCCCATCGTGAATAATCAAGACCTGAATGACCCTTTGGTTTAGGAATTGCTTCCCAACCCTGAGGTTTAGGAGAAATACTAGCAGAGGCCTGAAATTTTGCAGGCTTATCTTTTTCATTCTCTCCTGAATGAGTTCTCCATTGTGTTGGTTGACCTTCTTCTGGTTTGGAAGAAACACTCGAAGAGGCATGAACTTTTGCAGGTTGAGTTACAGGCACTTCGGGAAATTTCTTAGCAGGCTTAACCTTCTCATTATCTCCTGAATGAGACCTCCACTGTTTTTGTTGGTCATCTTCTTCGTCATTTTCATGATATAATGCTTCTTCCTCAGATTCAGGAATTGGAGCTAATGACTAGTAGTAAAGAAACAAACAAATCTCAGTACATAAATGTCTTTAATCAAGCAATTCTTGTTGATTAAGATTTTCCTCTTAAATATGTACTGATGCAAAAATGCTGAGGAGAAAATCCTCTTAGATATTAAGTGACTGTACAAAATGATACAGAAAACATTATGGTTGTAAGTACTAGATAAAGTGCCGCAGATAAAGTGTGCTTTGTGAGATTGCTTCAAGGTATATAAAAGAAAATGATCTAGATATTCCAGTGACTTACAAGAAAAACAAAAATCCATAGGTAATAAGGATCAAGTAATCTATTTGTCCCGATTATAATGTGGCTGAGGCTAACAATGACCTGCTGATGCGGCCAGATGTAAGAGAGACATTCTTATGTAGAATGAGATTTTCATGGAGAAAGAGGATGATAATATCCACAACCCAAAAAAGGGATAGATCGAAGTACTACAGGTATCACCACAAATGAGCCTTGGGAAGGATGGAATAGTTCGGTCAAGATACCAAAAATTCAGACAAACTGTAGTAACAAGTAGAGTTTGATTTCTAAACCACAGCTAGATCTGCACCCAGACAACAGCAGGCAGATCTGATTATTCAAATATAAACCGACTATATCATCAAATAGGTTCCCTAAATGACAGAATGGATTTCTCACTTGCATTTGAATTTCCTAAACATTATGTTTTAAGCCTGTAATGTATGAAGAGTAATTTGAATTAATTAGGAAGATATAAGAGGTAGAAGGAGATAAAAGAAAATTTAAACTATGTAATCAAAAGAAACCTAAGATATTTGAATTTACCAGCGATATAGTGATAAATAAAGTTCATTGAGAAGTAAGATCCAAGTCACCCAAGTAGATGCGGCATGCATGCAGAGATAGCAGAGGAACCCTCCCGAGGAGAGATGACTAGTTGCTGAAACATTATAATCAGGAATATGAAGCAAAGAAGCCTACCAGTTGTGTTTTCAACCTGGCCTGCAAATTTTGGTACACCTCTAATGACGGGTTCAACTCCATCAGTTGATTGACATCGAAGAGTGCTGATTGGTAATCTTTGAGGGTCACTAATGTTTGCGCACGTAACATTAAAGCTCCTGTGTGTTGATGATCCAACTCAAGAACAGATGTACATTCTTCGGCAGCCTAAGAACATTGCCAGTTCTAATGAGTTTACCAGAAATGACACAGCAACACAACCAAGCGAATGGAATAACAACTACTTCAATGTCTTATAATTCTTCGAGCAAAGCTGTACTTTTCTGTCATGCAACTACTCAGTGTTTATATTTGATAAAAAAAAATAGAAATATAGCAGCCATTTAAGCGTCCAATAAAATCAACATCGTCTTAACATGACGGTATCTCCCATCAAGCCACAAGTTCACCTTTTTCCAAATCACTGATCGAAGTAAATAGCAATCCGCTAAGTCAAACAAAAATATGAATAGAAAGAGCCAAAAGAGATGGGCGGAAACTTGAATCGAACGAAAAAAGAGATGGAAGGATACGAGGAAACCTTCTTGAATTCATGCAACTTGAGGTAGCAGGCGGCTCGGTTGCTGTGGAGCGCGATCTTCTGGGCCTTGCTCTTAGCCATCGCCAAGGCTTCAGTGTAGAGACCAAGCGCCTGCTCGTGCCTCCCCTCGCGATACATCTGATGGGCCGTTTCGATCTCGCTCATCGCCGCCGCCATAGATCGACCCACCACCCCAGTCAAATCCAACGCCGAACGAAGATACAACTGGAACTAATCGAGATCGGCTGAATACGAGACGAGTATCGAAGGAAGGAGGATTCGGCCTGGGGATTTCTTCGAGGCGAAGCAGGTTGAATTGGTAACGTCCCGTTCTCTTAAAGGAAAGCCGATATAATTGAAGATAAATAACGGTGGGAATGACGTACCGTTATAAACCGGTGTGGGATTTACGTTTCTTGCGTTATAAGCTTGATTGATATTTTCAAACCACACTAGTACATACGTGTTTTAAACGAGATTTTTAGGCCGATGTGTAAGTAAATTATTAAATATTATTCCTTCTAATACTAATAACTCTCATGCCTGATAATTACAAATTATTACGGAGTATTATTAACTTTTGTCTATTTTTTATTTTTAAAATTTTATATTTTAAAACTATATTTTAAAATTTAAAATTTTATAGTAATTTCAATTAAAAATATTAGAAAAATCTATAATTTTAAGTAAAATATGAGTTATGGACGATCATATCTCATATTTCATCCATCAAAAAAAATTTAACATAACACATCTGCCAGCCATTACTGACCTAACGATAGAAAAAAAAACGTGGCTAGGTGATAAAAGAGTGCAAGTCAAATTTGCCCTGAAACTTGTGGTGATGGCGTTAGAATCAGCGAAGAGGACACTGGAAGAGGCGGCAGTGGAGACCCTTCCCACGCCTGCCCTCGACGCTCTCCCTTCCAAGTTCTACGATGCCTTCCTCCTCCGCGGCCTCCGAATCGATCTCGTGGAGCCCGGCCGCCTCCTCTGCTCCATGTCCGTTCCGGCTCGCCTCCTAGTCAGTCTCGTCCCCTTCTTCTGCTTATCAACCTTTTCCGATCTGGACTCCATCGTTCTTCCGTGTCATTGCAGAACACAGGAAACTTTCTGCACGGCGGCGCCACCGCGTCGCTGGTCGATCTTATCGGCTCTGCAGCTTTCTACACCGCTGGGGCTAAGACAAGGGGAACTCCTCTGGAGATTGGCGTCTCGTATTTGGATGCTGCCTTTGCCAACGTAGGTTCCTCGATATTTAGCTTAAATTTTTTTTGTTAAGTATTTTACGAATTATCTTATCCAATGGTGGTGTGACTCTCCTTTGTGGTTGGTTTGTTCTTTCTCGGAGGGATCCTTTCATTGCGAGAACGATCTGAAAGTATGGGATTATGTGCAATAAAGCTATACTTTGCATTTGTTTTGACAAGAACCTGAAAAAGGATCAAGTCAAAGCTCCTTTTGCTGATCGTTTAATTAAGATTTTGTTTTCCTTTACTCTTCTGCAATAAGTTATTTTCTTGTAGACAAGACACCCTTCTTGGATGCCTATAAATTATCACCCTTCTGAAATTTTGAGCAGCGCCACAATTATGGATTTTGACAGTCGACTAGTCTCCAATACTAATCGATTGGTAACCTCGGCTATGATCTTTTAAGGTTGAGTCTACTTGTGTTGAGTTTTACCCTCATCTCCATGGATATACTTCATTCAACACTTCGCTCATTTTAGTTTTTCTGTCGGATGCACCTGAATCCATGACTCCTCTCTTTGCCATCCTTCACTCTTTTAACTTTGAAGTTTGCTTCCTTCAGCTATTGTCCTCGCTGCTTTGATGCTCCTCATCCTGTGATTCCTTAGTTTACTGTATGCAACCTTCTTTAATCTCAATGGACCTTAAGCCATCTAGCTGCCAACTTAGTCATGCTAGGTGAATGCTCTAGAGATGCTCCAACACCACTTTAGTGCTCTTCACCATAGGTCCCTTGGATATCCTATACCATCCTTTGCAAGGGCGGAGCCACCCTTTGTTCTTACCCGGGCTATAGCCCGGGTGTCCGACGGCGACGAGAAGAAAGAAAAAAAATTTAAGAGTTAGCCCGGGTATCTCGTCGACGTAGTCTAAAGAGTTCGAATCAGCCCAGGTAGATTACCCGGGCTGGCTCCACCATTAATCCTTTGATCTCTTCGAACCTCTAATCCATTGAATGTGCCACCTTGGTCACGTTAAGCCACGAGCTCTCCAAGTTCCGTATGTGTTCATGCAGTCCCTACACACTTAAACACATACATAAAATTACAAGGCAATGCCTAACTTAAATAAAGGATTGAAATCTCGAACCGTATCTTTTGATATCGGAGAAAAATTTCGTTCTACTAGCAGACCGGCACCGACACATGCGTTCCGATTGGGATACCGTCCAGAGGTGTTGCCCGGGCTCGACGACGCCTCCAGAGGCGTCTCGCGGGCTGCGCGCAGCCCCGGTCACACATGGCCAGTTGACTTTTTATTTTTATTTTTTCTTAACTTAGGTTTTAATAATCAACTCCTAGTTATAGTTGGAGATAATTTAAATAAACTTAATTAAAGTCTCATAAAATTATCCTATTATTTTTAAAAATATTTTATTTTTAATTTTTAAATATTTAGATTAAATTTTTTATTTTAATTAATATATTTTAGATTTTAAAAATATTGAAACTATACCGGTATGGTACAATACGATATCGAAATTGTATTGTTCTGGTCCGGTATGGGATCGAAATTGTTCTCAGGCACGGCTCAATATTTTAATTCTTGACTTAAACCCTTTGCTCAAACATCCAAATCTAATATCACGCCGCACCATTTAGGCATAATTGTGCAGCTTCCACTTTTTGTTGGAGGTTGAAACTCTTTTGGTTTTCCAGCCTTTCCAGGGAGAAATGCTATAGCATCCATTAGCAAAGCATATACACCGTAGCCATGTCAGAACAACCCCTTCTTCACCACTAAACCCATGATAAAGCATTTGACTTAACACTGCTAAGCGACACTAGAAATTGGGAGAAAATTAATTCATGGATACTCTTCAGTTGTTAAACATTCGTATCAAAAGGATATAACTGGTATTCAAATTTGAAAAATTCTAGGGATATATTTGTCCAATTTATTGAGGGAGGATAGCCCTTGTCTTGTTTCATAGCAGCCAAAAAAAATAAGAATTGTGATACAGTAGTTAGTGTAGGTCTTTCATGATAAAAATAAAAATCTACAAGATCTAATTCATGATATGACAAATGAGGAAAAACATGATAAACATAATTAGACGTTAGAAAAATACCTGGAGCAGAAGATATCGATGAGTTCGTCTTTGTTTCTGTGAGAGAAACCTAAATTAGATAGAAAAATAGAGAGAAACTGCTCCTATCACCCGAGTAGACAAAAGTTACGTGTATGTCTCAATTAGGCGACAATCCACATACATTAGGGTTAGGAGTAGGGGTCTCTACATATAGAGAGGAATTAATGAGCCAAGCCTACCCATTATAGCTAAGCCCAATAGCATCCTATTAATTATGCTAGTCCACATAAATTATCCAACATTCTCCCACTTGGACAGCATAATACATCAGATTAATCAACAATATGTGACCATAATAAGATGCTAAAATAAGTCAACACATAATACGAAAAGGTTCAAAATGAAACTATAAACATCTTAATAATACAGAAAATCACATTCGAAGGAATAATGATATCATGCATTGTAAGATACTTATATCCTGTGACCCAACAACAAAATGGAATATGGATAAATAGGAAAGCCCAACAAAATGACATACTAAAATTTGAACAAAGTGTTTTTTTTCCCAGTAAAATGACCCAAACATCTGCCCAAGATGTCATATAATAACAACAAAATTGAGACTGGGTCCGAAATGTCTCCACAATATACAATATGCCATCACAATATATATACAACAGTAGTTATTATTTGAGTAATATCAACAGTAGTTATTATTTGAGCAATATCTCAATATTGTTCAATGTCTCAAATATTATAAATATGAGGTCATAACAAAACATAAGCATAAACTCCCACTAACCCAAAATATCAAAAGGCTTTACTACACCCATACGGGTTACATGGTCAACAAAAGCTTTAACAGTTATGCCTTTGATTAGGGGATCAGTAATATTAAGCTCTGTAGGGATATGCTCGACACGAGTTTTAAACTCTTGAACTTTCTCTCTCACAAACATGAATTTTGTGTCAAAGTGTTTAGTCCGCTTTGAGCTTTTATTTTTGAGAGAAAAACTCACCACGGCAGAGTTATCACAATATATAATGAGAGGCCCTAGAGATACTCTCCACAAAATCAAATTCAGCAATAAAGTTTTTTCAACCATATTGCTTGACATGTGGCCTCATAACAAGCTATGTACTCTGCTTCCATGGTTGATGTAGCTGTAAGAGTTTGTTTGACACTTTTCCAAGAGATAGCTCCTCCAGCTAACATGAATATATATTCTGATGTGGACTTATGATCATCTGGGCAACCTCCATAATCAGAATCAGAATAACCTGTTACCTCAAGATGATTTGATCTCCTATATGTGATCATATAATTTTTTTTGTACCTTTTAGATACCTCAAAACACGTTTTACAGCCTGCCAATGTGCCACACCAGGTTTACTCAAGTATCTCCCAAGTACACCCATAACAAAAGCAATATCAGGACGTGTACAAACTTGAGCATACATAAGGCTGCCAACATACTTTATTAGAATGAGCCCATTTTTCATGTTTTGTTATAACAGCAGCGGAAGATTCAGTTGTGGGAACATCAGGCTCATTCTCAGTAAGGGCAGCATCAACATTAGAAATGACAAGGAATAACTTAACAGAGTCAACCTAGTCCTCATAATTGGTTCCATTCAGCTTTGGTAAAGAGTTCATACTCATAGGCAAAGCTGGAATTTAAACATTAATGGGAGATTATTGTCGAGCATATCCAACAAAAGAAATAGAGCTTATGACCACAATAAAGTTATCTCATGCAAATGCAATCCCGCCGAAGGGTCCCGAATTACAATGCATAAATTAATTCTCACATTACATAAAATAATTATATTTTTAAAGCTAATATCGAAAGGATACTGAAAACTTTAAAATATAATTACCAATCATTAGAACTATATCAATAAAGACAAACCGATAGGGTAAGTGCATTATTAAAATAATTCCTAATGCCACATTAATAACAATTTTTCAACAATAATATTTTATCATAATCCGTCTCGCGAAGGCGAGCTCACAACTATGAAAAAATATCAACAACAATACAAAATGGTCTTAAATTTAAAAGACCTCTTTTAGATTTAAGATAATTTAAAATAACAAATGCCGTAGGTAATTTGGTTAATGGAGATGAACAAAGTCATTGCCTTAATTAAGCAAGCAAAAAGAACCAAACAAGGATGGGGCAGCTAGTTGTGACCCACCCCAAACGTCCCAAGGAAGACCAATAGAGAGGCTGGAGTGGGGAACAGGATGTGGTTTACCTCTCTCCCATTCCTATGGGCACATTAATTAATATTTCCAAATTCCAAACCACTATTTCACATTAATTACTATTTTAATGTAATCACGATCTGACTTTTCCAAAGGGACAATATCCAAAACAGAAGACTTCAAGTAATAAGTGATTGTATGAATTACTTGCAATTGTGAAACCCCGTGAATTAAGCATCAAGTAAGATGGCAAGTGCATCCTAAAGCTTCAGCTCTTAGTTGGCACTGTGGTCTTTATAACATTCATAATGAAAGTTTAAAGACAAGACAAAACAAAAGGAAAATATTCAAAAAATAAAGTCTTCATGAAATTAGTCAGTTAACCAGGATAAAGAACATGATCCAGGTTCTTGCTTAAATAAATATAAATATAAAAAATGCACCTCCGTGTATGAATTCCCATTCTTCCCATCGCGAGAAAAACACGAACATCAACAATCATCAACAAAAAAAAAATGATAATCCCAGTAGCAAGCCGACCACCAGATAAATCGGAAAGCGCACGGCGGTCAATCCAGATAGATCCTTTGATTGAACAATCATCAACAAAGAAGCAAGCCAAAGAGGACATCAATCAATAGAGGTCTATCAGAAATTCCTATTTTTCCGATCGATATTTGGAGGGCGCGCGATCCCGAGAAACTTGACCCCGAATACCTGGAGTTAAGGATTCCTTACAACGACCCCTACTACATTCCCATTCCTCCCTCCGACACAACAAATGATCGATTAACAAAAAAGATACTTTTTTTTTTTGAATTATGTCTATCATCGAATATTTTATCATAATGGATTAAGAGAATCGATGCAGTATTTTTTTCCTCAGCCAACCTCCTTGAGTTGGCCGCCGGTGAGGACGCCGACTTTATCGCCTCCAAGAACAGAACACATGAAGCGCACTACCAATTAGATGTATCAAATCGCAACGCGACGATTTTCTTCAAATCGCAAAATAAATTTAGGGAAAAGGAATGATTGAAAAAGGAAAAACTCATTGTCATATTAGAATTGATAAACCTGGCTCTGATACCAATTGATAAAAATAAAAATCTACAAGATCTAATTCATGATATGACAAATGAGGAAAAACATGATAGACATAATTAGACGTTAGAAAAATACCTGGAGCAGAAGATATCGATGAGTTCGTCTTTGTTTCTGTGAGAGAAACCTAAATAATAGATAGAAAAATAGAGAGAAACTGCTCCTATCACCCGAGTAGACAAAAGTTACGTGTATGTCTCAATGGGGCGACAATCCACATACATTAGGGTTAGGAGTAGGGGTCTCTACATATAGAGAGGAATTAATGAGCCAAGCCTACCCATTATAGCTAAGCCCAATAGCATCCTATTAATTATGCTAGTCCACATAAATTATCCAACATTTCATAGTTTAGCTTTGCTAATGATGGGAGATTTAGGATAGAAAACATTCCAATTCAATTCATTTTGATGGTTTCAAGATGCTTGTGGATGCGGATGCACATGTTGGGGTATGGATCCATTAGGGAAGTGTCAGAGTTGTGAGAAGTTCCTTGAAGTCAATGACTTGAAAAAGCAACAATTTTATTGAGTTAGAAAGCACTTCAGACAGGCATCTAGAATAGCCCTATGGGGACCTAGTTTAGTCAAATTAAAGGCATGTTGGTAAGGGAATCTTGAAGATTCCTATGTGAATCTAGTTTGAGTTACAAAAATAGGCAACGAACACTACTCATTCTATGGAGAGGCTGACTGTTATGATTAAAGTGCAAGAGCAGACAATGTGCAGTATTGAAGGCAACTCAAGGTATAAAACTGAAATAATGCAGAAAAACAATTTAACTAGCAAGAATAGATAGAGGTGGCAAAAGAATACCTGCACAAGAGGAAGATAGCCTAAGCTGGAGAGAAAGCTGTTGAGAGTTCTCTACAGAAGCATTATAGTAAAATTGAAAATGTTTAACCTCGCTACTCTATTATAGAGGTAGAGGGGATTAGAGAACACTTCTCTAGTTTCTATTTTCTTAAAAAAAATATGTTTGTTCTCAATATGCTCGATAGTAATTTGTTCTTTTAGGAAGATCAGGCATCTCTTACAGAGAATATTTCATATTACATTCCACTCAAATGTTTCATGTGGCAAAAGGGGAAGATGCTTACCCCGGGCACCCCTCAATTTCGGCCCTATAGAGATTTGAAAGGAGTAAATCACGGTAACCGAGCGGTTTCTTCAGGTGGGAGTGATTTTATTCCTCAAGGGATCGTTCCTCCCGATCCCTGCTCTCATATGACAATCTACCATCCGAGTACCAACTCGGCTATGCCGGTGGGGACTCAGGCAAATGCTTCATGAAACATAATACATGGGCAAATAAATGATGTAGATAAAACTACCCACTTGCGCGGGACCGATGAGATGAGGACATGTGTCCTATGTAGGCAATTGACCAACCTAGGATAAAATCGAGGGAAGTTAACTAATAACTGCAATGGCAACTATGTCTAGTTAATCCCTCGTCAGTTAAAATCTGAGGGAATTTCATGCAAATGCTTCATGAAACATAATACGAGGGCAAATAAATGATGCGGATAACTACCCACTTGCTCAGGACCGATGAGATGAGGACATGTGTCCTGAGTAGGTAATTGAACAACCTGGGAAAAAATTGAGGGAAGTTAACTAATAACTCCAATGACAACTGTCTAGTCAGTCTGTCATCAGTTAAAATCAGAGGGACGAATGTTGATTCCATCTTGATGACCATGGATCTTATAATCAGTGGTCGGGTGCTCACTTTGAGGCTTATATAAAGGTCTTACATAAAGGCAACATTATAGGGGATATGGTTCTTGATCTGTTACATTAATTAGCGTAGTGAAAGCCAAAAGACAATTTCTAGGTGACAACTTGTTGCCTCTCTAGCTTGTTTCAACTCCATCCTTTACTCCTTGTCACGTTGGTCTCATCCAGTCCATGTCGGTCAATCTTGGTGCAGCTTAGCCTAATTATCCATCCCTCCACTCTAATCTCATTTGAATTCAACCCACTTCAGTCCCTCTTTGTCCCAAGTTTTCCAACAGAGTCCAATATTATTCGAGTAGTAAGCAAACATCTCTATCTATTGTGATCAGGTCATTATAGGAAGCTATATATGTAAGGCGTTAAGAATTTAAGGATACTGGTGAAAATAGCACACAATAGTTCAAGTAATGATTTTACAGGGAGAAAAAGTATATCATAATTTTTTAATTACCATTATTTTCGGCAGAAATTAGTTATTTTTTGTTGGTTAATGGTGAATAGCTGAAGTTGATAGTTGTATTTGCTTCTTCTTCCCTCCGAGTTTGCAAGTTGCTTTGTGATGCTGGAGCTTCATTAGAAATGGTTTAACCAGACTCTAGACTTTCAGTTTTTTACATGAGTTTAGTTTGATGGAAAGATAGGAGGAGGAGGAGGAGGAGTAGGAAAAGGTACTTTAAACTATACACTGAGTGATGGAATTCCATCTGTTATTTAATGAGCCTTTCTCTCTTCCTCTCCCGTCCCCTCTTAACTTACCATCCAAGTATCCCAACCCTTATAACAATTGATGGGGTAAGAGTTGAAACATAACATTCCTTCTTGAAGTCCTTATGTTATGAAACACATTTTCAATTAATCATTAAAGTGTGCACCATTCTCTTACTATGAATAGATTTAGAGTTTTTGCTGTCAAACAACCCTCAATTTTAGGAGAGTAAAAAACACCCCCCTTGTTGTGGTCCTTAATAGGCTTCTGTTTTGATTTGGAACCCATATTCCTAGTTAATCATCAAGGGATGCTACACCATTTTCTTGGCTAATTTGAGCGAATTGTTTGTTACAGTGATATAAGTAGTTTTTTAAAGTTCCGGTGAAACTGATGCACTCTCTTTTTAGGTGTTTCATTTAACATGTCTATTGTTGCACAGCAGATTACTTTAATCCTTGGTTCAGCTGTGCACTTGATGCTAAACTTTGGGTTGTTTGAACACCAGGATGAAATCGAGATTGAAGCCAAGGTTCTGCGAGCAGGAAGGACGGTCGGGGTTGCCACGGTAGAACTTCGCCAGAAAAAGACAGGGAAGATCATAGCTAATGCACGTTATACCAAGTATTTTGCTCCATTAAGTAATTTATGAGGTGATCTTCTATGTGTATTCTGTTTTTAGTAATAAATGTTGGCATCATACATGCTGGGTGTCATATCCATTACTTGAAAATTTGAGATGAGGGAAATTACAAGAGCTGGAGTAGGTAAAATGTTTCTGGTTTCAGCTGAATCTTTGTTTATATCAGAAACTATATCCATCTATCGTATGCTTGTTATCAATACATATTATAGAACGGTTAAAAGCTAGTCCTGCAAATAGTCGATGAGAGTTTTATTCATTTATTTGCAAAAAAGGATTGAATATGCATTCAATTATGGATCAATGCACAGGAAAAGAGAACTCAGGCCTGGCAAAGCGAAAGAATCATGCGTATAAGTCTTATTAACCAGGCGAAGTAAAAAACAACCTGAAAACTGAAACCACTTAGTGATGGAGGCAGATGGTTTGGACTAAAGCGTGTATGCGTCTTTTAATCTACATGTTTCTTTAAATCTTGTTGTTAGCGATCCATTCATACGAGTCATTAGGAATGTTACTTGCATTGCGCAGAGAAAGGGGAAGCGAAAGGACTTGGGTGAGAGGAGAGTTTATTTCTATCGAAGAAGAGAGGAGAGATTACGGTGAGCTGGAAAAAATTGGTAAAGTTTCAAGATTATTTTTCGATTGAATTTAAAATTTATCACTGATTAATAATGAAATTTATCAATTGCTAATTTAACGATACAATTTATAATCAGTTGTTATTTTAATGATTGATTTTAAATTTCATCGTTAATTAATGGTCGAAATAAATTTCATAATTAAGTATAATTTTAAGAAAAATTAAATAAAGAAGAAAAGTAAAGTAATTTAACAATTAAAAATTAATTCAGTCGTTAAATTAATGATTAAAAATTAATTTGATCATTAATTAATGATTAAAAATTTGATTTGGTTACTAATTAGTAATCAAAAATTTCTTTGGTTGTTAATTATTAGTGATTGAAAATTCTTTCCTTATTAATTAGTGTTCGAATTAAGTTGATCGATAATTTAATAATTAAAAATTTATTCGATCATTAATTTAATGATTAAATATTTATTTCATCGATAATTTAATTTAATGATAAAAAATTTATTCAATCATTAATTTAACCATCAAAAATGACTAAAATTTTTATTCAGTCACTACGATTTAGCCATGTTGATCAATCTTGTAGATGAGTCTAATAAGATTTAGATCGGTATGAGTAAGTCAAGGAAATATGATATGTCGTCTTCTCCTAAAGGAGCTCGTCAACATTACACGTCGTGTCACATGACCAAGTTTAATTGGCTAAATTTATTAAATACTATATTTAAATAATGATGTGATATATTTAACTTTTATTTGTTTAACATAGCAATAATTGTTTAAACCACCGTTATTTAATTTAATAGAAAAGTTGCTTTTGTTGCTATCCAACTCATCGATATTAAAGTCATTGATAAAGTCAATAGAAATAAATTTTTTTGAATATTTTACCATAAAACCACGTTGTAGAATGAAATTGACACGCTTAAAATGGAATTTACCACGAAGTTATATAAAATAACAATTGTTTCTCATGATGGAAATAATATATTGAACAATTGGTATTCAGGATAGAAACATGAAAGTACTTAGGAAATTAAAGAAACCATCGAATACTCTATGTGCAAAATCCTCGAAGAAGAAGAATGGATAAGATCAACTTCATCTTAGTTGGGTTGGCTAAATACCGAGCCAACAATTTAGTATTGAACATTTTTGAGTTTTATAGTTGACTTTTTTTTTAGTATCAACATTGTGATAATTGAAATTTCATAATACTTATCCATAAATTTTTTTTATCATTCTTATCCTTAGAGATGTCTTGTGATGTATTTGGATTAGGAGCTACGGTGGATTAGGAGTTAGGAATGACAGTGAGTCAGATTTGGCTCAAGATCCATATCCTCCGTTCTCATCTTCATTTATTATATCCATCTTTATTCTCATCCCTATTGGATATTCAACTTTTATTTTCATCCCCATCGGGTATTCAACTTTTATCGTCATCCCTATACCTATCGGAGGATCAGATATTCATCCTCATACCTATTAGAGGATTGTATATCCTCTATCTTAATAATTTTTTTTTCATTTCATCCAACTGTCATCATTCAACAAAAGCATATTAGAATTAACATCATATTCAAAAAAAATATAATTAAAAAAAATAGAATAAATATCTATAGGTTACCAGGCAGAAGTCAAAAAGGAAAAAGAGAATATCAAATTTATTTTTCTTTAATTGGTCATCAATGAAATGAAAGAAAAATAATAATTAGTAGGTTTTTATATATATAATTTAATCAGATATTCGAGTTGGGTATGAGTAATTTTACTAGACCCACCTCTATATCCATATTCGAAAATTCTCATATCCAATTACCCGATTATTTAATCGGGTTTAAAAAATTCCTCCATATCCTCCTCTATTCGGGTTGGACATCGGATTTAGAAGAAATTGTCATCCCTAGTAGGAGTGATAGAAGCAAGCTAAATTAATAAAAATATTGATTAAGTTCAACCTTGAAAAATATGTTATATTCTAATTTCAATTTGAAGTTCAAAAATACAAATAATTTTAATTTGAGATTAGTTCAAAATGAAATTCAAACTCAAGTTCGTTTAAGTTTTCCGAATCTTGATCTAGAGTTGTGCACAACAAAATAAAAACAAATAAAGTGATATCAAGAACTATCAAAGTAGACATGATATTATCGACTTGTGAACAATTGTCAAAATATTATAGATTTGAATTCAACTCGTAAAATTATTGAACATGTTTGAGTTTAACTCTAATTCAATAATTTTGAAAATGAATTGAATATTTGTTTAGCTGTCTCAAAAAACTTATGAGCTAGCTCCATTCATTTGCATTCTTAATTTGGAGGATATATATGTATAATATTTAAGTTGTAGAGAAGTGGACATTCTTCTTGGGTAGAGATGTTTTGGTGTTTGTAGAATGTAGGTGATGTTTTCTATTTTTCTCTATCAATATTGATCAAGAAAGTTAGGAAAATTTAAAAGATCATTTTTTTTGAGTTTGGCTTAAATTCAAATCAAATATTTTCGTTTGCACTTTTAATCTGGAGGATATAAAAAAATTATGTTACTTGAATTCAAATTAAATAATTTTTTGAACCATCTCAAAAAGCTCATGAGCTTGCTTGATTTGTTTGCACCACTAATTTGGAATTAGGATGTAAAATAGCTATGTCACTCGAAGAGAAGTGGGCATTCTTCTTAGGTAGAGACATTTTAGTGTTTGTAGAGTGCTAGGTGATGTTTAATAATTTTTCTCCATCAGTATTATTGATTGAGAAGTTTAGGATAGATTGAAAGATCATTTTGTAAGTTGTGAATATTAATTTATCTAGTTTTGATTATACTTTGACTCTTATTCTTTTTTTTTTATAATGTTATACAAACATAGATTCCCACAATGAATGTAGATTCTCTCACTGTATCTTTGTGTTTTCCTCCCATTAATGACACAGATTTCATTGCCTGAGTTATCCTGTACCTTCTTTAAAAAAAATAATAATCCCAGTTAGTCGCATTGACTCAATCCCTGAAGATGACCGATTCGGTCCCACGAAAGTTTTCCACCGGCCATCAGGGTAAATCTGGAAGCGCACGCAGCGGCCAATGTTGCCCAGCATCCTTTGATTGCGATCAATTTGGAGGAAAATTCCTACAAATACGCCGGAGCTAAGGATCGAACCGCGGATGTGTCATATTGAATTTCATGGCACCATGATTCCGAGGACATGTACCTTCTTTAGATTTATAAGTGTGTGTTATGATGTAGTGAATTATAGTAAGTAGTGCTAAAATAATTTAAAACCTCTCGAATAGTATTAAATGTATTTGTGATCCCCAAAAGTGTTCTTAGATGTTATTAGTTTATGGAGTATCTGATTATGCATGCCACTTTAATGAGTATTAGAGAATTCTAAATTCAACGGGAGGTCTAGTTTCCTCTTGTGGTGATTGAAGATATCAAATCTTTTAATCCAATAGAATTTGTAGTTGTTGTAACCATGCTCTAATTTGGTTCTATTAGATCAAGGGTGGGTCGGTTTTGATTTTTAACATAATTGTAGGCATGAGTTAGAGACCCAATAATTAGCTATTCAACCTCCTCTCTCACTAGAGGTGCTCTCTCACTAGTCATCTCAGTCGGATGAATTGAATACTTAGATTATTATCCTAGGACATAACTGAGTTGATTATGACACAGTAGAGTTGTAGAATAGGGCAAGAATTAGAATCCTGACGAAGCCAGACAATACCCTCTTGCACCGTGATCAAGTACATTTTCTCGATTTACCTCATCATAGAATTGGTTACCACACAGCAGATTATTATCCCCGGAGGCCGGAGCCAGAGCCGCTAATTACAGAAGAATACTTAGATTATTAAAAGAAAAAAAAAAACATCGACCTTCAATACCATTCCCAAATGTCTCAATGTTTCCCCACAAAATTCATCTGTAAAGAAAAGGATTTAGAACGTTTGAGGTGCCCCGGAGTCTATCACTCCGCCTGCTTGGATTTGTGCAATTTTCTGATGTTTGTAATAAAGAATCAAGAAGGAAAAGCAATCTTATCTGCCGAGTCTTCGAGAGGTCGGCGGCGACGGCGACGGCGACGGCGACGGCGACGGCGCCTACGCGAGGAAGGGGTGGCGGAGGAGCTGCTCCGCCGTGGGCCTCATCATAGGCTCCCTCTGTAGGCACGAACTGACAAAGCTACGGAACTCCGGCGACGCGGTGGGCGATGCCTCCGGTAGCGCCGCGTAGCAGATCGCCATCATGAGACTGGCCCAGTCGCCCTGCCTCCCCAGGCGTTCCCCAAAGGGAAACCGACCCAGCGAGAACTCGAGGATGCTCACCCCAAAGCTCCAGATGTCGCCAGCGCGGCCGTCGTAGGCGCCCTCGTTTAGATCGGTGTTGATCCGCTCGGGGCTCATGTAGGCGATCGTCCCCACGGCGGAGTTGCAGGGATCCATCGTCTGCGCCAGGATCCGCCCCACCCCGAAGTCGGCGATCTTGACCTCCCCCCGGGAGTTGACGAGGAGGTTCGACGGCTTGATGTCGCGGTGCACGATCCGGCGCCGGTGGAGGTACGCGAGCCCCGAGAGAACCTGCCGCGCGACGCCTGCGAGCTTAGCCTCGGAGGAGAAGCTGCGGCCTTCGAGGGAGCCGCCGTCCATATACTCTAGAAGAATCTGGATCTCGCCGCCGCGGTCATAGAATCCGTGGCAGCGCACCACGGAGGGGCTGTCGGCGTCGCGGAGGATCTCGATCTCTCGGCGCATCTGGCGGCAGACGTCGTCTTCGTGGTGTCCGTGGATGACCTTGAGGGCGTAGAGGCGGCCGGTGTTGCGATGGCGGGTGAGCCAGACGGTACCGCCCGCGCCGCTGCCGACGCGGCGGATGCGATCTAGGTCAGCAAGGGCAGGGACGGGGGAGGAGGCGGAGGGTGGCGGGAGGGGGAGCGGGACGGCGAGAGAGGAGGGCTCGCGCTGAGGAAGGGGGAGGGTGAGGTTCTGTCGGCGGCGAGGGCGCGTCGACGAGCCGCCTTGACTCGGTTGAGTGGATTGAGCAGATCCGGATCCGGGTCGCATGGCTCTGTGATGCGTTAAGTCTGGAGACCAATTTTGGTGGAGAAGACAGGGGTTGGGCGTTATATATACTGATAGCCACCTTATAGAAAAAATAAAAAAATTGGAAAAATTAAAAGTAAGTACCTTGATGGATATATTGCTGGAGGGTTCTTGGAAAGAACACAAGAAATGGAAAAAAAAAAAAAGAAAATGAAAAGAAAGTGCATAATTTACTCGGTCAATTTTTTTTCTTTGTTTATTTTAATGAAATATGGTGTGTTTTGGTTTAGGTAGGTGACTTCGACGACTAGAGCTTGTTGGGAAGTCTAGAGAAAAATACAACTTGGAAATAATTATCTTTTTGTGCCAGGCTTCACCTTTAATTCTTTTTAGGGGAAATATAATATTATAATAAAAATTTAGATAGAGATGCATGATGGAAAGCTTTATCTAGAAGAACTAGGATTGATGGAATAAATGGACTTAACGCCCAATCAAAATGGGATACAAGAGAACCACAAAGTCTAGTGGCAAGACAATAAAACACATGCAAGCCATGTCATGGAAGAACATTCGGAGTCTACATAGGGCACTTGTTATGAAACTCAAATTCTAAATGTAATATAACTATACACATATCCATATGAAGAGAAATGATACGCTGCGCGACTTCTCATTCACGACCCGTGTGCGACACCTGCGATCCACTGTTGCTGTCGCCGCCCTCGCCGCGCCGTCCGACCACCGTCGGCCATCGCCTCGGGCACGATCGACGCGCCGCTGGCCGGCGCTCCGTCCGGCGTCGGATTCCGACCGGATAGTGACCGGAATTCGATGGAATTCGACCGGAAACATGGTCTACAGTGGCAGCACTGTTTCCGACCAAATCGCAGCCGGATTCCGATCAAATCGCGATCAGAGATCGAGGAAAATCGCTGTCACACGTCGGTCTTTCCTCGATCGATCTTTGACCGCGATTTGACCAAAAATGGCACGGCCATTGTGGATGACAATCGGGCCGGATTTCGACCGAATCGCCATCCACAGTGGCCGCACAGGGGATGATTGTTTCCGATCAAATTCACTAGATTTCAACCACTATCCGACCAGAATCTGACGCCGGTTGAAGCGCCGACGAGTGACGCGTCGATCACAGCCGAGGCAACGACCGACGGTGGTCGGACGGCACGACGAGGACGATGACAGCGACAGTGGATCGTGGGTGTCGCGGACGAGGAATCGCGCAACATAGCAAGTCTGTCCATCTTAAACCCTCTCTTTTAAATTAGGGGTATTTGTTTGAGAGTTATTATAACCTTAGTGGATTATCAATAAAAATCTTATTTGATTTAGTTAATCAATGATTCCTAATAATGCAACATCTCGCCTACGTCAATCGAGGAATATAACTCGGAATCCAAAATCCTTGGAAATGTAAGATTTTTCACAATTCCGAAATTAACAATTTTTATTCCATTATTTGAACCGTTGGTTTGAATTGAAACCATAATCGTCAACAGTTGACCGACCTACTTGTTGACCCAATTACAATTTAGGCTGGGTCCATTTCGAACTTGACTTGCGGTCAGGTTCAGACTTGATTCGTGGTCAAATCGATACATGCTACTCCCCTGCTATTAACAAACACCCTAATAAACAAATTTTATATAAATAAATTTGTAATTCCTTTGAATCCCATCTTCTAGCTCCAATTATACATGATACTTTGTTACGCCTTGGCATACTTGCATCATTTTAATGTATGATGTGCTATGATCACAGTAAAGTGAGACAACCAATGAGTACCTTAAACATATTAAAGGATTCCTTTTTATCAAAAAAGACAGTTTCTATACTCGAATATTTTTGCAGGTTCACTGTATCTTCCTGCCAACATATGCTTATAGCTTTTCTCAACTACTAGTATACTTTTCTACAATTAGATCCATATGTCAGTGCCAAGGAGCATGGTTTGTCTACCTGTTAATATACGGATGCAATCTTCTTTCATATTAGAAACTTGTAACAATTGCTACCTCAATAGATAGGCCTACATTAATTGGGTCTAGAGTTTGCACCCTTGTTATTCGATGAAATGCTTCCAAAGAATTTGCTAATTCATTTGGACTGAGAGATTAAAGCACATTAAGAATTATGCCAGTGAACATGTAAAGACTGACTAATAAGAATCTAGTGTCTGCAGATAAATAGTTGTGCACTTTACCTTTCTAACTTCATCAATAACACATCAACTTGCATTTGCATTTGTTCTGCAGGTTCTCAGCAGGATATCAGTGCTGGGTTCAGCTTTTCTGGCAGTGCTGGCAGCTGGCCCTTCTGTAATTGAACAAACCATTCACTTGACTGCTTTTCGCAGATTTGCTAGTACACCTGTTCTAATTCTCATCGCAACTGATACAAGCTTTATGGTAGCATGGCACACGGGAACATATGCTCGCATGGTTAAGCATTTAGATAAGCATAATGAACTTTCTGTGCGTTTGTGCGTGCACACTAACAATGTAAAGTATGCTTATTTAAATTAATTCTTTACAAAAGATTGTGAAATGATCTAATAAGTATGTGAATTAGTACAATTAAACCATGTGAATCAAAGGATAAGTAGACAGCAAAGTAGATTAAGACTCGTAATTACCTAATAGTAATTAATATATACGAGATTGATAAAGAGGAACTGATTCAATAAAACAATTCACTTATAGCAAATAAAGATCAATAAGATGATAGGTTCCTTTCATTAAGAAGCAAAAAAAGAACACCCACTAATTATGTAGCACTGGAATTAGCCCAACTTGAATTTCACAATGCTTCTATAGAGCAACCACTGGGCCATATTATGCTAGAAACAAACAAATTCAAGAAATTAAGACAAATTGGCTTCCTTTGCTGCGTGAAAGACAGTTGAACAAGAAGCTTCCCACCAAAGAGGAAGCAGATTTGGTGGGACTTCAAATGCTGAATGTTAATTGCATTTTAGTCTTCTCAACTAATCTAAAACACCCACATGAAATCTAGGAGATACATCTTATCCGAAATATGAGAATGTCATGAGTCCTAAGCATCAGTCTAGCTTAATTTCTCATCAAGGAAGGGGTTACCAATCAGTTGATAGCCAGTGTACCTGTTCCCTCTTGCGGGCAGGCAGTTGCTCTCCAATCTCAGATTCCTGATTTATTAACACTTTCTCCATAGTCCACATTGAATCATACATGCATCTAACGTTGCAGAGAATCTATTTTTCTTTTCTTTTTTTGTACAGAATAACTCCATTGGGAATGCAGACCTAAATTATTGCAGCTGATCTACCTGAAAAACCAAGCCAATGCAAGGATAACCTTGTAACAGTAATTCTCATTCTACTATTATTAATGCAAAAAGATTAAGCAAAGGGCAAAGAAATAACAGTGCTCCAAGAGATATGCAATATAGCTCTCTTTCTAATGAAGAAATCTTTTCCAAAAAGTTGGACAAGTGTAACAGAAAAAACAATACCTATTAATGAAAGGATTTATATGATTAGCCAGCTTTCATTGATTTGGATTTGTCCATTTTAGTTTTAAAGTATATGTAAAATCAACTGATTTGCTGAACGAGTAATAGTAAATAACTCTTGGCATTGCCCATTTGAAGCTTAGACAACCCAAAAGCCGAATGATAGGATCTGAATCTTTTTTTTTTTTTTTGTCAAACTTGGACATGAAGATAAAAACTTGAGCTGAACCTCTCTTGCATGTTACTTGTATAATTCTTATGAGCTTGGCACAATGCTACACAAATAGGTAGATATTCTATACTATTAGTGATTAGGTTCTATACTGAAGGATTAGAGATGTGTTAACCAGATGTCATCCAAATAAGCAGACAGATTGTATGGTGAACAAACAAACAAAATATTAAATAATTGAAATAATTACTATATCTAGTTTTACATTGAGTATGAACCAGCAGGTGGACTCAATATTCAAAACCCATCCATACTCAGAATCTGATTCTGATTGCCCCACCCAAATACAAGTGTATATTTGTTTGCCCTATAGACACCCATAAAATTTCCACCCTACTATCACAAATGTTGTCTCCTTATTGTCTCAGTCAAAAGTTCTCAAAGTGGTATTCAAAGCCTCATGGTGGGTTTCTTTGATGAGACAAGTAAAATAATCATATCCTAAAACAATGTAGAAAAAGAAGCAAAAGATCTAAAAAGAAAATGATACATGCATAAAAGAAGAAAATAACTAATTTGATAGAATGACAGCTGATATGGAGGGTGAAGTCAACAGGGAGATGGCTGATTTAACACTGCCAGCTGACCTGGCATGGCATCTGCAGGCGACAAGGATGTCTAGGTGTACCAGCAGAGGGCATATGGTAAATTACATTCACTGGAGCTATATGATGAAGCGATAAGATAAGTTTGTGTAGACAAGTAAGAGTAGGTTAGATTAATGGTTTAGATCAAATGTAGTGGGGTTTAATTAGCTCATGCATGATATTTATGTGCGAATTATGTTATTTAAACACGTGTACATATTTTACAGTAATGAATGGAAAGGCTATGCATGTTGTCACCCAATTCCTATGAGTTTTCTACTATGAAAAACTTCTTAGTTTCTCCTCTTAACAAAACACATTTTCACAATCATAGGTTGATGGAGGAAACATGACCTGCCCAAGAACTTGTGGACCAAGAGGAAGATTGGGCTTTGCTCTGTCATCTCTGTCTCAAGGATCCATCACACGATGCCTCAACCGATCTCATGCCAATTTGGTATTAGAGTCGGGAATGGAGGACTCGATGAAACATCTGCTAGAGACCAACAAGAAGGAGAACCTTCTTTTGACTGGTTCAATGGAAGTGAAATATTATTGTATACAATTTCAAGCAAGAGATATCCTAAGATACATATTCAAGTGCAGCTGCACACTATCATATTATAAATTATGAGTGCTTAATTGTCTTTAGAAGCACCCACCCACAACTTTCCAAGTTAGAATGTTGTTACCCAACTACACCTCAAACGAGTCCCAGCACAATTTCTATATCTGTTGCCAATGGCGACAGATTGGAATGCATGGGGAAATGCCAAGGGTTACAAAATCAACTAGGAAGTAATCATATCTGACATGTATTTGCTACTTCTAAATGGTTTTGATGTTCATACTATAGGAGAGATACATAGAGCTGAAAGAAGATTATCTCATCGCCCTTGTGGCAATGGTTCCCATTATGAAGGAGCAATAACGGCCAACTTGGATTTCCTCAGTGCTAATAAGACTACTCTCTCTTCAAAATCAAGCACATAAATTGCCTACGTAAGCTGGAAAAATATGATCTTACACTTAATGCAGCAACAATGAAGGATAGCTTCTTATCCTAGTGATTGATGAATTGGTAGACACATTTGATGGTGCTTGCTACTTCACCAAGCTGGATCTTCCCTTCCACATCCATCAAATCAGGATGCACGAACTAGAGATTGAGAACACCACCCTCCAAACTCATCATAGTCACTTCAAGTTTCTAGTAATGTCATTCATCTTCACAAACACGCATTCAATATTTCAAGCCTTTAATGTATCAGGTTTTTCAACCAATCCTTGTTGATTTTTACTCTTGCTTTTATGATATTTTGGTATACAGCAAAACCAACTAAGAGCATCTAATGACAGAAAATAGTCATCCTCCTTCCTCAAGCACAGCAAGTGTCCTTTCAGCCAGCCTGAATTGACCTATCTAGGACAAATCATTATAGCAGACAGTCTGAACCACCAACCCAAATAAGGTCAAATGCCTTCCAAGAGTGGTCCCAGCAATCTGCAAGTATTCTCTCTCGGATTAACAAATTTATACAAAACTATGTTCATTGCATGACTCCTAACAAATACGCTACATGAAAATGCATTCACTTAAGACTCCAGAGGTTGAGGCATCGTTTGCAGAGCTGAAGCACCCTGTCAAGCACCAGTTCTTGCCCTACCAAATTTCTCATTACAAATTGTTGTGGAGAGCGAATGCTGCAAACTCAGGCATAGGCCAGTTTGGCAACAGGAAGGGGTGTCTAATGGCATATTTCAGCAGAGCCATGGCAGTGGAGACCAACACCTTCAGACATATAAAAAGGAGTTAATTGGGCTAGCGAAGATGATCAAACATTAGCCTCCACTTTGGAAACAGGCGTTCCTAATTTGGACTAATCATTCAAGCCTCAAATACCAACTGGAATAATGCCTCAACACCATTCCACAACCACCATGGGAAGCAAACTAATGAGCTTTGGCAGTCTTGACTGCTCTATCTATGACATAATTGGAACTATTTGAGAAGGTTTGGTAGGAGATTCAAAAACAAGAAAGTTTGCAGCGACTAGTATCCAAGAAACAATCAGGGACCCTCAAGGAACCACAAAATTTCGAGGAAGGATTGGTTCTCTACACTAGCAAGGTGTATCTACCACCTTCCCCACGATTGGAACTAGAGAGAAGTGAAGCCTTGCATAAATAGGGTCGTGAGGGATGCTAGAGGACCTTCACCAGGTATGCCATGCCAT
The DNA here is from genome assembly GCF_044706935.1 of Curcuma longa. Classification (NCBI taxonomy): domain Eukaryota; kingdom Viridiplantae; phylum Streptophyta; class Magnoliopsida; order Zingiberales; family Zingiberaceae; genus Curcuma; species Curcuma longa. Next base: position 8,128,483 of record NC_133861.1, read on the forward strand.
TTTTTTGTCAGGAATATGAAGAGAGAGAGAAGGGAACTCATGAAATAGTGCAATGAGTGTTAAAGACTGGAATCCTGTCTGTATCTAGCCAGCCTATTGCAACCCCTGTTGATGCTGCTACAAGTATAGGTTGACATTTTGATAGACTGCATTGAAGGAATCTCGAAGCCACAAAGCAAGGTGGCTGACATTTCAATGGGTGCAACTGACCAACTTTAAAAGAAGACCAATTAGAAGATGGCAACAAGGTGCTTTCCATGTCTCATGCTTAAACCCATTTGCATGATGAGAAAGCGAAGCTTCTATAACTTCCATCTTTAGACCATGGGCTTTATCCCAACATAATCCTAGATTTGTGCACAACACAAGGTTGAAGGAATACCTCATCTATCAGGACACATTTCTAGCTGATTCTTTGTGGGAGCTGGAATAACACCTAAAATCGTGTATCCCTATTGTGTGCTTGTGGACTAGCACACTCTCAAGGAAGACTGCTGACCTGGAAAGCACATTCAGCATAAAAGATGGTCAACTTAGCACCCTCGGGCTGACTTGCTCATGGATAAGGATGACAATTTGTCCCTGTTAAGGTGCCTTGCCTTGAACTGTAATGTAAATAGGAGGATGAATAAAGAATTCACATATGTAGGGCAGATCAGAAGAAAAAGTATGGAATAACGTTTTTATACCTTACTCTACTTCATCCGCATAAAATTTAATTTACAATATATATATTCATATATATTTTATATTTTGTTACCCATAAGAGAAGAGTTTCATCCCATAATCCAAGCCATGCCACTTCCTATATGGGACATGGAAGGAAAATAAAAATTCACCTATAAGTTGTATAGACAAGTAATCAAGTATCGTGGGTTGAAATAGTTCGCACATAATCTCTATGTGCGTGTTATGTTTCTTGTATATGTCAATATATTTTACCATAATGAAATTAAAGGTTATGCAATGCTATCATCAAATTCCTATCCTTCCGCTACTATGAGAAACTTGTGTTCTTCTTTTGATGAGGCACAAAATACAATCAGTGGAAGAAACCTACACTCACCCAGGAACCTGTGGATACAGAGAAATTCAAGGCTCCCCTCTATTACATGTCTTCAGAACCCACAGTGTGATCCCTGGCTGGTCTAATAAGACATCAAATTATTCATTACCTTTGATTCTCCATCATGTATGCATAAGAAAAATTTAAGACAACTAATCTGATTCTACAACGGGACATGTTCAATACTGATCTGTATGTTGTTGCCATACTCTTTTCGTGTAATACCATTTCTGCAGTTTACTAGCCAGCCAGCTGTACAAAACTAAGGGCTCATAAGACGACACTCTAGTAACCATTTCCTCTCTAGGATATCCAATTATCATTTTACCACCATCACAAATTAAATAGTCTTTCGTAACAGTTGATTTTCTGGTCAATTGTTGATCTGCACCTCTGAGTTCTCACTTTTGACCAAGCAACAAACCAAGACTAATTCTTTTTTACTTGATGATTTGCACGGTGGTCAATGATTCTTATACGATAATGTGGCTTCAACCACCACTTGCATAGCTTATACTTACTATTAGTCAAAAGACGCAAAAATGAACTGCATACCATTAAACAATTAACATAGAAAGAGCAAAGTGAAAGACCAACCTGTTCGTCCCTCGGTGGCAGATGAAGTGCACTGCTTTAGGATGGATTTTGTTTCTTACTGTTTCCATTGTGCATTCTCCTCATGAAGAGCTTAGCAATCTGCAGCTGTGTATTTGCTATAATCTCAGTCCTTTTAAGCTCCATCTCACCTCTTTTAATCTCCGCCTCTGCTCTCATCCTCTCAGAATCCTTGTACATCTCCATCCTCGCCTGCTCAATCTGCAGTATGGACTGAGCCAACAACCTGATGCTCTCTGCGACCTCACTAACTGTGACTTTTCTCTTCTTGGACGAACTACCAGGGTCACTGCCACCGACTATATCAGCAGTGGCCTCCTTGGTCCTCGGTGTGCTCAGATTAGGATAGATGCCTCTGTTATCCATCCTCTTGTCGTCAATCTTATCAGCATTAGCATTAACGTCGATCGGCATTGTATTAGAGCCATCGTCGTGATTGCTATCATGCAAGTGGTCGTCGACTTCGACATCCGTTTCTGCCTTCGGCAAAGCCTGGAGATCGATGACATGGTTGGATTTAGGATTGACTAAGCAATTCGCGGAGCCCTTTAGCAGATCATCCATGCGAGAGTAAAACTGCCACGAGGAGGCGGAGGTGGGATCATGGGTAAGGGCGGACTCAGAACGGTAGCGCTTCTTCAAAGCCTCGATCTTGTTCTTGCACTGGGTCGGGGTCTTGAGCGCCTTAGTCCCCGAGCACCGCATAGACACCAGACGCGCGATCTCCTCCCAGTCACTCCCCTTCAGCTTCGCCCGATTCCGCAGTACCCACTTGGACTCGTAAACCTCCAACAAGCAATGAACGCCTCCCTCGCTCCACTCGTCCCTCTTCCCCTTGTCTGGGACCTTCTGCGCAGAAGGAGGCGCCGGATCCGGGCCGGACGAGGGGTGAGAAGCATCCATGGGAATCCTAGGGAGGAATTTAGAGCCTGGAAAGCAAGGATCACAGATTTACACCACGTAAGGTCTCTCCTTGGGCACTCTAGCAGTCAATTGACAAGAAAATTTCGGCTTTTTCGCACAAAAAACCATCTCGGAGGGATTCTGCTGTCGGAAATTGAGCAGCAACACGGCAAGACCTGAAGGATTTCTCCACAGATATCCAAAGTTTCGTCTAGAAAATGGTGCCAATACAGCAATCGCAGTGGAAAACAGATCGAAGATCACAATAAGCCCTAGACGAGTCGACGGTCGTCGTCCTGTACTACAGCTCGAGGGAAGCGCGAGCCAGCGAGGGAGGCCAGAGGAAAGGACGAAGGGAGATGGGGACTGGAGAGGGAAGGGGGCGAATCGCCTGCTGCGCAATATGGGATGTGGCCACGTGGGTGCAGCTGTGCCGTTGGTGGAGAAAGAGTCGGCAGTCTCAGAGCGCAATAGCGCGGGAGTGGAGACTCGCGTCAGGCCGCGCGTAAGACGACACTTACACTTTCACTTGCTCGGAGAGATCAAACCTACAAATCGACACGATGAGATAGTTCGAATGGAGGGCCGACCCGCTGCGTCGTAATCAACTATACTTTCTCGATTTACCTCCTCACAGATGATCGTGAAGTCGACCGTGTGGGGCCGCTAAGGTGGCGGATCCACCTTTTGCAGAAGAATGGAGGGCCGACGCATCCGGGGCATAGATGAGTTGGTTACGACGTAACAGACTTACAGAAAAGGACAAGGATTCGAATTCTGACGAAATCGGTCAATACCCTCCTGCGTCGTAATCAACTGTATTTTCTCGATTTACCTCCTTACAGATGGTCGTGGGGCCGACCGTGTGAGACCGCTAAAGTGGCGGATCCACCTTTGCAGAAGAATGGGGGGCCGACGCTCCCGGAGTATAGGTGAGTTGGTTACGACTTAACAGACTTGCAGAAGAGGGCAAGGATTCGAATTCTGGTGAAACCAGTCAATACCCTCCTGCGTCGTAACCAACTGTACTTTCTCGATTTACCTCCTTATAGATGATCGTGAGACCGACCGTGTGGGACCGCTAAGATGACGGATCTTATGCAGAAGAATGGGGAGCAGATCGTTTGAGGCCGCTAAGGTGATGGATCCATCATTTTTACAGAAGAAAATGAGGGGCTATTTTAAAGCTACAGGGGCACGCTGACAAAATGTGACTCAGCATCCATCCACAAATCTCGAACTCGAGAGAGTCATGTGGGTCCCCTAAAATACGCGAGGGTAAGTTTCTGGCTCGGCTCAAATAATTTATCGCTCCGCGATGGGCCCGCAGCACGTCCTTTTAAATCTGGCACTATCTGTTTGCTTGGCCAACGGACGGAATGGGACGGGAGCAGGGTAGGGAAGGTGGAAGGGAGGTGAAGAGAGAGAGAAGAGAGGAAACGAACGGGTAAAAAAGTGATGACGATGTTAACTTTGTCTTTGCCCCGTCTGCCATTGCTGAATGCATCAGGGCCCATCGTCGTCGTCTCCCCCGTTCGTCCGTTGTCCAGACCTCGTTCGCCAGCTCTTCCAAGTCGCCCATCATCCAAGCGTCGCGCGCCCATTCCGCCCCTCGTCCGAGCTGAGCCTCGTTTGTCATGCTTTGTCCCCTGCTGCATCCGCCATGGCGGAACACCGTACAGCCTTTTGCAGCTTCGCTGAATGCACCGGCCAGCCTCCCTCACTATTACTTCATCGCGGGTTTTTAATACATCTGTGTCATAGTTAAATTAAAATTCGTTCGTCCGTTGGTTTGGATGATAACGTTAAATTTCGTACTTACCATATATCTTTCTATTTTACACAACATGAATCATCACAAAATATCGACGAAATTTTAACAGAGTAAAAATATCAATAAAAAGAATAATCAAGTAAATTTTAAAATATTATTTAAATTTTGACTTCATTCAAATTTTGAAGACTAGTTCTCCGAAGAAGATTTTAACTTAGCAGCTCACTCGACATTTTTTCATCTATTCTCCTCAAAATATTTTGATGTATATTTCTAATTTATTTATTTATTTATATTAATTACAATAAACAAAGTTTATTTTAGGGTATCCCCTCTATTTCTATCGTAGTTGAGATTTTTATAAATTAAATCATATGATTATAATATGATTAGTTTTTTATACGAGATATTAAATGGTTGACAAATGAAAAAAAATATTATATATTTAGAGGTTTTCTACAACTTATTAGTAGTATTTTTTACAATTTAGTGTTAAAATTTTAAAACCTGAAAGATGTGTAGCAATACAAATTCTAACATAATAAATATTATATTCCAATATCATTTCAGTACTAAACTTTTTAAATTTCATCACTATTCTAGTGTTGTTGAACTTTCTATTGTGATATTGATTATTTAAATTCAACAATTTATACTATATATATACATACTTATCTCTTCTATTAAATGTCAAAATTTATTAATGGACTTAATCATTTATATTTATAAAATTTCATGGTAAAATTTTAAAAATTCAAATATCATATATTAAAAATCATTAATGGACCTAGAGAGTTTTGATCGAACTTATTTTAAATAATACATGTTTCTGAAGTGTCCAAGAGTCTATACTCTTTATGTGTCCAATTTTAAAAGTTTGACATATACATATAACTATTCAAATTAATTCTATGAGATGTATATCTCTTCTATTAATTGTAAACTTTTTAGAAATTCAAGTTTTTTTGGATCCGTCAAGTTTCGGTCAAAACTCATTAATGATCTTAGAGGACTCTGATCGGGCTCATTTCAATTCCTATGTATTTGTTAGGTAAACACTTATAGGACTTTGATAAGGTTCATTCCAACTCCTATGTGTTTATTAGATGAACATGAATCTAATTTTATCCTAATTAACTGATTTAAGACCCTCCCAATATTCATCAAAATAATTTTAAACTTCCATCAAGTTGTGGTGTTGATTTCCAAAGACCAGCACTAATTTAGTGTTGGCTTTTAAAAATCAACACCACAATTTATGTCATTTGGCACACGACCATGACTTCACTTATGTGTCTCAAGGTCAATATTGGACACCATGTATACCTTCTATCCCGGGGCAATACTAACATGTCTCATCTACGGCATATATTTTTTTTAAGGATCATTATATTTCTAATGAACTTGAATTATGTATGAGCTCCATTGATTCATATTTAACACTATAAAAAACAACGAACTACTCGAAAAAATACAGTCCATAAATATATCTCCAAATAATATTCCATCTTGTGAAAATAATTATCAGGCAATGAGACTTTTAACCATTGTTGGATCTATCCCCTTATAGGGTGCTCACAATGATGGCTAGCAAAGGCAGAGGTTGACGTGGAAATGCTTTTCTGACAGTTTTATGAGCTCTAAAGAAAGTATATCGTGGATATGATTTAGCTCTAAAGAAAGTAAGTCACAGATATGATTTTCTTCTTGCAAACGGAAACGACTCTTTTCCATTAAATCTTTTGTTATCTTTTTTTCTTCTCCTTCTTCTTCGACAAGATTTGACATCTTTGCTAGATCTCTATTCTTCCACTGTGAGAATACTGATTTGAACGTCAAAAGGGCCGCACCAATCAAACCGGCCAACCCTAACATTCTCCATCTTCTCAAGTTATCAGATTTAGAGATCTACCGGAGCTGGAATTGTCTTTTTGGGAAAGGAGGAGCCTGACACCATCATCCATAATGCCGGTCAATCAAACATAGATTCCTTGTTGTGAAACAAAGATAACATTAATTAGTCAACACCTTTCGCACAGCATGGCACACTATCAATCCACCAAAGTCCGGTGTATAAACAGAGGTGAAGACAAATGACAGCTTATTCGATAGTTTTATGCCCAGGGTAAGAAGGGAGCCACAAAACCCTAAAATACTGTCATTTTATTTAAAATCTTTATCTTTCTTTCACCAGTCTGGTTTAAAATTGGTGAACAAGAGGCATTATTACAACACAAAGACAATACACTTCATCATCGACAATGGAATGATAAATGACACCGTATCTTCATATTTTCTTAGATTATAAGCGAGAATGAAAAGCATCTAACTATGAAGACAACCAAAGCTAAAAGGATTCAAGCAAGTAGGAAATGCCATTTACTAAAGTCACCCCATCTGACTTTACAAGGCTCACCACTGCATCTAATTAGTTCAAGATGCAAGGGTGAATCTTGTCCTTCAAGTACTCAGAGCAGTTGTTTTACAGATGGGGCATAGATTTTTTATAACCAACCATTTCTTGATGCACAACGAATGGAAATCATGGCCACAGTCCAATTGACCCAGTTCCTCTCCTTCAATGTATTCTTCCTGCCACGACACAGAAAGCTCAGTTTTCCACTTTTGAAAAAATGCGCGAAAGTAAGAAGCATCCTCACCCGACAAATGCAGCATGGCTCAACTTCCCCAGTAGGTTCTGATGCAACAATCACATACTTATGCTGCTGTAGGCATTCGAGTATCTTTTCCTCACTAAGTCCAGTGTTGACACTGCCAATACGTTCTCCTAGCGCCAACAGTTCCTAAAGCGCAAAGTAGTGTAAGTTGAAGTTTAGCCCGTCTGTCTCGAAGCAAAAGTGAGTAGCAAAAGAAAAGAGTATTACCTCATAAGACATATTGTCCACGTCCAACCGCATATCTCTATACCTGTCGAGAAAATTGGCACCTCCAACAAATGCTGATTGCTCAAGAAATAAAACATCCTGCCCAAATATATAAACAATACAAGTCCAGTCTCAACATGCCATAACACTTTGACTTCAGTTTCCAAAACCAATAAACCCCTAATGACAATCTTAAAAATGCAAATAATTAAATAACTGCAGGTATTCAATTTCCTATTCAATCAAAGATGGACTTGTCAATTATCTCCACTTTGTCTGTGTTGGATGCCTATTTCCTAAGTTGACACTCCATACTCCTTTTGATTATCTCTAAAAATTTTGAAAATTTGTTGCGTCAGGCACTTGGATCCACCTATGTATCAGATATTCATACGTGAGTCAAAGTAAAATTGTCCCCGTATATCATGCACCATTTCTAAGTTAAAAAGGGAGTTACAGACTACTTTATAGCATGGTTGTTCAACTGCCTAATAACTATGCAGACTATTCAAATCTATCAAGGAAAGATATAGGTTAGCAGGATGCTTACTCTCTGTCAGATAAACTAATAAGATTGTGAATCAGTTTAGTTAACCAATTTCACTTGCGAGGTTTACACTCTAGATATTCTCTTCTAAAAAAATGCCTTGACTTCAAAACATCTAACAAGATAGAATTCACTTATAGAAGACAGATAATAGCTTAAAGGAATTAGGAATCTGAAATCTCATCAATCCAGGGAAACATAAGGACATCCTCAGAAGAAGATTGTGTAGATAGGCAATGCTTACACAAAGTGTTAATACAATTATTCTCAGGTCATTAACGAGAATAAGAGAGGATTTGATATTAGCAGTATGAATAGTTTGCAAGGACAAAAAATGAAGAGAAGCTATTTCACATCTCCCCAAGTGAAAGATAATGACAACAAATATCAACATATTTTGTAGTACTTTCCCACAATTGATACAAAACAATCATTAAGAACAATGCCAAGAATGGGAAATTACCTACACTAGATTTCAATAGCAGGGAAAAGAGAAGCCAGGGTGAGATATGAGCTATATTAACACAAATACAGAACATGTTTTATTTACTCATCTCATTTAAGCAAAAGGTTGGGTTCATCTACCATAAACAAATTGATGTTTAAGTTTGCGTGCTCATTTTAAATAAATTCTTAATGCCTATGAAGGAACCAAATCTATAGAAAGATGAAGATGGCAGTCGAGATTAACCTTGATATTTTGAAATAGGACCCACACTAAGATCACAAATTGGATCAAGTGCAAAATTCCATTGACAGGTTATATCTTCAGGTTTCATGTGCGGAAAATGGTGCAAAAAAGATGCAAATAGGAAGAGAACCATATGATGACCTTGTGCACCAAAACATAAACATATAGAACCTCAAGCCTATTATTATCTAAGAGTTTAATCCAAGTTAACAATCATGTCTTGTGTTTATTATCTCTTCCCAAATGTGCTATCTATTAGCTTTCCTATTTAACATATCTCTGATCCCAAATTTCACATGCTAATTATACTGTTCTACAGCTTTCCTTGAGGATTTACAGTCCAGCTTCAGAGTGATGTGTACATACCACCAAGCATTAATGATGATGTTGAAGCGAAGAGGCTCCGCGCCCAATAATCCCACATGTACAACTATGGTGGTCCATGTAAATATATAACTTGGTTATTTTCTAATAGCTTGAGTTTTTGAAATAAATAGTTAGATAATCAATTTCAACATTGCAGCAACACCACATGCAGAAACCATCTGTGGCAGCCCATGGGGGCGTTAATCAATTTCAACATGGTATCAAAGTTGGAGGTCCACTATATATAATCTCCTTGAGCACTATCAAGTTTATAAGTTCTCATAATGTACTATGTGAAAAAGATTTGAGGACGCCTGCATCTTTATCCCAACCCTAAGCCTACAACAATGCCTCCCTACTCCATCCCAACTTCCTCCTCAAGGACACTTGGCACAACATTGATTGTCCTCACAAACAAATGGAGAGTCAGCTTGTTCGCCTCCGCATGACACACACCCCAATCTTCCTCACAAAGCACTGAAAGTCATTGCTTTCTTCCTCTCAAACTCATAGGCCCCCTCTCCTAGATCTAGATCCACTCCTCTTTTCTATCACATGTCTAAAAGATTCTCAAGTGAGAATAAGCAATCTCATAGAGAATTCACTCTAATTTTGGTGATTTCTTCCATTCGCACGGATTACAAATTGATTCCTTATTACTCTATTTTTGGCAATTGATTTCCTAGAGGCTCAAAAGGATGCATAAGAAATCACTTAGGATCTGATCAGGTACCAATCTTGATCCAACTTGGTTGATCCGTATCAGTCAAGTTTCCCATGGTTAATATGGATGAATACGATTTCCCACAAATATGAATTTTAGATATCTTGAATTCATTATTCGATGAGATGTCATTAATAAGGCAAAAATTAAGAGGTTGAAATGAAGAGAAACTTTTGGAGTTTGTGAGGACCTTTGTATCCATTGGACAATTTTAAAACTAAGGTACAAGAACCATGCCATAGGCATCACAATCTTAGATAGTTACAAAACAACAAATAGGTTAATGTTAAAATGAGTGTATGGCATGCGTGGGATATTTATAAAAGAATAATACTCATCACGAGTATGACTAATTAGGTGTAACTTGAATAGGTCAATATGATATGTACATCAGCAAAGACAAACAATAGATTCCGTGAATGGGTACGATTGATTTTAGTTAAATATGCAACAGGGAGGAGGACTAATAAGCAAAATGTTTTAGTTAACATGTAATTTAAAAGATTTGAATATTACTTATGATATATCTTGCATAGAATTTGAGAGAGGAATAAAATCATGTGGCAAAGCGCATATAGTTGAAACTCAAAACTACGAAATGTCCCCACACCACATTGGATGTGAGACAATTCTCCATTCAGATAAATGCAAATCCAGTCATTGGCATTAGGGTGATATCTAGTGTCCTTTCTTCTAGCATTATGAAATAAAAAAGTTAGCAATATATAGGTATTTAATGATCAGTGATCATCTTAAGAAATAGTTACTTTTATCAAAGAAGCTAGTCAGTCAAATAACAGCCAAACTAAAAAGAAGGAATATTCAGTAACAACAACATTCGCAACAATGTTGAAGGGGTTGAAATTGAGATAAATATAGGCCAATGTAATTACTGGAAAATTACTAACCTCGAGAAGTAAATTATCACCCCGACGGATGCGGTCAAAAACATTCCGAATCTGTTGTAATGAGAATAATGTCATTCAACACCAACAAGATAAAATGTAAAAAATGTTTTTGTTAAAAAAAAATGGTGAGAAAGTAGAGTAACTAGAGATAACAATATACTCTTTCATACCAAGATGGACTATAAAGAGATCAGTTACATGTATGATTGTGGAATTAACATTCTTCCTAAAATGAATATGACAAGATAGTGATATCCTGGATTTCCACTTTGCATATAATAAAAATTCAAAGCATGCTTTAGATGCCTTAAAGTTTGGCGAGTGCATATATGTTGAATCTGCCCATACAAACGAAATGAGATAGATCACATAGAAAGTGGAGATCCAATGTTGAGAAGATTTTTATATTTAAATAACTTATAATCTGCACTTAGGATTTGCTGGATGAGAAAGAGATGAAAAGGCAGAAAATATATGGTTTTTCCAACTAGCAATGTTTTGCATTCCATGTAAAGAAAAATCAATAGTGCACATTCCTGGATCATTTGAAACTTTCAACAGACACATGCTTGTAGAGATAAGAACAGAATTTTGCCTGGTGATAAGTTCTGTAGTAAGAATTAGAACAATTTTGTTAGCAAAAACTCAACATTCACATGCCAAAATCCAAGATAATAGTAATAACAAGGCAAAACATTTGATAGTTACAAATGGCATAGTATGGATCACTACAAGATTGATCTTCCAAAATCTTGTTTCACTGAACCATTTTAGTGATTTTCTTAGGGTTCTGAACAACTTAGATAAAAAAAAATTTACAAGACTCAGAACAAGATGAATTCTAGCACAACTCAAATTATGCAACCTAGACCATGCCAAAAGAGGATGTTTCACTAACTCAGTCTTGAGAACTAGATCGATAAAAAGCAACCAAACTTTCAAATAAAGAGACCCAAAGAAAAAATTCTTCCACATAAGTATTATAAATGCTAGTACATATATAATATGTGCCCAACACTAAAACCTTCAAACTTACAAACATGATTTTGTGATTTTGGATGCATGCACAATTGTCGGCTTCAATAACCTTAAAGAAAAGAGTTGACAAATTTATTTTTTAAGGGAAATATTAAAGAAACACTACCACCTGAGTTGACTTCTGAATATGTAAAAATGCTGTCAATTGTACTTAAACTCTGTTAATTCGGAGGACTTGAAGGAGCATTGAAAGTTTTCAGCATTGCATGTTAATCTAATTTTTGAAAACCATCAAGATAATCAGTGAAATATGGCAGTGTTAATTCCAAAAGCCAACAACCTTAGAAACTGGATATCAGATATGTAACATTAACTAATCAAGCATAAAATTCCACTATACTATCAAATCAATTCAACTTTGACTGTCACAGTTATGACACCATACAGTAGCCCAAGTTGAGTTGTTCAGTGATGTGAATTCAGAAGACATAACCAGTACATAAATGCAAACAAAAAACATATTATCCTTGTGCATAAAAATGCTTTATAAATTATCATACTAAGAATGATATGTGCCAAATTTGAAGGTATAGCAAAAATAGATCCTGGAACTACTGAGATAATAAACACGAGCCTCACCAATTTTGTTAAAGATGACAGTTGTGTTACATACCCCTGACATCCTGTTTCTCCCTTCTCTTGCAGCTGCAAGAGTCCGTGCTGACAAGGGAATTCCCAAAGCACCACTATTATGCCTATGCAACATATTTAATCTTGTGTGTGGATGCTGATGAACACAGGAAACAGCTCCAGACTGACGGCGGCCAACTTCCTGAGATGTAGAAGAATTGTTTTGATGTTGAGGAAGGTTGATGGTCTGGCCTCTGACTTCAAAATCTGAATAAAAAATGTTCCTACGAATAGCTTCTGATATGCGGCGTCGATTTTGTTGAGTTAACCAGTTTGTTCCTGATGATTGATGATAAAGACCTAAATTGGCACCAACCTGTGATGCGGGTACCAAATTGCTGGTTAAAACTGTATTGCCACTGGCTGACTGCCAATTTGTTTGGTCTCGCATCATATCTGTAGTGCTACTTGAGGGAACAGATACTTGCTCTGAGATATTGATTGGAACATCTAGTTGGTCCAGCTCCACAGCTGAGACATCAACTGCAACTGCTGGAGAGCCCAAAGAACTGCCTATTTCCATAGTGGAAATTCCACTTTGTGGGAAAGGATACAAGTCCGAAGAAATGACAGGATTACGTTGCCTATGTGGCCTCAAATTAATACCCAAATACCCAGAATATAAAGACTGACTAGATGAGGCAGTTGCAGATGATGATTGGACAGGCCAAGGATTAGAACAAGTAATATTGTTCTCTAGGGGCCATAGTCCAGGTGCAAAATTATCAGCTTCATTTGCATGGCTGATTTTCACTCGAGTGTTTCGCTGAAAGCTTTCGCTGTTTCCAGAAGCACTAACATAAGGATGATGATCAGTAGTCGCACCTCTTGGTAGTTTACTGATCCTCACATTTATTTCTTCTCCTGTACGAGTTGAACCTGTTAACTACAGAGATAAGCCAGATATCCTTTTGCAGGATGGATAGCACAATGAACAGAGGAAACAAAATTGAGCAAATTATTCTCACCTTCACCAAAGTTACTAGAATGTCCACTTGCTGAGCATTCCCCATCATCTTGTTTGATGTTCTTTCTCTTGTGTGAAGAGCTTTCTGCTATTTTTTGTTTTCCACCATCATAATTGGAAAATAAATTAATAGCACTAACAGAACACCCCCCTAAAGAAGACCCAGAGAGTGGAACAGGCTGACACAGTGATGGACCCTGATTACTTGGTCCTGAATGAAGTTGTGTTTCAAGAAACTGCCTACTCATTTCAGCATGCTCTGTAGGGGGTTCATCAAGGTCAAGAAACTGAGATGATGGTTGTCTATTATTGACAATATTGATGCTGGTCTCAGAATTATCAGTTTCAAATGGAAGAGTATTCATTGCCTTATATCTACTATCTGCTATCCTTGGTCCACCTACTCTACTACCTGGAGCAGAAGACATCATCCAACCACTTTCAAGTTTTGTTTCAGTTCGACTGCCATGATTTAGTGAGGACGTGCTAGAGCTAAGACCAAGTGGACCCCAGAAATTCAAGTTGGTATTTTCTTGAGTAACAACATTTTCGCATGAGATGGTTTCATTAGATGATAGTGGATTGCAAGGTAAGTCATGGTTCTCTACTGAAAGAGGGATGTCATTTCCAAGCATTTGTTGATCCATGACAGAAGTGCCTGAACTAGAAGGCTGATCTATTTCAAAAATGTCAGAGAAGGGTGCGAAAGTACTCCTTTGCCCCTGCATCAAGGCAATTAGGTTCTCCCCTTACAGCCCTTGCAAGTTGGACTAATGTGATCCTTGGAACTACAAATCCCATTAGCACAATTCAGCAATTATATAAATAGACATAAATGGACAGATAGAAGAAAGACAACCTTCATTGGTAGAGCAAACTTCGAGTTGATAAGAAGAATAAAAAATAATGGTCAGCATGATAAATATATAATCTTTGAACAAAATGAAACAATGATTTGAACAAAATGAAGATCAAATTTAACACAACTACTTCCCATGGTGTTTTTTTGACACCTATTTGCTCATGTAAAACAGAATCTTAAAGGCAATTATTCAAAACTCCACATGTCACATACTACTAGTCTATGATGACAACTACTCAGGTACAAGGAGCATTCGGAGGGAATACTCAAATAAACAGAAAAGGTAGCATACAAGATGTCATTCTACATGTGAAAGTTCCATAAATCCACATTCCTTTGCTATTTGTTTCTTGTATGAAGCAATCTAGCATATTCAAGATTTAGAAAATTATGCATGCTTTTAGAAAATTATCACATGCTATCAATTGTCAAGAAAAAAGGGTAAATTGCAATTACTAATCACAAATACAAGAGACAGCATTTAGACATCACAGCCCAAACTTAACAGCTTTACATAGGATGGACTTGGAGGAAAGAAATTGTCCTTGAGCAAGATTTATCAAATCAACTAAAATCTGAAAGGAAGATTAAAGTAAACTATGTCTATTTTGAATGTCGAACCACAGGGCCTTGGTCAAACTTACATCAGATCAACGAAACTTAAAAAGATTAAAATTGTAAGGAAAAGAACGAACCTAGTATGTCTTTAGGCTCAAATTTGGTCAGCCGTATGAAAAATGTTTGTGTAAATTTCAAAGTCTACCTAGGATCTAGTATTTCAAGATTCTACAGTAACATAGGAACATTCATTCTTAGCTCAAGCTAATGCCAAATTTCAAATGACCAGAATTTATAGCAAAATATCAATCATCCTTGTGATTCATCAAGATTCCATAGAATAAAAAATGTCAAACAATTAAACATTGAGGGAAGACAACTTTTGGCTTTGAAATTCTTTAGAAAAAAATGAATTAATAAATGGTTGTGTAGTTCAATGCGACAGACATTAGCGATCACTATGATGTTTTCTGTAATCAAATATCAAAATAATGAATTATATTCATATTTATATGTTAAAGATCTGTTTATCAATCTAGTAAGCTTATTTTTACAGTGAATGAGGCAATTCCTACACCAACCATCCATATGTAAGAGCTAAGAATACTATCAAAGCTCCGTTAATTCTACAAGCTATGTCGCATTCATTCACAATTTAAAATTTGTCCTACATGCCCACATGAGAGATACATCCTATTAGATTCTGCCCTCTTGAATTTTAATCCGTCAAGACTTTGATTTTCCATTGTTCAATTGAGTGTTTGTTTTTACTTTCTAAACAAATTACTCAAATAACTCCAATCCAGTGCATTGGAACAAATAATGAACAGGTAATTTTAACTTAAAAAATGATTTTAGGGCTCCACTGGCTGCCTCATTTGTAGAAAATCAATGAGGTGGTGACCTCTGCTGCAAGGTGTCCTTAGGTCAACATTTGGTTGCTTAATAGAGAGTAGACTCAAGCATTTGGAGAGTGGGTCATCATGTTCCTATAGCTGTCATCGCATCGCTTTGATGGAACTGTACCAAACATCATTCGCCTACTATGAAAGATGACACAGTGTGTTGTTCCACCTCTTGCAATTGTGAATGTCACTCTAGCAAGGGCAGCAACAACCTTCACAGCACAGGGCACAGGCCCATAGATGGAAGCAAAGGACACTAGAAGATTCTATTAGTGCAATCATGCCCTAAGTGGTCATGTTCAAGTGCATGTTTTGATGTATTTGGCAAAGACTTTTAAGTTAGGTTTTTTGTCTAGGTTCTAATGTGGGCGTGGAGTTTGCAAGGACTTGATAATATGCATCTAAAGTTCGCAGAGCTTGTGGTTTGACGTGCTCAAATTGTGATGTTGATTTGGCGCACCAAATTAGTTCTGCTGAAGGCTCAAGAGGTCCGTTGGAATTAAGAGAAGGATGGCGTACGAGGGACCGCAGGATGAGGAGATTGGAGCTAGTTCAACAACTTTGACAGGAGTTGCAAGAGGTTGACTTCGTAAGTGAAAGTGAAGGATGGCATGTGGAGCAAGCCAAGAGCTTAATGCATCCAAAGAAATAAAGGACCTTACAAGAAGTGGACTCTTGGACGACAAAAGCTGGACTCTTGGATAACATAAAGTTGCCCGGAGGACAGTGACCTTAAGAGACTATGTGACTTCAAGGTTCACGATTTTGGGTTAGATAAGTTTGAGAACCTAAGTTCTTGATCGTAGTTTAAGAATAAGCTTGATCTTGAAGGTTTATGAGGGCTTATGTGGTGTAAATTAAGCAAAATCATAGATTGAGTTACCTGATGTTTGTTTTAATCAACTGGAATGCTGGTTGCCTAGATGACTAGAATCCTATGCTCATCATGTACTTGGTCTTTGATTGATTTGAGTCAATTGGATTGTCATTTGAGTCAATTAATGTGACTATTGGACAAGATAAATATGTTAGATCAGCTAGTTGAGTCAACCATGTGGATATCAATTGACCTATCATGGTTGAATCTGTTGGTGGATAAGCTTGTGATCTTATCTAACCAAGTCCACTAGAATGCAAGATTTAGTCGACTAAATTCTAGTTGTTAAGCAATAAGATTATCTTATCCAGATATAAGTCAATTGCTAAACAATTTAATCAACTAATTCCAACTAGAAGCTATCTAAATAAGCTACCTTATCATCTATCTAAATGCACCCTTATTATAAATAGGGGTGTAAGAGGACCTCGAATAAATATTTCATTCACAACAAATATTCACTCCTCTGTGCTCATTTTAATGCTTTTGATGCTCAACATCTAGTAATATCTCCTTTGTGCTTTCATTTCAAGAAGATATTCTGTATGAGTTTTCTCTACCACTCTCAAAGAAATCTTTTATATTGGGAATTTCGAGCTTGATCCACCTAAGCCACAGAGTAGGACTTAGGGTGTGAACCACATAAGCCATTCTTGTTAGTGCTTGTGATTCTCTTATTCATTTTATATTCCACTACACTTACTCTTTGTATTGGCTTTGCAAGAGAAAACAATTTTATTTGCAGGTTAAGGTGCTATTCACTCCACACCACACTCTAGACGCACAACAATCTAAGAGATACCACTACAAATTCATGGATATACAGCTAGTATTGTGTGGGTGTCTATCTCATCAGTGTTATTAGGAGGGAAAAAAATCAAATTCAAATTACCTTTTTGCTCACGGTTTAAATACAAAGATTAGAATTTAGGTTTCATGATTCCCCCAGTGTCCACAAGTACAAATTACAAAATATTACTCTATATCATCAAATTTCAACTTCTCCGATTACAACCAAATGCCTCCTATGTGTTATTTACAGAAACCATTTCTTGTAAACTAAAATCCTATTAGTAACACCAAAATCAATCACTTGTTACATTAACAGTTCATAGCTCCTAATATAACATTTCAGCTGCTTCCTTTCCACTAAATCCATCAGATGTTTATGTTTTTTTTACTTCATCAAATGATTGTTATTGCTAAATCAGTAACTATTGAGTATGAACATGCGATCCTACCAAAAATGGAGAAAAAAAAAACAGGTAGCACTATTCTCGTTTCAAATGATGAATTCTCATACCAACAAACAACTGATCTAATATGTATTAAAGGATGAAATCAATAAACGTGGTGAGAAACTCCTAAAAAATATGTCCAACGACAGACTCGAATAGAAAATGTAAAAAGTACAATATTTCTAAAATGTAAGAAAGAAGGCCGAGCAGTCGTGAATGGAGACAATGCCTCGTACTCGTGTATGAAACGAACACCAAAGCTAATATTTGACAAACAGAATCTAAAACATCGTCAGTCCATTGTGGTCATCCTTTCATCTTCTAATAAAGTTCCATTAAGTAAAAAATTTAAGGTCGAAATATGGTACAACATGGTATGATCTGATCACCCCAAAATATGAGAAACAACAACAAATGGGCAATCAGTAGAACCACAAGAAGAAAAACGGGGAATAACGACACATCGAACCCCAGGAACAAACCGCCAAAATCACAATTTTCCTAAAGAAACAAGATTAAGGACAAAAATCTCCCCAAAAACGAAGTTTTGTCACAGGATGGCATGAGCAGCACCTAAAGGGCTCACCTTTGAAGCTCTACCCGATCTCAAAGTCTCAAAGATCGGACAGCAAAAATCTCCCTTTGCGCTTCCCGACCGCAACACCTCAAAGTCGTCTCCGATTCCCGACCCTCTTTCAAAGAGGCCAAGGCGACAGGAGGCTCCCTTAGAAGGACAGGAAGGAACCGATAGGCAGATTGGATTAGGAAACAATGAAAGCGGTGGGGATTGGGAAGGAAAGGAGGAGAGGAGGAGAGCAATAGAGGACCAGTGGCAGAATTAGATGGCTTTTGTTTCCTTTTTATTACTTTTTTGTTTCTTTTGGTCGCCCCTTGCCACGCTTTCAACCCAGAGAACCCTCTTCTAATAATTTCAGAGTTCAAATATACAGAAGAGAAAAGGGAAGATCACGTTGCCTTCCTCACATTTGTAATACTTGTCACCAAATCCAATTAAATTTGGCAAATTTACTACAAAATTTGAATTGCATATCCAAGAGTGGAGTCACGTGTTAGTTTATCTTCTATAAAAGGTAGAATCTACCACTCCAGCGGCCCCACACAGTTGGTTTCACGACCATCTGTGAGGAGGTAATCGAGAAACTGCAATTGGTCACGACGGAGGAGTATATTCTCGGCTTCGTCGAGATTTGAATCCTTGTCCTCTTCTGCAAGTCTGCTCCATCGTAACCAACTCAGCTATGCCCCGGATGCTACGTGTTAGTTTATCTAGATTTTAGTCGGGAGGCCTGATGATATTGAGAAAGGGTTACAGTTCGGATGTGTTTCCAATAGGCTCGGAATTAACTCGGGTAGACATTAATTTCTGATTCCGCCATTGCACATATCTTCGACAGTTGTTGGTTTGTGACTAGATTCATGTTTGGTTCTTGTCCACACATTTGAAATTGGAATGTAACAAATCCAAGCATGTATTTGGTCAAGTGAACTACTAAATTCTTGTGTTTTGATTAAAGAAAATATAATTAAGCATTTTGTTGTATATTTATATATTGTTGGATGATTTGGTCAAGGGCTAATTATAGGTCAATTTTAAATTTGCCTCTTAGAAGCCTCAAAAGTCCAATGTGACATGATTTTTGATGGTGTGCTCTCATTTTCGCTTGGAGTTTAAAATCTTTTGAATAAATTCAGTGTTAGGTTGATGATGGTTGGTCTAAAATGAGTAGATAGATGATATTTAGGTCTTTTAATTTCTTGCAAATAAGACAACCCCAAATATTAGATTAGATTAGATTGTAAATACACATATGTGATCAATTAAAGAGATAAAATAAGCAAAATGAATAAGACATGCACATGGTGCTAACAAGAAGATATAATGTGGTTTAAAAATTTTATCCATATTCTATGACCAATAAGACATTTTACCCCAAATCTATTAAACTAGGATAAACTTCTCAAATGAGTATGATATGACAATAATGACTTATAAAATACTCAATGAATAACTCTCCCTAATTGAATCAACTTTTTTTAGAGAAACAATCTCTCCCTTGAGGGTGGGTTTAACTATGTTGTTTTGATAATTTGATAATATAATTTAAGTTTGATGTGTATTTAGTGTCAGAGTATCAAGTGTGCAAGTTTAGTCATACCAATTGCATTCAAGTGTAGGTGGTTAGAATCAAGTTTAGTCAATATTGTCGAAGCTCAAGAGTAGGTAGGCCAAATTTGGAAGGACCCCAAGCAAGGAGGTCAAATTGAGTGGACTCGAGTGCAAGTGGTTGTAATCGAGAGAACTTATTGGTAGGTGGCTCGAATCAAGGAAGAGAATTGGTGGTAGGTAGCTCACATCAAGAAGTCACTCGGAGTTCTCAAAGGTGTTGGGACAATGGTTCCTCTAATGTGGTTGGGTTTAATCATGATGTCTTGATGTGTTGGCAATAGGTTTAAGGTAAGTGTGCATTTGCCAAAATGAAAGACTAGAGATTATGATTGGAGGATGGTGCGCATCCATATCAAGTAAAGAGTTGAGGGAAGTTTTTGTGAAAATATGAGGCCAAGATCAGGGTCCGAGGCCGAGATCCGCGCATGAGACCGAGTGAAAGTCGGCGCATGAGACCTAGCCAAGGCCGAGATCGGGCTTGAGACTGAGATGAGGTCGGTGTTTGAGACTGAGATGAGGTTGGTGTTTGAGACGGAGTAGAAGTTGGCACATGAGCCCTAGAGAAGGTCAGCGCTCGAGACCGAATAGAGGTCAACGCATGAGGCCGAGCCGAGGTCAAGATCAGGGTCCAAGGCTAA
Organism: Curcuma longa; assembly: GCF_044706935.1. Classification (NCBI taxonomy): domain Eukaryota; kingdom Viridiplantae; phylum Streptophyta; class Magnoliopsida; order Zingiberales; family Zingiberaceae; genus Curcuma; species Curcuma longa. The sequence goes on from NC_133861.1 coordinate 8,148,863, forward strand.
TATGAGATTGGCGCCCGAGACCAAGTAGAAGTCGAGGTCAAGGCCTGAGGCCAAGATTAACGCATAAGGCCGAGTCGAGATCGAGATTGGAGCTTGAGGCTAAGATGAGGTCAGTGCTTGAGATCGAATAGAGATCAGCATCTGAGATCGAGTAAAAGTCGACACATGAGGTCGAGGTCACGGCCCGAAATTTAAGGCCAAGGTCGAGACTCGAAGCTTACGACCAAGGTCGAGGCCCAAAACTTGAGGCAAAGGTCGGGCCTACGGATCCAAGACTATCGTCAACTTGCTACTCTTCAAGATTTACATAATCCTCCTTAATTTCTCAATGACATTTTAGATTCAAGGCCACGTTGCAGCAGTGAGTTACAATCCGGATGTCTTACCGTTGCACCATTATCCCGGGGACCTCAATGGCATTTTAGATTCAAGGCCACGTTGCAGCAGTAGATTTCCACCGTATCACTCAATAAATAAATAAAAGTTTAAACACGATTAACCTGGCTCGGCTCATTTACGGTACCTAAAGGCAAAAAGGTTCGCTCAGTTAGCTGCGATGGTTTCCAAATTCAGCCCGCGTTGGTTCTTCTGCTTACACTAGCAATTACTAGTTTCGTACCCATTAGCCCTTTTGAGTTGGATAACGAGCCTGGACTGAATCAAATTCTTATTTCTAAATCGAATGCATTCTTATCAAAAGGGCTTATATGTGTCAGATCTGATGATTCGAATATTCAGCTAGCCTGAAAATTGTGAATCGTGTAGAAACTGAAAGAGCCAACGCATATCGAAACATTTGCAAACTTTTGAAGCACATGAAGCAATACGCCATCCGAATTGGAAACCTAACAATCGCATCTTGATCATCCAAAGCAGCAAAAGATCCGCTGACAATCGAAATTCGAAATATCTACATATATCTAGTGCTTGTTAAGTAGAATGGATAGAAGAAGCAGCTACTAGTGCAATGCATGTCTTTCATGCAATGATCTTCTTGCCCTCGCTGTATGCCCAGCGAGGCTTTGCAGGAACGCGATGGAGCGCCTTCACTCCCAGAGGATTCTCTTCGCTCTACCATTTGCATGAAAATATGAAATAAATAAGAACAGTGTTGTGTTGATCTCAAGTTCGTAGGAAAGAATTTCGAGATTTGAAAGCTAGCGTCTACATGAATGCGGTTATTATATCTTAATCTAGAAATGAAGATACGAGATTACCATTTGACAAGTCCTAGTTCAGTTCCACAGCTTCCTGTGAAGACGCCCTGCAATGAAGCAGATCTTGGAGGTTGAGTGTCTAAAAGCCTGCAAGAGATTTTACTCGTTTAGAAGAAGAGATCTTACTGATTGAGATAACTGGAATTCTCTGCCTGCCACCAGCTTCGATGGCAACGCTAACAGGTTGGTGAGCAACAGCCTTCTTCAGCGCTTGCTCATCATTCTCTGGAACATCTTCGTACCCGTCGATCGTCACAACTCTGGCATTTTTCTGCAACAACAACAACATCATGAATTCAGCAATGGCGCAGATAAGGAGGCGAGCGCAGATGGCGATGGGAAATTAGTACTCGGTTTTGGTCGCACGCCCCATCACGGGCCTTGTGAGGGTAATCTGCGTCGGTGTCGATGCCGCCGTCGTCGACGATGAACTGGAAGGGATAGTCCATGAGTCCACCATCGCAACCCTGGTTATAGCCATTGTCGCACTCCACGAGCTCTTGCTCCGATAGAGTTATGAGATCCCCTGTCACGATCTTGTTGATGCCCTCTAATGCCCAGCAACTCCCTGTAAACTAACTATTATTAGTGTCAGCGAATTGAGAGAGGAGAGGAAGGGAGACTAACCGCATGTCCCATGGTTCTTGATGGGGGCGACGACGCCCTTCTCCCTCCAATCGACGAACTCCGGCAGCTCCTCGCCGGCCTTGAGTCGGTACAGGTACCGCCCTCGCCCTCCGTCGCGGGGCCGGGTGCCCAGGTACGCCGCCCGGAACTCCTCGTTCGTGAGGTCGGCGAATTGGTTGAGGTCGAGGCGGTACCTACCGTGAGCGCCGGCGTCGGCGGCAGCGTTATGGCCGTCGATGAAGCGGAGGTTATCACGGAAGACCTCGAATCGGCGCTCCCTCTCGGCCAGCGCGTTGTGCGGCCGTCCAGGCGTCGTACATCCGCCGCACCTCCTCCTCGCTACGTTCCAAGCCCGGCACGCCGTGCTCCCGGTCGTAGTTGATGATGGACATGTCCGGCGTGGCGGAGGCACCAACTAGGAGGAGGAGTAGGAGGACGGCGTGTTGGGCCATGCTGGGAGGCGGGAGGAAGAAATGCGATTTTGACAGTGCAAAGGTGCGATTTTTACAGGGAGGATCGAGGAGATAGCGACAGATTCGGAGTCGGAATTGGGGATCAAACATAAACAAAGCGGGGATCATATTAAAGTTGTCATTTTTTTTCTGAAAAAGAAAGGAAGATATAGATATTCCAGGTCAATGATGGAGTAGGGATGAGATATGAACAGCGCAGCAGCATGGGCATTGGATCAAGGTAGATTTGAACACTGTGGCTGAATAAATCAACATGGATCATAGCATGAGCACTCTAACATTCAAGTCAATTTAAAAGTTAGTCTAAAGACGTCATAGATTGCTAAGCCAACATGGATCATTGCATGAGCACTCTAACATCCAAAATACTTCTATGTGCTCTGCCTTTAGTTCGAGGTCTTTGAATACACAAGTATGATATGCTAACTCGAAATAAGATCACATAGGGACAAAGTCGTTATCATGTGTATCAGAGCATCCGCAACGCGCTGTTAATCGCGAATTAACAGCGGACGCTGCTCTCATATATCATGGAGTTGACCTATACTTAGCTTCCATGTCATATCTATTCTTGCATTGGAAGTGATTGTCTTTCATTGGTTGATAGGTTGTAGACCAAGTTAATTTACAAATCCACGTGTGTTCTATAAATTTATTTTAAATGACAAATTATAAGATTCAACTATATTAATGCTAGAAGCTAGTCAGTCTTGTGTTAGAATAACATAGTCACAAGTTGATTTGCTTATGGTCAATTTTCAAATGATCTTAAATTTTTTTAAATTGCTAGCTTCAATAAAAACTCTGTGACTCTAGAAATATAAGGAATCTTAAAATTTTAAGATGTAAATTAATTTACAAATTATCTTTGCAGATGAAATTTAAAACACAACAAAATTTTCTAAATCAACTTGCATCTTGTATATAATAAAAAGATAACAAGTGAATTAAGAATCAACTAGCAGGTCAAAAATATAGAGGATAAAATACTGATTCAAAAACTTTGAAGATTTTAAAAATGACAAATTGAGTGACAACAAAATTTAATTGTATGCTTATGTGAGCAGCAGATGCATGCGTCACCCAACTTACGTATCTAATCTAAGTTACACTATTGTCCTCGACCAACCACATTTGAGTCCAGTCTCGCTTGGTCAACGCAAGAGCTGGGCTCGGAAAAAAACCAAACTCTAGAAGAGAGTGTAGACATACCACCCTTAGTCTTGATTTATCCAAACAAAATGTAGAGGCTACTGAGGAAGTCGTTGATTTTGTTGCTCAATCTTGCCTGTTCAGAAGGTAAGAACTCGGTGGCTGATGTGAAACGTACCCAAAAAGTCAGATCTCATGTCACTATACTTAAGCAGGCTCTTCCAATTTGCTCCCAAGTCAATAGATTTGTGGTTGACCTCGTCCTGACCTGCCAATATATGTGGATGCTACGTATTCTACTGCCAAATGCATGGGAACTCACCCTTTAATCACAATCTTTTATGGCTCCAAATAAATGACAAGAGAAAGGATGTTCTAACCACAAAACCACGAAATAGATAAATATCTTAGGCATTATCACTAGGTCATACAAGAATCAACTCATCTGAATGCCAATAGGTGATTATCAACAGAAATTTCTCTAATTAGTCTTCCAAAATTGACAGAAGAAGGAACACCTGTTTGATTTGTCTAAATAGCCAGTTCAAATGACTACCTATATCGACCTAGTTTAATAATTTGCTAAAATTATTATTATCAATCCGGTTATATGACTTCAGAGTCAATCGATGCCATCAAAATAAAATTCTCAATGCAAACCATGTAAGGGCAAGTGCCCAAAACTTTCATGCAATGGGTGAAGGGGGCAAAAAAGCTAGTCTTAGTTCTCATACCAGAAAATTCAGAGTCTAAAATTCGAAACTACTATTATGATTAAGCAAAAACTTCATTGACAAGTATAACCATACTATAATTCTTAGAGATCAAATTAGCTCAAAGTCAGTCACCAAACTTTGTAGCAACAAACTAGGAAAGTTAATCCAAAAAAATCTGAAATCATAACTTATTAGTTGTCTTATAGAATTAGGTTATTAAGCATCTGAAGATTTGATTTTAGGAACCTGATCTATCATACATCCTAATGTGGTAGATCAGCTCAAGTGCTTCCTTCAATAGAATTATACAACAACAACAACCAAGTCTTATCCTACTAGGTGGAGTCGGCTATGGAACCGTTCCTTCAATAGAATCATAGTTAACAAAATATCATATCCACAATTTGATTCATAAAATTTCTTAACTGCAAAAATCTTACAGCCCCAGGTACTATTAATCTACATGTGGAAACTTTATAAAGAACCCACTAACAGGTCTAAGTTTCAATGCTATTTAATCAGGTGTTTGTGGCGTTTTTCATAAATGATGCATGCTACATAATGCATTCTGTGCCTCTGCTAACTATACAATTTAGGATATGAAGAATGAAATGAACTAATAAAGATGCTAGTTTGGTCTCACTAAGGAGATGGTCATGATTCACATCGTAATGGATAGCAAATCCATCAATCGGAAACAACTTATGCTCAAGAAGGAACTCATCTACAGACACTAGAAAATCAAGATCTGGCATAAATAAACAACTGATTCACACTCAAGAGAGACGCAAAGGGTTAGTGACTGAGCCAGTGGGACCTAACTCACAGTCAAGCTACACTACTAGAAAATGAAAGATTTATCTAAGGATTCAGTATATCAAATAGTATCAGAGTAATTTTTTTTTTTGTCTCAGTAACATTTTTCCTCCAAAAAATTTCAGCAACCCCAAGTTTCTATCATAGATATATTTTATCAAATAAATGAATTGTTTCAATGAAGCATAGAAAAGTGATAAGCATATGAACCTATCACCAACAAAGTGGAAGATATTGTAGACAAACATGGAGATGAAAGCAAAGTTACCAGTTAATAACTTCCAGTAGACAGGATAAACAGCTTACCAGTAATAAGATCAAGCAAATAACCACATTGGATTTGAAGAGTTAATTGGCATACAACTTTAAATACTTGGCTAGATGAAAAGCAGAGAAGAAAGAGCTTGTTTTTCCTTTCATGTATGATTGGAGTTACTACTCCCATGAGACCATCTCCGGATAGTGGATACTACAAAGTTCTTACCAGCGAAAAATCCCATTCGCACCTTCCATGGCAACGGCCTAGAACTACTGCCTGATGGGTGAAGATCAACAACCCCAATTTGATCAATCAACTGCTCATTGTTTTCAAGCGCCCCACTCTCACCAATACTAGGTTCTGGCTGCTCAGTTTGTGCAGCTGTGTCCAAATTGACTGCCACCATCCCTTCCCTGCATGCCATCAGCCAACCTGCAAATTCTGGTGTCACCCCTTGACACTTCTTTACTTTGACTTTAACTAACTTTGGACAACCTTCGGCAAGGGCCTCCATTCCATGATCAGATACTGGGCATCCCTTGATGCAAAGCTTCTTCAAAGCCATGCATTTGGAGGCAATACAAGTAATCTCGGCATCCCCAAAGGTATCGCTGCCACAGATGGCAAGGCGCTCCAAGTTACGGCAGTTACTCGCTATATGCCCTAAGCTTCGTACAGTTGGATTTACAGCAATAAGTACAAGCTCCTGAAGGTTAGGGCACTGTTTTGCAATAGCTATGAGACCCTCATCGCCAATCCTATTGGTCTTCCACCCATCAATATGGATCTTACGGAGGAGGTGACAGCGTTCTGCCATGGCGGAGAGGCCGATATCAGTGCACTCCGGGGTCTTTACAAGATGAAGGATCTCGAGATCGACACAAGAGCAGAGAGCAGCAAGGCCGCGATCACTGACCTGAAGCTTCTCGAGGTGGATCTCAGTGACCCCAGGGACTTCATCGGCTATATCCTCTAGAAGCCTGTCCCAGTCACCGGAACACCTGATTAGCTTTAGGGTTTTGAGGTTGGAGGATCCGGAGATGAGCGGCGCAAAGCACAGACCATGGTATAGTTCTTTCAGACAGATAGATCGGAGGGAGGTAGACGCAAAGATTTTGTTGTCAGTCTCGTTAGCGCCGAGAGCGGGAGGTAGGCCACGCAGCCTCTTGATGGAGAGCTCTTCTAGATGAGAACAGCCACGGACGACGGCCTCAATGCCCTTGAAACCGAAGGTACAAGACCCGACAGAGAGCTTGCGTAGAACAGCACATAGCTCGGCGACGGCAGCCATACCGGCGTCGGTAATGGCATGGCAAGAACGGAGCTTGAGGCGCGTGAGATTGGGGCACCGAGCGGCGATCAGAACAAGCGCTTCATCTCCGATACTCTCGGCGCGGCGTTCACACTTCAGCGCAAGCTTAGCGACGGCGTCAAATCGTGCGAAGATGCCCGGCACGGCATCTCGGAGACCTGCCCGAGCGTCGAGGGCAATACGGTGTCGATTCTGGCCGTCGATCACTAACCATCGCTTGCACACCAGAGAGCACTGCTTTCGGTCGGCGGAGCCAAGGGACTGGAAGACGAGGGCTAGGCATTCGTCTGGAAGTTCGGATGTGTAATCCCTCGCGGAAAGACCGGTGGCATCCTCGCACCAGGGCAATTCTCCTTTGGTCATCGCCGCCGGCTGGCCGATGGCGGCAGATACAAACCTCGCACGGCGACTAGAGGAGGAGGAGGAGGAGGAACAGGAGAGAGCTTTGATGGATTGTGTGGAGGCGGATTGGCCCATTCAGAGCAGTCGGAACGGGGAAAGGAGGCGTCGATGGGATCCGATGACTTCCGCCGCTCTCTCCACCGAGACGAAGAAACGGACTCCAAAAGGAATTCCAATCAAGAACAGGCAAGCTATTGAAATCCGGCATTTTACGTCGCTTCGTTATCTACCTAGCGAATCACGTCACGACTCAACGTCGGGTCCCACGTGCACGGCGCAACGCAGGAATTGGTAGCGATGAAGGTCGTGGCTCGTGTAGTGACGTTGAGTGTTGTCCTCGTAAATATTAGTATTACTTCGAAGGGACGAAGTCCGAGCCGTGACGGCTGGTCCATGCTAGGCAACAAAAGTTGATGAAATGGACGGTAAGGATGAATTCCTTAAGGAAGTTGATTTGGATGGACGGCGGTGAGGAGAAACGGGACGGAGTCGTTAAAAGGTTATGGGCCAGGCCGTTGCAAAATCAACTCGAAATCGTGGAGAGAGACGAAGCAGCAGAGAAATAAATAAAGTAGAGCAATGTAACAACATAAAATTGATCATATAAAATTATTGAAATGATAAATTTTATTTTTTTATCAAAAAAAAATGGAACAATCTTCAACAAACTTTTTTTTTCACCATTAATTCTACAATAAAATTCAAAGTCACTTTCTTTCTTTGGAGCAGATAAATTATTGTTTACTTTAAGAGTTTATTTTTAGCCTTCTCTTAATTTATCACGGAAACATTTATGATGGTACTTTTTAACCGTGACTAGATGGAATTATGATGTATATTAGATTTTGATAAACTTTACAAAAGATAGATCAAATTTTTAATAGGGATTTTTTTTAATGTTTAAATACTTATATACTAAATCAATTCAATATGATAATAATAATGTAACACAATTGATTTGTAATAAAACTAGTTAATTTATATTTACCAAAAATCATAATTTTTTTAATTTATAGGATATAATTTTTTAACTTATTATTGATTATTTTGAGCATGATTAAATTTTAAAATTTTATATTCTTCTTTATATATCTATAGTAATCATGCAAGATTTTATTAACTAATTAGTAAAACTCATAGTTATATCTAGTTGCATCCCTCCTTCCCACTCTTGCCTTCTTAAATGGGACAGTCAACTGCTTGTTATTATATAAGTCGATTGATCTTTTAAATTCAAACATTGCATCTCTAGAATGACTTTTTCAACTATGTATTGATCACAATAGTCGCATTATTATTTATCATCAGTCAACTATTTTCACATCAATCGAGTTCAAAAAATTTTATTCATTCTAACAATATCATCAGTCAATTGTTCATATCCAATAGTGAACTGATATACTACAACCCGGCTTAAATCCCTTCAAATATCAAACTCGGGGTTTCATGGTTCATTAGTCTATTGCTAGTCCATAATAGTTGACCTATACCTCTATTTTAGTCTTACCAAGATTAAATTCTCACTTTGCCTAGTAGTTGATGTGCAATTATTGTAAGTGTACAGTCATCGTCAAATAATAAAATATAGTCCTATGGGATCGTGGAGTCGAGTACCAGTCCACGTGTAACGTAGACTATCTAGACAAATCGAATAGAGAAAATTATTATGAAAATAAATGAAATAAGAAAATAAAGTGAGAAGTTGTGAGAAAATCGATTTTAAAAATAATTCTAGGACTTTGATTTCACCACAATGATCATTGACACTCTATTTGTGATTCACTCGTTTACCTTAATGTTAAATATGCTTAAAGGTGATTTATCCTAAGGTAATCGATATTTCTTCTCAGACAACATCGGTGTATCTACCAAATACGACCCTTACTTTCGTGGTAGCTAAACTAGGGAAAATCGCTTTCTCTTGGAGACTCCTGTTGTTGGTGTAATCGGTCTCCAAAGTTTTGATGGTTTTGTTTGAATAATACGTTTAAGGGAATTTGATCAAAAGTGACCAAATAACTTGATTACAGTTGATAAGTTGAGTGTATAATCTAAGGAAGTCAATGTTGACTTGAAGCTTGGAAGCACAGTGATAAGTCCAAATAAAATGAAATACTTGGCAGTTGGTGAAAAATCCTAAGGGAGTGAACCTTAAATGTTGGTCTTAGAGGTGAACTATAAATAAAGAAAAAATCCTAAGAGAGTGAACCTTAGGTGGTGAAAAGTTTTGAAGGAATGAAATATAAGTAAGAAAAAAAATCTTAGGGGAGTGAACCAGGTAGTGTAAGTCTTGGTTGAGAACTAGGCAGTGGAAGTCCTACGGGGCTAGGCAATGGAGTCTTGTTTTAGAACCAGATAGTAGAGTCCTAGCAGAGCTAGGCAGGGTAAGACCTAGTTAGGAACTAGGCTAACCTAGTTGAGACATAGGTTAAGTCCAAGAGGTTCAGTTGGGAGCTGAACACTTGTTAGTGAAGTTTAAGAGGATCAGCTAAGAGTTAAACACTTAACAGTAAAGAGGGTCGGCTGGAAGCAAAACTTGTATTAGTGTAAGTCCTGGTTGGGCAAAGTAAATCTAATAGGTCAGATAAATTGGGTACTAGGTTTTTGTATAGTTTTTCTTATTGTTTGCTTGTTCGTTTTGTAGGAAATAACAACTGAACAAAGACTCTAACCGGACCAATTGGGAACTAGTCTGAGCGATCGGATCTATGGTCCTGTCGATCAAAAGGTAGTCTGGTCAATCAAAAAGTCTAGTGGACAGATGAGTTTTGACCAAGTGATAGGCCATTAGAGGGTGTTCCAAGCAATTGAAAGACCAAAACTTAGCTCGAAGAGAATTGAGTTCACAGCTGAGTCAATGGAGGTCAAGTCGATCGAAAGAGTGTTGATTGAGTTTTATAAAAGGGAGCCAAGATAGCCTCTTCTAATAACAACTACAATCATCTTCATTCTTGTGGTAAAAAAAAGTGTTCTAAGTTTAGCTAGCTTAATCCGGAAGTGCTAGGATAAGTGCAGCGACACTCAAGGCTTAAGACTGTATTGATTTGTTTGTCTTGTTTTCTTTATTATTAGTACTCGTATTATTTTGATTTTGCTTGTACTTGTTAAAATTGTAAGAGATTTCTCCGCCTCTGAAAATTATCCAGAAAAAATAAAGACACTAATAGACTCACACTTGAGTGCATACCTTGAACGTAGCACCTCTAAGGGGTGTGAACCATATAAATCTTGGTGTCCATTTTCTGCATTATTCATTCTTTATTATTTTGTTGCGTATTTCTAACTAACTTTAATAGAAAAGAAAATGAATGAAGAAAAGATAATTATGTTATTCATCCCCCTCTGGCATCAAATTGATCTTACACCTATCACGAGAACCCCGCGATCCCCTATACCGCTATTGTTATTTGGTCAAGTTAAATCAAGATAAATAATCCTTTACGTTTTGTGATAACCAATGGTATCCTTGAGAGAGTTTGGACTACTTTTATAAACAAACTCTGAAGTAAGTTTATAAGTCGGATAATTAAGTTCATCGCTTGTTCCTTTTTATTTTCTCTATGATATGATAACGCACGCTAGCATTATTAAGATGTACAACATACTAAAATTGAAATTGGATCAACAATATTCAAACACATTATGCGGTAAAAGATAAGAATAGTAAAACATAAGTGTCAACTCAATTTAAATTATTTTTTAATCCTAGCTAGAATTAAGGAAACTATTCCATATAGATGGAGATACAAGCTAAAGACATTAAAAAAATATATTATATAATTCAAAGAAAGAGAGAAGTACAAAGGAAACTCAATCATAGATGTCAATGTCGTCTTTGAGATCTCTCTTGGTAGATGGAATTCTTATGCCCTTTGGAAGACGGCTCTCTCCTGGGATTTCTTGTCACAGGAAACCCTCGATGGGGCTTCTCTTTGAGAGCCCTTCGATCCCTTGAATTGGTGTATGTGTACGGTAATGGTAGCTTCAAGTGCAACATCATATAGAGAGGCTTCAAGATGGTAGACCCTATAGTGGAGGACCCCCAACATAGGCCAAGATTCACGGCGATAGCTCCATTGCTTCCCTCAATGCCCTCCACCTCTCCTACCTCAATTTAACTCACTTCTTTGTGCTTCAATAGACCTTCCTTGGGTTCATCGAGATGGTATTACCATGTGGTTCCTCTATTGCATGCCTCTTTTGTTTGTTTGACATAAAGACCGAATATCCCCTTAAAAATATATACACAGCACACAAAAGGTTCAACCCTCGAGCAACACATTGTTTATTATATGCCTGTGGATTTCAAAAATTCATAGTCATGGCTCATATTCTATTATGAAGATTGATGAAAAATTTTTAAGGAATCACATCGATCATCTAGGATTGTTAAATCATAAAAATTGAATACTTAAATTATAAAAAAATACAGATTTGATATGGGTGTTATATTTCAATAAGAAATATAAAATTACATTAGAGTCATATATTAATTCTAAAAAAATGATCTCTATGCCAGCTCAAATCAAATATGGGCAATGAGATCCACTGCTTCATTCTCCATCCACCTTTTCTTCTTCAATCTTCACCAAAGATAAAGTCGCAACATCATATCCTTGTGCTGTTGTGCAGATCACTAACCCTTTGATTGCAATAAAGCGATAAATAATATAAAGCCACTGACAAGGATCGATCGAGACAAGCGCACGTATAAGATATGTGATTCCAATTGAAGTGCTTCCTCCACAAGCAAAGCACAGCACAACATGGCATATAATGTCAAATTGCAACAGCAAATTATGACATGAAATTCCAGATGGGTCCATTAACGTCAACCTCAACCAAGCTCGACTCAATCGCCATTCATGAAGTTTAGAATCTCATTCTTGTTTTTGATCGATCTTTCATTCTGAGTTAACACGAGAGAGATGCATGACCAAATGTCTTTTCATCACCTACAAGTAAACATAGTAGGTAGATCTAAGCCCCCAAGCTAAGGGCAAACATATCACAAAGGTAGCTAGATTATATTCTAGTTTGAAATTAAGGGTAGTTGGCTGTGTAAACCCTTAATTATTTTGTAGACCATTTAATGATCATGAATTCATGTCCCTCTCTTGAATTCTAGTGGCAGGAGAACTCTCAATTTGTACTCTGCCAACTAATTGATATCCAATATTAATTAACTAACTGGCGAAAACTATTATTTTCTCTCCTGCATGTGCTTAAACATAATAAATTAACTGGCCGTTCGTCCATGGGAAGCCAATTGGACATATACTTAAAATTAGACAAGAGGTTGGTGCCAGCTGAATCACTAGAAGCACCGAGAAAGAGAACACATCAAAACTTGAAAGAAGGCAAGGCAGCATGACAGAAGAAACTTTGTGAGTTAACAACTGAGATGATGGAGATACTATTATATATTCAAGTGGGACCAAATGGGCTTGGAAAACTATAAAAAGGCAAATGAAAATGGTGGTAGTTTGATACTTCGATCGGCTTTGACGACACATACAAAGAAAAAGGAGAAAGAACAAGAGAAAAAGAGCTAGCTAAAGCCATCGAGACTAAGACCTCAAGCAAAGGCTATATATATATATATATCTTGGAAGAAAATGAAGGCTATATCCGGTAAAACGTGAGTGACTTCTCCCACAAAGGCAAGAAGAATAAATGTCTCCAACGCATCAGTATATGTTGAAATAATAAATTTAATTTTTTGTATATATATGAATGTGAATGAATAATATTTATTCATCAACTTTAGAACATATATGCATGGTTCTACTTTCGTCAGATCATATTCAGCTGATTAGCAACCAAATTTTCGAAACCCTTGCAGATGTGGATTAACAAGGGAGAATACGAAAAATCTGGTCCGGCAATTGTCCACCGGAAGTGCTTCTAAAGCTCATCATTACACCATTGTGGAGCTTCAGTCTTGTTCTACCGAGTACTTTTGTTTTGTTTCTGCTTTTGTTTGGTGTTTGGAATTTCAATGACCTGGTTTGGGGATGTATCCAGGTATATATTTGTATTCTTGTGAGACCTATTACGGATTAATATGCTACTATTTTATCACTCAAACAAGTTTTTTTTCTTTAATCACAACGTGTTCGTCTTGCTACTATTAAACTTCTTCCAATAGCTTTCGCCTTTCTCGTTTTTAGAAACTTTAGTAGATATGTTCAATGACATTTCCAGATAATTAACTTGTTCTAAATTATCAACTCCAGTTATGTAGGATGATGTATTATTTTGCTCGAGGTAGCAATTGTGCTATGGTCGAATGGTCCCAATCTGTAAGAACTTTAGGTTTCTGCAAGTATTTCATTATTATATTCGTACATTTTTTTTTGTTGTTGTGTTTACTTGAGAGGAGGGACAGGGAGGCAGTGGAGAGGGAGAGAGAAAACCGGAAGTGAAGCCACAGACTTGATTTTAGCCAAATCATTTAGCGTAAACAGCAAGAAGAAATGGCTAATGAAGTCAAAATGGTTGGATTTTTTTTAAATAAATTTTGATTTCATAAACGTTGAAAATGGAAGAAAAAAAGGAAAAGGAGAGCTCGTTCTATTTTTTTATTTTGATTCTGTATCGTTTTGAAAAATATATTTGAATTCATTTCAAATCGAGTGAGTCTCAAAATCCAAATTACAAAAATAACAAAGTTTCTTCCGATCGAGAAAAAGGCCGCAGAATTATTTTTTAATTATAATTATTTTTTAAAATTATATATATATTTAATGAACTCATTTTTTATCGAGTGACTCAGCGCCCGTTCCCTCCCTGATATTTTTCCTCCTTCAAACAGAATTCATGAAGTGAGTTGGCGGCTGTTCCCTCATATTTCTCCTCCCTTAAACAGAATTCTCCACCTATATAAAGCTTCTTCCGGTCACAGTCGAGATCATTCTGTGTTGTTGTTTGATTTCCCTCGACAGGGCGCTCAAAATCCTACAACCCTTTTCCACCATGGTCAAGCGCAAACTGGGAGCCGAGGAGCAGCCGAGAACGGGCAGCGGCAAAAGATTGAGAGCCATCAACGAGGTCAAGGAAGGAGAAGCAGGAGGAGGAGGAGGAGGAGGAGGCAAAGGCATGAAGGAACATGAAATGGAGCTGCATGACATTCGCTCTGTGCTCCAAAGGTTCTTCGCCTCTGGTTCGATTTCATGGTCTCAGGAAGAGATACTGACTGATCTCCGCATTGAACTCCATATCACGAACGATGAGTATTCGTCAGAGCTAAAAAAGTTGGGATCCCAACTGTCCCGCCGCCGCAACAACAAAGGCAAACTCGCCGGAGGCCGTTCTAAGAGGTTGGCCGTCCCCGGCCGTGATGCGAAGGCGCCACCTAGCCCCGGTGAAGCCCAACCAAAAGATGATTTACAATAATTAGTTTGTGGGAAGCTTTTTAGATTTTCTCTCTTTTTTTTTTTTTTTTTTGTTGTTTTTACCATCTCTATATTTTATCTGTTATCCTTTGTCTATTGGAGATGGCCCAAGTGTTAGTCTACTTTTATGTTTGGAGAGATGGCCCAAGTGGTGAATCCATGATTTGATATAGTCTACTTTTATGTTTGGTTATCGTCATATCGTGTTTTTTCCCCGGCATTTTCGCACCCAATTTTCAAAGTTTTTCAAGAACACATTATACATTGATTTTTATCAAAAATTACACTTACTTTTCAAAAATCCTTCTCAACTATTTCAGTCCTAAATTAACGTAAACAATTATTATTTTTATTTAAATCAAATTAAATTAAACCGAATGAAACTAAATTAAAATAATAATAATAATTTAATTAGTTGATCGACACATACAAAAGCCATTGAGATTTTATTAAAAGATAATTAAACGAATGATCTTTTAAATTTATATATATATATATATATATATATATATATATATATATATATATTTCAATTTTAAAACTTTTATAAAATTTTTTAAATTAAAAAAATAAAAGAAGATTAATAACAAAATTAAAAATATCCTTTAAAAATACCTTATATATATATTTAATATCTAATTATAAGAAATAAGGAAAAGTAAAACAAAATTAATAAAAAATAAAATAAAAACTTAGTTATTTTATCAATACTTTAATATAAAAATCAGTTGAGATCCTTGTTGCAATAGATTTCCATCACAAATTTATGATGGAAATCTGGACCGTTCAATTTTAAAATCAACGGTCGATCGTTAAATCCCTAAACCCTAAATCCTAAATCCTAAATCCTAAACCCTAAATCCTAAATTATAAATCCTAAATCCTAAATTATAAATCCTAAATTCTAAAGCAAATCACTCATTCAATCTACGGCCTAGATTTAATTTTAACTTTAAAATCGAACGATGCAGATTCCTGTCACAAATTTGTGACGGGAGTCTATTGCGACAAGAAGTTTTTTTTTTTATAAAAATCATTGCCAATCTTAACAAATTAAAATATATATCAAATTAATATTATTTACTTTGAATAACCTCCTTAATTTATTTATATAATTTTGATTAAAATAATACTAAGTGACAAAATCAATACTAAAATGATAATGCTTTAATCAAAATAGCACTGAGTTGATGATGCAAAAGTAGTGCCAAAGTAGTTTTTTATTTGTTATTTTTTAATTTTTGTTTCATTTTTTTCTCTCTTTAATTAACTATTAAAAAATAAAAAACTGAAGAACTAATTTAATATTTTTACTTTTATTAACATTATTTTTATTTTTTATTTTTTATTAAGATTCTAAAATTAAAAATATAAATATAAATAAATTTAGAGAACCGTACCATGAATGTTCAAAAAAGTATAATAAATCAATAATATTTTTTATTTTTTACTTATAGTAACGTTCTTTTAATTTTAATTTTTTAATTTTAATTAAGATTCCAAAATTACAAATATAAATATAAATAAATTTAGAGGACCGTACGATGATGCAACAGCATGCTAAAAAGTATGATAAATCATTAGTTTATAGAAATGTATGACCTTTGTTTTGGGGTTGTTAGATGACTTTATTTGATTAATAATAAATTTGTAATACCTTTGGCCTTATGCGCAAAAGGGGATATCGGAGGGAACCAAGTCTTACAACTTGGTACTCCTCTTAGCTTGATGTGCAAAAAAAAGGTATCGGAGGGGACCAATTCTGTAATTGCCATTGGTACATTCTCCCGTTGAGCATTCTTACACGGATGCTTGCCTATAAAAATAATCTCCTTCCCTTCTGGTTGGCTACATAATGTGTCAATACGTCTAAGGTCTGAGACAGGAATCCCGGATAAGACTGAGCGAGACAAAGTGGTTGAGAAAAGACGCCTGAAAGGGTCGGGACGAGAGGACTCGCCGAGACAAGGCATATCCGAGACGAGACGACTGGCCGAGATGAGACATGTCCGAGATAGGATTGGCCTAGACGACGAGATGAATGTCCGAGATAGGATTGGTCGAGATGAGACGACTGGCCGAGATAGGATAAGTCGAGACGAGACGACTGGCCAACGCGCCCTAGGGGGCCCAACTAGGCTGGTATGATCTGAGCCTGAAGTGACAATTATCTCAACCTAATGGAGTTGGATTCCTATTGACCTGTCTTGCCACGTCAGCCAGAACCTTGTCCCCTTATGACTTCTGACATCCGCCACATAGGCTTAATCGTTGAACTCCACATTGGTTCGTTTTGACCTGCCTTGCCACATTGGCCAAAATCTTGTCCCCTGTACGACTTCTGACATCCGCCACATAGGGTTGATCCTTGACCTCAGTGGAGAGGGGGAGAGAAAGCAGAATGTCGGGCCGATTACGATTCAAGGGGTCTGAAACCGGCGGATTGAACCACCGGTTCCAATAGCAACCGCCGATTTGAATTTTTTTTATTTTTTATTCAACTGTTAAGGTCATTTGATCATTTTTTTTATCAATGGTTATGATTTAATATCTGTTCAATATATTTGTATATAAAATATATTTATTTTTATTTAATTAAATTATAATTTAACACCTGGGGATCGAATCAAGATATTCCGGGACACAAGCGCATATACTCACCACTGTTCTACAACGCTTTTTGTTTATAAAATTAATATAATTATATATATACTATATTTATATTTATTTAATTCAAATCCATTTTAAGACGCCGTTGATGGGGAACGAACGCAATTCTCACCGGTCTTGAAATACGCACTACTAAACTACATCGACTTTTCTCTCTTTTTTTCAATATTTCTTTTATATACTTTTTAAATTTTTAATTTTTTAATATAATAATCTTGAACCGTCGCGAAACGTGAACCGGCGGTTCCGAACCGTGAACCGTAACCGTCTTGAGCGGTTAAGGTTAAGGGTCGACCTACCATGAATTATCGAACCGGCGATTTCGAACCGTCGGTTCTAAACCGTGGTCGGATCTAAGTGAAACCGACTTGATTTTAGCCAAATCATTTGGCGAAAACAGCGAGAAGAAGTGGCTAATGAAGTCAAAATGGTTGGATTTTTTTTAAATAAATTTTGATTTCATAAACGTTGAAAATGGAAGGAAAAAGGAGAACTCATTCTTTTTTTTTAAATTTTGATTCTGTATCATTTTGAAAAATATATTTGAATTCATTTCAGATCGAGTGACACTCAAAATCTAAATTTCAAAAAATAACAAAGCTTCTTCCGATCGAGAAAAAGGCCATAGAACTATTTTTTTAAAAAGAAAATTATAATTATTTATTATATATATATAAAAATATATATATGTGTATATATATATATATATATATTAAACTCATTTTTGATCGGGTGACTCAGCGCGAGTCCGTTCCCTCCCTAATATTTTTCCTCCCTCAAACAGAATTCAGTGAGTTGGCGCCCGTTCCTTGATATTTCTTCTCCCTCAAACAGAATTCTCCACCTATATAAAGCTTATTCTGATCACGGTCGAGATCATTCTGTGTTGTTCTTTGATTTCCGTCGACAGGGCGCACAAAATCCTGCAAATCTTTTCCACCATGGTCAAGCGCAAACTGGGAGCCGAGGAGCAGCCGAGAAAGGGCAGCGGCAAAAGATTGAGAGCCATCAACGAGGTCAAGAAAGGAGAAGGAGGAGGAGGAGGCAAAGGCATGAAGGAACATGAACTGAAGCTGCACAGCATTCGCTCTGTGCTCCAAAGGTTCTTCGCCTCTGGTTCGATTACTTGGTCTCAGGAAGAGATACTGACTGATCTCCGCATTGAACTCCATATCACGAATGATGAGTATTTGTTGGAGCTAAAAAACTTGGGATCCCAACTATCCCACCGCCACAGCAACAAAGGCAAACTCGTCGGAGGCCGTTCTGAGAGGTCGCCCGTCCCTGGCCGTGATGTGAAGGTGCCACCTAGCTCCGGTGCCAACCAAAAGATGATTTACAATAATTAGTTTGTGGGAAGCTTTTTAGATTTTCTCCTTTTTTTTTTTGTTTTTTTACCATCTTTATATTCTATCTGTTAGAGCATCCACAACACTCTCTCATTAATAACACCTGAATATTAATAAAAAAATAAAAAAAAATACATGTGAGGCTCACCTCACTGCCATGAACGCGTTCAAAAGTATTAACGAGTTCATGTGGACCCACCACATTGTGTATTAACATGGTGTTATTAACGCCTCCATTAACAGCGTTGCAGATGCTCTTATTCTTTGTCTATTGGAGAGATGGTCCAAGTGGTCAATCCATGATTTGATATAGTTTACTTTTATGTTTTGTTATCGTCATATAGTGTTTTCCCCCGGCATTTTCGCACCCAATTTTCAAAGTTTTTCAAGAACACATTATATATTGATTTTTATCAAAAATTACATTTACTTTTCAAACTATCCTCCTCAACTATTTCAGTCTTAAATTAACGTAAAAATTTATTATTATTATTTAAATTAAATTAAATTGAACCGAATGAAATTAAATTAAAATAATAATAGTAATTTAATTAGTTCATCGACACATACAAAAGCTATTGAGATTTTTAAAAGCCCAATTGTTTATTAAAAAATAATTAAACTAATGATCTTTTAAATTTATTTTTATATATTTTCCAATTTTAAAACTTTAATAAAAATTTAAAATTTTTAAAAATACAAAAGAAGGTTAATAAAAAATTAAAAAATCTTTTAAAAATAAATTTTATTTATTTATTTATTTAATGTCTAATTATAAGAAATAAGGAAAAGTGAAACAAAATTAAAATAGGAATGATATCTTACTAGCATTCTGAGTGACTCCTTAACTTGGACTCAAAGTCTGTGGTATTTTGAATTGTTTGTTAACATAGACAAAGTAAGAAAAACCTCTGAAATGATTTTAATATTAGGCATTGGATAAATAATAGTTCTGAATCGAATCTCTTTAGAAAAGAAGATATTTTGTCTCATGATAATTTGCTTCAGTCCCCTTACGAAACTTTCTTTATTGGGTTAGTCATATATTTCACATGTTTCTAGTGATTTAGATGGCATCATCAAATGACACAAGTCTTGGATAAGAATATACTAGAACACCCTTGTTGACGATCCTGCACTCCAACAACATCTAATTAATATTCCTCGAATAATGTGATATCTCACACCGAATAAATCTTTAACCCTTCCTCCACTTAATAAAGTACAAAGTGTTCTTATAAATTATAACCAATACCAAGTATATAAGCAGTGATTTCAAATTTAGAGGTTAATGATACTATGACAACTTTACATAAGGCAGAGTTTGAATTTTAAGGGTGATAGTGGAAAAGTTGATAGATAAATTACCCTTACTGTCACTCTATAGAACTGTACATGAGGTTTTCACCTCATACGGCTCCTCATTTAATTCGTTTAAAATAATTGAATAATTTTCTTCATTTGAGAATCTTTTCGTTATTCCATCTCGTTCTAAAGAGTAATTAAGATCAATTCAGTCACATTTTTATGTTTTAATGGAACACTTTTCATTTTTATCAAAAAAGAAAGGTTATTCTTTTTACCAAACATATGCTACCAAACATGCGCGGATTAAATTACAATCTTATAATCTTATAATAAGATATTTTTTACCATAATATTCCTCTAATATAAAATAAATAAAACTAAATTGAATCTCAAATTTCAAACACGATGAAATTTATTTAAAGTAAAATATATTTTATTTAATATGTATAATCATGAATAATCATTGGCTCAATATAAGCAGTGTATAATAGTTCGTACTTTCTACTTATGGATATATTTTTTTTTATAAATAGAAAAGCATTCTATATATTTTTTGTGAATCTAGAATAATGATAAAGTTTAGTAAGAATCAAATTTATTTAACTTGATATTTTATCATATGAATAAAATATATTTATAAAAAATGATTGCTAAAGACTCATTTAAGTCTCATTATTCAAGATGCATGGTCAATCATGAAGATAGATATTTATATAATATAATAAATAAAAAATTTATAAAACTAAACTTTTTTAATTTTAATTTAATATGTTTAATTTAGAAATTAAGTAAAATTCATTATTAATCAATTAACTTCATTCAACGACCCCAAACAAAAGGTTATACATTTCTATAAACTTTTAATTTAACATACTTTAATTTTTAGAATACTGTTACACTCATGATACAGTCCTCTAAATTTATTTATATTTATATTTGTAATTTTGGAATCTTAATAAAAAAATTAAAATTAAAAGAACGTTAATAAAAGTAAAAAAAATTTAAAGAAATTATTGATTTATCATACTTTTTTAAATACCGTTACATTCATGGTAGGGTCCTCTAAATTTATTTATATTTATATTTTTAATTTTGGAATCTTAAAAAATAATTAATTAAAATTAAAATAATATTAATAAAAGTAAAAGTAATTAAATAAATTAGTTCTTCAGTTTTTTATCTTTTTTTTAAATAGTTAATTATAAGAGAGAAAAAAATAAAACAAAAATAAAAAATTATAAATACAAAAATTACTTTAGTACTACTTTGGCATAATCAACTCAGTGCTATTTTTATTAAAGCAATATCATTTTAGTACTGATTTTGTCACTTAGTATTATTTTTTATCAAAATTATATAAATAAATTAAGGAGGTTATTCAAAGTAAATAATATTAATTTGATATATATTTAAATTTTTAAGATTGACAATGATTTTTATATTAAAGTCTTGATAAAATAACTAAGTTTTTATTTTATTTTATTTTGATTAATGTTGTTTCACTTTTCCTTATTTCTTATAATTAGATATTAAATAAATATATAAAAGTTATTTTAAAAGATTTTTTAATTTTTTATTAATCTTCTTTTGTATTTTTAAAAATTTTAAATTTTTATTAAAGTTTTAAAATTGGAAAATATATATAAATAAATTTAAAATATCATTTCGTTTAATTATTTTTTAATAAAAAATTGGGCTTTTAAAAATCTCAATGGCTTTTGTATATGTCGTTGAACTAATTAAATTATTATTATTATTTTAATTTAATTTCATTCGATTCAATTTAATTCGATTTAAATAAAAATAATAATTGTTTACGTTAATTTAGGACTGAAATAGTAGAGAAGGATATTTTGACTAGTAAGTGTAATTTTTGATAAAAATCAATGCATATTGTGTTCTTGAAAAACTTTGAAAATTGGGTGCGAAAATGCCGGGGAAAAAACACGATACGACGATAACCAAACATAAAAGTAAACTAAATCAAATCATGAATAACAGATAGAATATAAAGATGGTAAAAATAACATAAAAAAGAAGAAAATCTAAAAAGCTTCCCACAAACTAATTGAGAAATAAAATGTAAGATAAAAAAGTTCAACATTAAACCAACATGACATATCCATGCAGTGAAACCCATAATTATACAGTTGAGTGTGTTTAATTTCATGTTGGACTTTTTCATGCTACATATCATTGCTCAACTAATTATTGTAACTCGTCTTTTGGTTGGGCTTCATGGGGACGGGGACAACCTCTCAGAATGGCCTCCGGCGAGTTTGCCTTTGTTGCTGTGGCGGTGGGACAGTTGGGATCCCAAGTTTTTTAGCTCCAACAAATACTCATCGGTTCGTGATATGGAGTTCAATGCGGAGATCAGTCAGTATCTCTTCCTGAGACCATGAAATCGAACCAGAGGCGAAGAACCTTTGGAGCACAGAGCGAATACTGTGCAGCTTCAGTTCATGTTCCTTCATGCTTTTGCCTATCCTCCTCCTCCTCCTCCTCCTCCTGCTTCTCCTTCCTTGACCTTGTTGATGGCTCTCAATCTTTTGCCGCTGCCCTTTCTCGGTTGCTCCTCGGCTCCCAGTTTGCGCTTGACCATGGTGGAAAAGGTTTGCAGTATTTTGAGCGCCTTGTCGACGGAAATCAAACAGCAACACAGAATGATCTCGACCGTGACCGGAAGAAGCTTTATATAGGTGGAGAATTCTGTTTGAGGGAGGAGAAATATTAGGGAACGGGCGCCAACTCACTCGATGAATTCTGTTTGAGGGAGAAAAAATATCAGAGAGGGAACGGACGTTGAGTCACCCGATCAAAAATGAGTTCAATATATATATATATATATATATATATATATATATATATAATTTTTTAAAAAAAATATATATTTTTAAAAAAAATTATTCTACCGCCTTTTTCTCGACCAGAAGAGGCTTTATTATTTTTTGAAATTTCAATTTTGAGACTCACTCGATTTGAAATGAATTCAAATATATTTTTCAAAATGGTACAGAATCAAACTTTTAAAAAATAGAGTGAGCTCTCCTTTTCTTCTTTTTTTTCTTCCATTTTCAACGTTTATGAAATCAAAATTTATTTTGAAAAAATCCAACCATTTTGACTTCATTAGCCACTTCTTCTCGCTGTTTTCTCTAATTGATTTGGCTAAAATCAAGTCTGTGGCTTCACTTCCCGGTTTCTCTCCCCCTCTCCACTGCCTCCATGTCCCTCCTCTCAAGTAAACACAACAACAAAAAATGTACGAATATAACAATGAAAGACTTGCAGAAACCTAAAGTTCTTACAGATTCGACCATAACACAATTATTGCTACCGCGAGCAAAATAATACATCATCCTACATAACTGTAGTTGATAATTTAGAACAAGTTATCTGGAAATGTCATTGAACATATCTACTAAAGTTTCTGAAAAACGAGAAAGGCGAAAGCTATTGGAAGAAGTTTAATAGTACGTATAGTAAGACGAACCCGTTGTGATTAAAGGAAAAAAAAACTTGTTTGAGTGATAAAATAATAGCATATTAATACGTAATAGGTCTCACAAGAATACAAATATCTGGATACATCCCCAAACCAGGGCATAGAAATTTCAAACAAAAGCAGAAAAAACAAAAAAGTACTCGGTAGAACAAGACTGAAGCTCGATCCACAATGGTGCAGGTAATGAGCTTAGAAGCACTTCCAGTGGACAATTGCCGGACCAGATTTTCCGTATTCTCCCTTGGTAATCCACATCTGCAAGAGTTTCGAAAATTTAGTAGCTAATCACTGAATATGATCTGACGAAAGTAGAACCATGCATATGTTCTAAAGTTGATGAATAAATATTAATTGAAGGTCAACACACCTCACAAAAATTACTTATTACTTTATTAGTAGCATTGGGGTCTTAAGTCTCCTATGAATCGAAATATAATCATACAGCGTTGAAAAAGCAAGACTCATTAATGAATAGCGAGAAAAGAATTAATCTTGCATTTGGCACTCTACTACAGTCATGAGCGGGAGCCACTTTCATGCCTACTCAAGCTGTAGCCCGGGGCTCAACGGCGTTGAAAATGAGATAAACTCTGATTTACTATGGGAGAAAAGAAAAAAAGAGGAAGATTAGCCAGGGTGGTAGCATCAAGATCTGTGTTCGTGGCCCACAGCTCAACCCGGGTAAACCACCGGGCTAGCTCTACTATTGACTATAGTCATGACCTAATTTCCATCCACTGTTTCGACTGTTCTGATGTCGTGATCCAATCCCTCAATTCTTGATTTTCTTATCTTAACACTTACACTTTACTTAGTGGATCAAAAACTAGGATGATCACTGACCCTAGGAGCCAGCACACGATAATATATAATTCATGTTTGAGAGCCAAGGTCGTAGAGGTAGTTCTTTTTATTTCCATCGACAATTTCATAATATATATCATTTATAACTTCGTCTAATAAAATATGTAAGTCCTCTCTCTCTATAGTAGGCTGAGATGCCTTTACAACTCGATGAGTCATATTGTCCTATTAAAAAAAATATTATTATCTAATATATAATTAATAAAGCTAGTCAATATTAAATGTGAACTGTAATAAAGTTTATATTTTTACATTTATAGTCTTTGATCAAGCATCGACAAAAGTATTATTCTTTTTTTTGTGAGTATTGCAAAATACCTTTTGATAAGTACCAAGTATATGTAAAGTATTTGTCTACAAATATAAAATATTTTATAAATTAAAATAAGTTGATTAATAATTATAATTTTTTTTATAATATTATTTATAAATTCATCAAGTCTATTGTATGCTCTACAATATATAAATCTTTTCTTGCATTATTTTGTAAAGGGCAGCAATAGAACAAATAGAAAGCTAAGCCTCATCCTTCTGAAATTGAATGGAAGCAAATAGATAGGTGAATAATTTTCTTCATCTTGGATGAAATTAATTATTGAACGGTTTAGTCCACTAAAACACTAAGTTTATCTTCCACTATGCAATTATTATTCCTAATTTTATGTCCCTCTTAGTAATCATAATTCTCAATATCCATTGCATTTCTCCCAATAAATTTTAAAATTTTTTTATGATAAATGATATTAAAGTAAATATGACATTTATATTACAGAAGTTATATAATATTATGAATTTGGAAAAAAAAATCTTTTCCTTTGGAGGGAAATTATAAAAAATATGAAAATTGTTCTGTATATTTTATATATATGATACTATAACTCATTGCATATTTATATTTAGTCCTTTATTTGGGTAATTTAGATGATTTTTACTACTTCTCCAGATAAGTCTCATTTAGTTTCACTTGCACTCATGAATTTCAAGCTCATTCATCACTTGATGACTTCTAGATAACGAAAATTCAAATTTTATTTAGGATAGTATTATATTTGAGGAGTTTAAAAAATATACTATGTTAGATCGTCCATTAGGACTTATACATCCTTTTTGCAATCAAAAGGATGTTGGACATCTAGATTGACCGTCATATGCGCTTCCCGATTTATCTTGTGGTCGATGGAAAACTTCAAATTACCAGACCGGCCACTCCTAAGGATTGAGTCCATGAAACTCGTCTAAATTTAATTTTTTTTATCGATAAAATTTTTTTATGAAATCAGAACAATCACTTCTGAGAATTGCAACTCCACACGAGTTAGAACGATTAAACCCTACAATTAGAAGAAATGGGATTGGAATCCCATCGGCACAGAAATTTGCAGAGGAAATTCATAAAAGATCCACAACATACATAGCAGCTAAAAATGATAAAAATCGGACTTTTTAAAAATTGATCATCATCGCCCACAGCTATCTTCTCCTCCCTTGGTTGTCTTTAGAATTTAGCTTGCCAAAGAAGCCTAAGGAGAGGAGAGCCAGTGAGAGCTGGACCTCGTCCTTGCCATTTCGCGTCTCGGGCCGCCGGTACACGGACGACGTCGATGCGGCGGACGACGGGAGGAAAAGAGATGGGGAGCCGGCGGCTGGGCGATGCCCCATGAGCGGAAGGATGTAGAGCGAGTGGAGGCGGCGGAACCCGCCCAGGGCTAGCACTACCGACCGGAGCTGCAGCTCGCTGTAAGGAAGCTTGACCCAGTCGCGGGTGCACACCACCTCCCAGAGCCGATCGTCCTCAGCCAGGCGCCTCCAGATCCGGCACACGCAGGCCGCCCTCCCCACCGTCCGCGCGTCCGCTCGCTTGAGCACCTCGAGCACCAGGTCCTCGCCGATCTCCGGCACCGGATCGGCCTGATAGGGATCTGTCTCTCCTGCGGCGGATCGGAGCCGCTTTTTCTTCTCCTCGCGGGGGGAGATCGGGCAACCGTCTACAGCGTCGGATGATCCATCGATCGAGCATCTCTTCATCGATCTTCCCTCGGTCGATTCCCTTGTCTTCTGTCCTCTGATCGTACTCTCTTCTTTTGACAAGGATATGATATTGACCTTTTTCCATTTTGATACCAAATGAAATGTTAAATTACTTACAAAGCCCTATCCCTCGGCTACCAAATCATTTTAATTGACAAATATATAGAAATTAAATTGGAGGGGTGTTAATTTAAATGGTGCGCTTATAAATAGATTATATCATTCATATCATATAATAAATTATAAAAGAAAATTTTGAAATAAATTTTTAAAGAATATAAAATAATAAAATTAGCTAAGCTCTTTAAAAGTTAGATAATATGAAATTATTAGTGCTTTTCAAATAAATAAGTTTATAAATGTATAGTATCGATTTATATTAACTTATTCATAAAGTGTCATTTTGAGATTTTATTTTTAATAATTTAATTTTTTTTAGATTATTTCGGTCAAGCCAAAAAAAAAACCAACTTCACAGAAAAAAAAAACAAGACTGCAAAAATTTAAAAATGAAAATAATATAAGACAACTATAAAACAGTGCTTAAAGTTATCATTGCTCAGCCAAATTTTCTATGCAATTAATATCCTATATAGTCTCTGTTTCAAAATACCCATAGTTCACTATGCCCTAAAAAAATTAGTTTTTATAAAATAAAAATTAATTGAGTGTCTTAAAAAGTCTACAAATTAACAATTCATCTAAAGCTTATTTTGCTTAAAAATTTTATAAGTGCTAAAAAAAAATCTAAAAAGGAGTAAAACAATCTAAAATGAAAGTGAGATATGTTATTATACATCAAGCTTTTATCTAAAAATACCTTTAAGAAAAAACAAAAAAAAATCTGAACCCCAAACAAGGGAAGAAGACAAACACGAATGTCAAAACACCCTAAGTAATATACCCCTTAATAAGAAATCAAGCCAGATCCAACAAAAGGTCAAGCTAAATCCAACAAGAGGTCAAGACTAGTCGAGATCAGTAGGTCTATCAGGGGCCCTGGGCTAGACAAGTGGTGGGGGGTACCTAATAGACCTATTGACCGGGTCACCGGGAGCCTACTTACCTAGGTGTTTGTCTAATTATCCAATGGCTTGACCTCTTGCTAAGGGTGCTACTTTTAGGATTTGATAACATTGTTGTTTACCTTCTTCTCCTACCCTTGACCTTTGCAGCTGACTTGCTCATTATGTTTAAAGGAGATATTATATCAATTGGCAATCTTGTAGGAATGTCTTGATGATTTTGAAAAATCTTCAAGGCTTACTATAAATATTATGAAGTCTGCACTATACAAGATAGAACTTACAAGATTAGAGTTGAAGGACATACAAATGATCACAAGGTTCCAAGGGGTACAATCTAGGAATTTACTGAATTGAAATTACAAACGTAACTTCAAACTTATCTATTAGATGGCCTAAGTTGATAATCTCATGTCGGGTTGTCCGAACACTAATGGGACCTTGATGGTGGACTACCGAGTACCTAAGTTGATAATCTCATGTCGGGTTGTCCGAACACTAATGGGACCTTGATGGTGGACTACCGAGTACTTTCTAAGCCCGAGTGGGAAGCTATGTGATGAGTATTCCTGAGTGTCTATTTCCCTAGTCCAAGTGGGAAGCCGAGTCCGAGTAAGGATGTTACTCGATTGCCAAGGTCGTGTGAGTCGAGGGTCGAGCCGAGAAGCTGAACGACTCGAGTAGGTTACTGTGTTGGGACACCAAGTGTTCGAATGCCAAATGTCCCTCGAGTCCAAATGGGTCATGTATGTTCTGGGAAAGCAATGCAAAGTACTTGGGAATAAATCCCGAGTTCGTGTGGATTTCCCAATGCTCAAAAAGAGAGAAGCCGATGTTTGCATTCAACGTAGTTTTCTTAAAACAAATTCATCTCCCTCTGACTGTGCTTGGAGGTTACAAGAGATGTCTGTTTCCCAGGATACAAAGACTGACCGTGATCATCACCGAGCACGGATCAGTCACAGCGAACTCAGCTTGTACTTGACGCTATCATAATGATTCTGTTGAGTGAAAATGCACGATAGAGAAAAAGAACAGGAAAACGAAGTGGATGAATTTCTTACTATTGCTTCTACTCTATTCTGCACGAGATAATAACCTCCTTATATAGGAGCTCTATACCTTCGCTATAGTAATTACAGCCGAATAAAAATCATTCATTGCATTTACTAGCCGAAGATAATGAGAAAATTACTAAATTAAAATTACAAACACAACTTCAAACGTATCTACTAGATGTAGCATTTATTGTAATTTTGCTTTACAACTGGGTTACTCTCCTAAAACAGTTTTCCAGTTTTATTGGGCTAAAACTTCCTTTTCCATCAACTGCTTTGAAATGTGGCTTTCCTTGTTCCATAAAACGTCTCTTTATCCCGTCTTTCGAGTTGACTAATCTTGAGGATGATCGATTTAGTCCTATAAAAGTTTTCCACTGACTATCAGCTGGGTAAATCAAAAAATTCAGGGTTCTTAAATCAATCGCTCATTGAGGAAAATTCATCCGATAATTTACCTTAGTTGGGACTCAATCCTTATATGTCTAAAAAACTACACGGGCGCTCTGCCACTGTACCGTAGTCTTGGGGGCCTACTTGCTATCTTTACTGTAGTAAAAGATAGAATCCGTCACTCCAGCGGCTCCACACGATCAACCCCATGACCATATATGAGGAGGTAAATCGAGAAACTGCGATTGACCACTACAAGGAGGACATTGTCTCGACTTCGTTGAGATTTTCACCCTTGCCCATTGTAATAAATCCGTCTCACAGTAATCAATTTAATCATGCCCCGGGATTACCATCTTGAATGATTCCATGGTAAGATTATCATAGATACGCAAAGAAATAGAAAAAAGTATTTATGATAATTATATGGTCATATTAATATTGGCAAAAATTTTGTTAGAAAATCATTGCAACGGATAGCAACAAAAGTTTGTCGTAATATTTGCATCCATTCGTAATAAAATATATATGCGACAAAACTTGAAAGTACTATCATAATTATGATGATATATACTTAACTACAATGTCTTAAATTATTTTTGTAAAGTCATCACAAATTACAACCATTTCAAAACCTATCACAGATGAATTATTACAGAATGACTAAATTTAATTTTTAGTGCTCGCATTTATCCTTAACTTGGAGAAAATTTCCGATCACACGTGCATACTCATGTGCCTGTGTCACACATAGGTGCACAAGCACGTATGCACATGTAAGAAAAATCACACGTGAAGTACTTAAGTATAGTGCTAACATACATACATATATACATGTTTAAAAGTACGAATCGACTATCGGTGAGGTAGCATACATATACATGTATACATTTGCACATTCTAAAAAATGTTCTTATGCACACATATATAAACTACTTAATATTATCAGGTGATACATGACTATTTATTATTATTTTTTGATCTTAATTAGTGTCTAAATAAATTGTAGAAATGATGTCAGTACCTAGCGGTCAGCTATTCTAAAAGTTGTACTAAATAATTTTTGCAAGATTTTAACAACCACATATACCCATATCTAGAGGTGTCAACTAAGGCAAGCCTTATTTTGTGGCTTGACCTACTTAATTTGATATGATCAGTTGGGTCATTTCCACCCTAACCCTAATATAAATTGGCCACATAATATCAGGCTTAATAGTAAATGTGAATCTATATATCTTAGGCACCAACAACATAAATGGAGATTGGAAGGCCCAACGTAACCAATGCCCAACTCTATTGGATAATAGGACCCCAACCTAACTATTTCTTTTATAAATAACTAATACTGATTACAAATATTTAATTAAAAAATATCTATTCTAATATCATATTTTAATTTTTAAAATTATTTTAGTATTTTTTTTAAAAAAAAACGTGCATGGAAGTAACAGAAAGGAGGTGAAACGAGCCTTCAATGAACACTGACTGGCATCAACCAAGTTCACTGTCCTTGACCAACCTGGATTGATCGATCTCAACCGCTTCCACTCTACACATCCCCCTCCGATGGCAACAGCACCTATCCTTGAATGGAACCTCTTGCCGCCGTTGGTTTGCAGCAATGCATGCGTAGCTCCAAGGGATCGGAGTACGTAGGTAGACGATCGCTCCTGTAGAAGAGTAGAAGTGGAGGTGAATGCGACCGATCGAGAACAAATAATTAAGATGACTGCAGCAACTAAACTAATTGCGACGATGGTTAATTCAAACTGCAGAGGCTGATTTCATCTTAACCATAGCATAGCGCAAAGAAGGACCTCCAGTTTGATGTGTCCAGCAGTGCGGGGAGTGATGGAGCCTGCCTGGGAACTAGGATAATCCTGAACATTCATTAGTTTTCTCTCCTCATTTGTTGCTTTTTGACTAGCTAGTTTTCGCCAGTTAGTTTTTTAAGTAAAGTTTTTTTTATTGTTTTATAATTTAGATATCTAATTCTTACAATCTGATCATTTAAATAAGATTTAAGTTCTAGTTAACTAAGGTTTCTGAAGTGTACAGTAAAGATTCAATAGATATTTGCAGACGTTTTATCAGATTAATTAACTTGCCTAGCTAGTTTTGTTTCTCTCCGAGATAATTAACTATATATATCGAACTAAGACTTCAAGTTTTTCACGTTCTCCTTATCGCTAGCGAATATATAATAATGAACATGCAATTCAACGATGAACATGCAATTCAAGTAAAGTAAGCATCCACAGTCAAAAATTTTCTGGCACAAGTAGAGGATCCAAGTTCAACAGGTACCAAATTAAGTTAGGTGTAACATTGAATCCATTTGTCCTTTCTATGCGTGTCGTTTGGACTTCCTCTTATTCATCTCCACATGTATAGGCACTTTAATCCTTCTCCTATACATTTAATTTTATTAATCAACTTTTAATTACGTGTTGTTAATTTTGCAGCAGAAGCCAAATATACGTACACATCTCTCCTGCTAGTATTAGTTTTTTGTCTCTCCAATAATTAATTGCAGCCTTCCCTTGTTTCCTTCCTTACTTTCCTATGTTGTAGGTTAAAAGTCACACCGACCAACCTCTTTAATTTGGTTTCAAAGCATAAAGAACAATAATTAAAATCACTAATTAAACTTCAGCTTCTTTTCAAGAAAAAGAACCTTAACCAACTAATCAAGACATTGAACTACACCATACTCATTGCTAATTAATCTATTTCCTTCATGCATGGTATAGAAAAGAGTTGAAAAATCAAAATATCAAAGCATATAATTGTGTCAGTTTTTTTCTATCACGCTTCTTTTAATTTTAATTATCTGTTTTGTTAGGCGCATATGAGGAAACGCTAACCATGAGGGATTAATTGTAACTATCAATATTGCCAGTTTGGTGAACAGGATACACTTCCAAGATAAATATATACTGTCGAAGAACAAGATGCAAAAGCATAATTAACTATCTGATTAATTAACAACTTGATGGCTCTTTTTATCCCCTTCATCCTCCTCTTAATTGCCACCTCTGCCGTATCAGCTTCCTTCGACTACAGGAATGCCCTCTCCATGAGCCTCCTCTACTTCGAGGCGCAACGCTCCGGCCACCTCCCTCACCACCACCGCGTCCTTTGGCGCGGCCACTCTGGCCTTACCGACGGCCTCGAACAAGGAGTATTAATCACTCGATGCTATTCATATCTTATGAATAAGTTGGAGTACATTACCCATAATTCTGTTTGCGGCAGGTTGATTTGGTCGGAGGATACTACGACGCTGGCGATAATGTAAAGTTCGGCCTGCCCATGGCTTTCACGATAACCATGCTGTCGTGGAGCGTGGCGGAGTACGGCGACCGCATCGCTGCTGCAGGGGAGTTGGAGCACGCGTTGGAGGCCATCAAATGGGGCACCGATTACTTCATCAAAGCTCACACTCATCCCCACGTTCTTTGGGCTCAAGTAATTAATACTCGAACGTGATCATGCATAAACTAGTAAACTACATACCGTTTGATCGTTAATTATGATTGATTTATTGCCGGAAATATGATCTATAAATTAGGTGGGCGACAGCGAGAGCGACCACTACTGTTGGCAGCGGCCGGAGGACATGACCACGTCGCGACAGGCCTACAAGGTGGACGAGGAGCGTCCCGGGTCTGAAGTCGCGGGGGAGACGGCGGCGGCCATGGCGGCGGCGTCGATAGTGTTCAGAGACGTCAACCCACATTACTCTCACGTCTTGCTACACCACGCTCAAGAGGTTGAATACATCTCTTAATCTATTGATTTAAATAATTAGAAGCAACTTAAAATCAGACCATCATCCAAATTTGAATTGAAGTAGTTATTCGAGTTCGCGGACAAGTATAGAGGAAGGTACGACGAGAGCATGGAGGCGGTGAGAGATTATTATCCGTCAATGAGCGGGTACGGCGACGAGCTGCTGTGGGCGGCGCTGTGGCTCCACCGGGCGGCCGGGAGGGAGGAGTACTTGGACTACGTGATCCGAAATGCCGAGGAGCTGAATGGAACGAGGTGGGCCATTTCGGAGTTCAGTTGGGATATCAAATATGCTGGTGTCCAGATTCTCGCTTCCAAGGTATTTGCATAAATTCTTCTCTTAAATTTCAATCAAAATATTTGTTTGCTTATAGTTGAAGTTAATTCGGCGATTTAGACCAGAATTCAAATTGATAGAAATTGGTTTATATGTCCATATACGCGTATACCGTGCGCATCGCATCAACTCCAAATTATTACCACCAAACACCAACCAACGTGAATGATTTTTTTTTAATTAGCTAAAATATCAATATCAGATATGATTTCCAATGATATCGGCATTTTTAATGTTGAAAAAGTGAAAAATGGTTATATGACTATTGACAGACGTCGAAATGTAAAACGAAAATGACAATTCAGGCAAATTTCTCATAAGGAAAATTTTCAAAGTTCACACCTCAGTTTCATTTATTTGAAAAGATATCTGTTAAAATTTTAACAGATATCTTCGTAAATTACTTGTCAGTGAATATTGAACATAATTGCTATTTCTTCGTAAACTTAGAACTTTTAACAGAAAGTTCACCAAATTAAAATTTGTTGTCAGCTGTTGACGGAAAGGAGGCAGCTAAATGAGGATCAAGTGAGAGTGCTGGAGCAGTACATGTCCAAAGCCCAGTACTATCTTTGTGCCTGCCTCGACATGAACCTCGCCGGCGACAACGTCGATCGCACCCCCGGCGGCCTCCTCTTTGTCCGCTACTGGAACAACATGCAGTACGTCGCCGGCGCCGCCTTTCTCCTCGCGGTCTACTCCGACTACCTCGACGACCGCGAGGAGTTGAGTTGTCCGATGGGCTCGGTGAGCCGCGAGGAGCTTCTCGGCCTGGCAAAGGCGCAGGCGGACTACGTGTTGGGGTCGAACCCGGCGGGGGTGAGCTACTTGGTGGGCCACGGGTCGGAGTTTCCGCGGCGGGTGCACCACCGGGCTGCGTCAAGCGTGGCGTACAAGGAGGATAAGGCGTTCATCGGGTGCGCGCAGGGGTACGACGAGTGGTACGGCCGACGGGGGCAGAACCCCAACGTGATCGTCGGAGCAATCGTCGGAGGGCCCGACAAAATGGACGCGTTTAGGGACGAGAGAAGCAACTACATGCAGACGGAGGCGTGCACGTACAACACGGCGCCCATGGTGGGCGTGTTCGCCAGGCTAATGCGGCTGCACTAGCTAATAGCGTCTTCTAAATATGCCGTAGCTCTTCTTCTTCTTCTTCTTCGAGATACACAGAGCATCGAACCCTGTTTTCACTAAGAGGGCCTTTTTATTTAACGTCGTTCACAATTTTAAGTGACAATTCATCCGATTGAAGTGGGGATTAGTCTCACACGAGTGTTTTCCTTTGTGGATGGAGAGCTGAGGTGCGAGGTAAAAAGGTTTGAAAAGTAATTAGGTAAAAGGGTGTCTTTAATTATTAGAATCATTAAAAATATTTTTTTTTAAAAGGACGCTTCTCATAGGAGTAACGTGTAGCAATATATGCAATGCAAGCAACTGCATTGTAGTTATTAAATCATGTTAATTTTTTTTTAGTTTAACTTATCAAAAATATACATAAAATATGTTTAAATAAAAAATAAAAAAATACTTGATATTTAGAGATGGAAGAAAAATATAACAATTTAGAAAAGGAATATAGTTAAGTAAGAAACTTCATTTACGAGTTACCCCATTGTCAGGCTTGTCATCCTTCCGATGGCCCATTAAGCTACTGGGCCAAACTTTGATTCAAATGGGCCATTTTATTAAAAGTGGAAAAAATAACTCTCGATTTTTTTTTTTGTTTCAACCTGCTCGGACCTCTTCTGTAAAAAGGTGGAATCTTTTTTGCCACATTATTGGACCGTGATTCAACCTGCTCGGCCTTTACCTCTGTTTACTCGGAAGGGTGAAAAATAAATTGAAAAAAATTTCTCTATGAAAAGTTATTTATCAAAAATTTATGATGGATGAAGAAAATTATCATTTGTGGGTGATTTTGAAATAAAAAATCTTCCTCAACGTCTTCTTCGATACCGTTACGTTGTTTGCGTTCCTCAATCTAGCAGTTACAGCCACCCACGTACGGTCGAGCTAACGTCCAATCACAGTCGCTCCTAGTTGTCGAGCAACGTCAAACCACAGTTGCCCTTAACTGTCGAGAAACATCCTCAACATCTGCCGACACAATTATCGACCACAAAGCTCCACAGTTGATGAGTTCCTACCGCGACACTAACATAGTGCGTCTAAACCCT
Organism: Curcuma longa; assembly: GCF_044706935.1. NCBI lineage: Eukaryota > Viridiplantae > Streptophyta > Magnoliopsida > Zingiberales > Zingiberaceae > Curcuma > Curcuma longa. Next base: position 8,183,752 of record NC_133861.1, read on the forward strand.
TTTATTGCTTTGTTTAATTTCATAGCTCCTTTACTTTCCTTAATTAAGGTAAAAAAGCACGTCAGATAAATAATTATTTTTAAAAAAAAATCTTTTCCTTCTTGAATTCCTTTTTTTCTAATTAATCCACATCTATAAGTAGAGAGTGCATTAAGTTTAACCAATAAATTAAGACCTCCAATCAATGTTGGCTTGAATGTCGTACGTGGTCTTATGTTCATTCCTTTGTCGTCAAGTTCATTCCTTTATATATCCAAAAAGTTTTACACAAATTAACAGAGTATGTATAGTTTGAATTATGTAAATTTTTATATGGATTTGTATATTTTTCACTATATATAATTTTGACTAAATTTTAAATATATAGAAATTTAATGTATTTAAAATAATTTATTGATTGTTTGTAATATGTTTATTAAACATATAAATTATTTTTTATGTAAAAAGAAAAAATTAGAGATTGAATAATTTATTATTATATTTAAAATATATTTATTAAACTTATATAAAATAGTTTATGTAGACAAAAGTCTAAATTATATTTAATAAATATTCTTTAATTAAAATCTTAATTTTTGTATGGTGTTTTTCAACTTTGAATTTTATCAAACGACACATGTATTTTTTAAATAATATCCCTTCAACCAATCTATTTCGCTTAGTCGATTGGTAGTTATTAAATATATTTTTACTAAAATTATTTTATATGTATATTTTTGCACATTACGTGTAAATCTTAATCATGTCTATCAAAAAATATTTAATAATTACTAGAATAACATCTGGCCAACATTTCCAAAGGTATATTATGTTATATAATCTAGTTGTCGGATATTTCAAAAGGAAATTACTAAATTAAAATTGAGGTTCAACTTCAATTTATATGTTGAATAACCTAAGTTGATAATTTCAAATTGACAGTAGAAGATCTGCTATATTATCAGCATTGTCAGGAGATGAGCCATTCATCGCTAGAATGCCCGAACTGAGTTGGACTTCGCTGACAGGTCCAAATGCTAGGGTGTTCCCGAGTCCAAGTGGGAAGTCAGGACTCTGAGTGCTCCCGAGTTTGAGTGAGAAGTCGAGACTCCGAGTGATCGACTACGAAGTTGCAAGTCCAAGTGATCTGAGGACCAAGTCGGGAGTATATCACTCGTCTGTGAACCACCAAGTGGGTTGTGGAGTTGAGATACCAAGTAGATTGTTGAGTCCTTATTGATTGAGTGATGAGTCGTCATCGAATCTTTGATTAGCCGAGTACTCCGAGTCAAGTAGGTCGATGTCGAGTCAGGTAAGTCGAGTAATATTAAGCCGATGCCAAGTCCTGTGTTTGATGCAATGCCCTTAAAACAGATTCACCCCACCTTTGACGGTGCTTTGAGGTTGTCGTGGATTGTTTTTCAAGATCCAACAGTGAACCGTGATCACCACGAAACACAAAGAGTCACGACGAATTGAATTTGTACCTGATTGCTATTACAGGTGGACCTGCCGAGTGGATGCATGACAAGTGGATGGAGATCTTTTGCTATTGCTTTCGCTGTCTTTTTTTGCTCAAGATTTAGCCTCCTTATATCGCCCCACCTTCGGTGGTGTTTTGAGGTTGTCGCCAGTCTATTTTCTAGGATCCAATGGTGAACCATGATCATCACCACCAAGCACAGAGGGTTACCACAAATTGAATTCGTACCCCATTGCTATCACATCATTGTCTTTAATGCATTGGTTCATTCTCTTGTGCAAATTTTATCTTGATCGATCCGACATTCGACACACGTATGTTGTACTCACACACGAGTCAACTTAATTCAGTACAATTCGAGCTTTGAATTTGCACCCTTGCACATCCATACATGACAGAGAGTCTCTGTCCATGTATTTGTTTACAACATCAATGCATGAGATACAATACAAACCAACAATAAAATCATAAGACTCCCAATATGGGACTACAAATCCATTTACAATGGTACCTCCTCCTTTCATCCACCTCTTTCTTTCATTCACTTTTCCAACCTATTAATTTACCTCTTAAATAGTTATACATTTTAAAAGCATATAATTTAAATGATTTCAGTTCATAATTTTAGTAACTATAAGAATCCCTATCATTTAAAAAAAATAATTCATGTTTTTTATCAACATACAACATACGCAAAGGTATTTAATTTTAAAGATTAAAATATTTTTATTTTTATTTTATTTCAATCAATCGAATCCTTGTGCTTAAACACATTAAAATTAATTAATTTTAAAATTTATAAAACCATTAACTGTTTTTAAAAATATTTATTTAAATTGTTTCGTAACACAGTTTAATTTGTTTTTAAAGTCAAGCTGTTTTAAAAATAGAGTAGCTTAATCCAAGAAATACAAGATTTCATTTAAATACTTTAAATAAAATATAAGAAACAATTTAGGTATATTCTTTAGGATGCGAGAAATCTCACACAGCTAATCACTCAAATTAATTTTATCTACTTTATTCTATTATTGCTTTCTTTTATCATATTGTTTTTTCTACTACATTCGAATTCCTATCCAGTTCTCCCACCATGCATTAAAATATTTCAAGAAAAAACCAACTATTTCCAAGAAAATTATATATATATTTTACTGTATTGAATCACTTAGATCAATGTATTTTACATCAGCGGAAGATAATAGGTTAATTATAAATTTACAATACTGTCTTCTCTTATTTGTCCAACGAAGACGATGACTGAAATATGAATAGCTAGTTTTTTCTTTTTCTTTCTTTAACTAAAAAATAAACACAACATTAATTTTCCACTTTTATATTGCTAATAATCATATCTTAAATGATCATTAGTTGGCCAAGCTCATTGTGTAATAATATGAAATTAATTTATCAGTTGAGAGTTGGAAGCTGCGTCAGTCGCCTCAATTGAGAGTGTTTGCATGACAGTCATGGATCCCACTACCGTCACTCACGAAATAGCTTTATGGTGACAACACAAGAAAGCAAAAAAGAAAGATAAGTCATTATTCAAAGCTCATAATGGAGCTAGCTAGGAGACATGAAAGCAATTAGATTCTCAATGTAGAAGAAACATCGATCCTTTTGTCTTTTTAATCTCACATCATCAAAAAAAGATTAGTTGGGTTCTATACTCAAGAGTCAAGAGACTAGTTAGTAAACTTGCAAAACAATCAAACTATAAAATGCCAAAATCAATACGCAAGCAACAAATTAAATTAGTATTTTTAATATCGGTCTACGTTGATCTTAGTTATAATATGAGATATAATAAATCTCAATGATTAAAATCAATAAATTTACAAAAATGTGATTAATTGTCCTTTATGATCGTGATTATCATATAGGACCTTGCGACGGATTCTACCTTTTACAGAACAAATAAAATGATTAGTATTTTTAATATCGGTCTACGTTGATCTTAATTATAATATGAGATATAATAAATCTCAATGATTAAAATCAATTTAAAATTATTATCCTTTATTATTATTCTTGCTATCGGTATCATTCTTCTTTTCCCATAAACCAAGATTTCATACTATTGACAAATGATACTGTAACAGCTTTTCCAAAATATTCTCGTGGTATTAACGTATAGGCTATATCTGTTCCACTAATATTCGTTTTTTTTTTAAAATCTCACTGCTATTCTTGTAAAAGATGAGAAACATTGTCATGCAAAGAAGCGCACGCAGTGGCCAATCCAGACGCCCAACATCCTTTGATTGCGTTCCCCATTTGGAGGAAAATTCCATGCAAACATGAGATTAAAGGATGTCATTGCAAGGAAAGAATCTCACCAATTGAGTAATTTCCTCCTTATTATGTAAAGCTGAAGTATACCATCTGATGTGGCGGAGATTATAGGGGCCACATGGCGAGCTCAGACCCAGTTAACACAAAGCCAACTCAGGTTGACTCAAGATTGAGCTCGGGTCAAGTCAACCCAACTCACAACGAGCTCAAGTCAAACCAAACCAACTTAGCAGAGTTCGGGTCAGACCAACCTGACTCATGATCGAGCTCGATTCAAATCAGCTCGACTAGCTGGGCTCGGATCAAACCCGTTAGGCTCAAGATTGAGCTCGGATTAGGCTAGTAGACAGAAAGCTAACGGGAGATTCGACTCGACAGGCTAGCGAGTGGGAAATGTGGCACAGACACGGTCTCAGGGCGGACGTGCAAGATGTGGTACAGACATGATCTGAAGATGTGGGTTGTCGTGTGGGAAGTGTGTAGAGTGCTTGGTGAGGACTATCCTCACTCTCCTAGGATAATATAAAAAGGTGCACACACTCACGAGTGCAAGTACTCACACAAGACATTTTTTCCTACTAGTCCACTTTTGTTTTTCATCTTCTTTTGCTCTTTGTCAAGGTCTGACTTGAGTGTCGGAAGGGTTTTGTTAAGATCCATCTTGGCCTCCTTTCTTGTTGGGACCCGTAAGAGCTAGAGGAAGGACGAATAACTCCTTTTGCGTCAATAAATTATGCAATGGAAAATTCAAGGAAATTCGACGACACATGCACAATACTAAGATTTTACTTGGTTCATCGCCTCCTAAGGCAGCTACTTCAAGGTTTAGTCTTAGCAATACTACCACAACTAAAACTTCTCCTTCTCGGATATCTTCGAAGGTAGAAAAACTTCTTACAAGACAATATAACAAGAACAAAGATATATATAAATACAAATGAAAACAAAAAATAACTTTACAATTAAGAATTTTATTTTGAGAGCTTTCTTGTTGCTTAGAATTGTCGTCTTTTGATGGTAGGAAATACAGTAGCACTTTGTCTCCAACCTTTCAAGAATTGGCTCCATCAATCTTCCTCAAAACCCTCTAAGGTTGCTATCAGGTTATTTTGCCTATCAATCAATTGATCAACGTACTGTATAGATTCGAACATTATCTGTCAGCTCAACATAACGACTTGATCCACTTCAGCATTAGTTGATTGTGAATAACCCTTAGTTGACTATTATATTCATGCCTAATCAATCGAATCTTGTGGTCAAGTTTTGAATTTTCTATTCGCTTGAACAATGATATCAATCGACTAATTACAATCAATCGAGTTGAACAGTTGAGTTTCTAACTAACTTTCTATTTGCTATAGTAACAATCGACTGATACTATTTATTAATGATAATTACTATAACAAATCTTAATTATTGTAGCAAACCAAAATTACTATAGCAAACCTAAAAATATCAGCTCATTGGTTGATCAATACACCCTATCAATAGACTAATACTCATATTTCAATCTTATCAAAGCTGAATTCTCATATTGTTTGATATCCTATTTATTTAAATATATCAGGACTTCCCTTTATCCAACATCCAATCAACCTTAATATGTTGAGACTTTTCGTTGTCAAGTATCTGACTAACCTTGACCTGCTGGGAGTTCCTTGTTGTCTAGCATTCGGTTAATCTTGACCTATCAAGATTTCTCATTATCTAGCATCGATCAATCTTGATCCACTGAGACTCCCTCGTTGTCTAGCATCCAGTCAAATTTAACTTGTTGGGACTTCTTTATTATATAACATTCGGTCAATCTTGATTTGTCGAGACTTGTCTAGTATCTTGCCAACCTTGACCTGCTGGGAGTTCCTTGTTGTCTAGCATTCGGTTAATCTTGACCTGTCGAGATTTCTCGTTATCTAGCATCGATCAATCTTGACCCACTGAGACTCCCTCGTTGTCTTAGCATCCAATCAAATTTAACTTAGGACTTCTTTATTACATAATATTTGGTCAACCTTGTTAGACCCTAGTATCCGACAACCTTGTGTCATAACTTCATGTCTCATGTCAACTCACTATTAGACTTCCAATCATGGCCAAGTGTCCAGTCTGCCTTGATTCAGTTGGACTTTCCACTATCAAGTATCTGATTAATTTTGACCTACTTAATATCTCACTTAACATATTGATCAAATATCAAAACTTAAACTTGAGCCATGCCGAACTTGATCAACCTTGATCAGAGATCAATTGCACCAACACTTCTAACTCTTTCCGGTGTTCTTAGTTCTTCGAGACCATTCATCCAAAGGTTTTCGTCGAAGCTGGAATGTTTTCATTGAGGGCTCTGAAGCCTCTTCATATCTCAATCCGCCAAGAGCCAACTAGGTCGAGGTCGACCTGACAACAGCCGATCAGACAACGGATGACCTGACAACAGCCGATCTCGATTGGAGTCGACCTGACTCACATTCGACCACCCATCCTCTGGTCACCATCACTTCAAAGTCCTCGACAACGCAGCAGACAAAAGTTTCAATTGGATTTGGACGCGGAAGCCTGAAGTTGTAAAGTGGATTTGTTGATGATTCCAGTTTATGTATGTAGCAATAGGTAAGTGGCTTTGGGATAGTTGCATTTGCATAAATTCTCCATGTACTATTATCGTTGAGGAGCAATGATGAAATCCACAACGGTGGGGAATTATTGAACTCGAGGATGTCATCGTCCTCGAGAGGATGAATATGTGGATATGGAACTCTGAGAGTCTAATTGCAAATAGTAGCATCATGTATAAAGGAATTTTGGCGAGTATAATATGAGAACATTAATGTAAAAAAGTATAAGCTGTGGATAAGGCTCTTATACGTACGTTTAGGATCTCATAATCTAACTAGTTAACCATTTGGTTGCATATTTAAACCATACGTTTGAAGGTTGTTTACTTTATTCACTATGTCTCACATCAAGAGAATCTCAAGCACTAGGATGTTGCAATCCATGGCAGCATCCACCAGAGTGAGGATGATATGGGCTAGATATTGGAGCTCACTGTTCATGGTCTCATGGACACTGATTGAAATCCAAAGGCATTAAATAAAGATAACGTCAGTAGAGGATTAGTTTGAAGATGAGGTAAGATTAAAAGAAAACAAACGAAAGAATCTAGATGGCCTACCTGAGTGCCCTATAGAGGACCACTTCTGCGCAAATATTTGTTTTCCCTGCACTATGTCTATTGCTACCACCACCACTGCTCAGCTATAAATTTCCATCAAGCTCAATATCTGCCTCAAACTTAGTGCAAGGATAACAAGAAAAGAGAGGAGGGAGATAATGAGGCCTGCAAGTACTATGGAGAGTTCAAATGTTCAAAACATGTGGCACACTCCAATTCCTTACCTCTTTGGAGGTTTTGGGGCAGGCATGGTACTGATAGCAGTTGCCCTTGTGGTATTGGCTTGCTCGCACTGGAAGTCAGTGAGAGCTCGGAACTCTGAACCACCGTGCTTGTCGGAGAAGCCTGCGATTGTTCAGTTGGACATGGAGCCAAGAGTGGTTGTGATCATGGCTGGAGATAGCAAGCCTAGTTTCCTGGCAAAGCCTTTCTCATTGATGAAGGATGAGCCATCAGCAATGAAGCAGAGTTCTTTAAATCAAGAGCCATGATGATAACTGATTGTGTCGCTCCGAGGCATGACTTTTGTACTTCCTGCTTCGATCTGTAATTTTCTTTCAATTTTGTGTCGGCTGTACCTAGTCTAATTGAGATACTAATGACAACCTGAAAAAAGAGTTTATCATTAGTGCTTCTATTCAGATCTTTTTCTAACCTGGTTTTGGTGTTCATATTGTCTTTATCTATCTCTTCTACTGTATAGAACTGCCGTTTCACAGTCAAGAATTGTAACACTTTTTGGCTGCTTTTACATGGATGGAAAGTTAGGTGAAGGGAAGAAAAAGGCTGATAAAAATATATATCAAGCTCTATCATTGTGTCCCTTCTTTTGTGTTATTGTGCCACCTTCTTTATATCTTCCACTCACGTAAACTGATCCTGAAATTTATTTGGCTTCCAAGAGCTTCCTTTATTAGTGCTGATATAGGGCTCGTAAGCTTTTGTTTATCTAGCATATTTCATATGAGATTTTTCTCTCAGGTCCTAAAGAATTTCTATGAAAATGGATTTAGTTAAGACTTGATTTGCATGAACTCATCAACCATCGTTCATGGAGAGTTCCTTTTACTAATCTATTTCCTTTTGAAACGTATCTAAGGTTGAATTTACTAGGAGGAATAACTAAAAGGAAACTGAAGAAGTTTTCTTAAAAAAAGGGAGACTGAAGAAGAAAAGCAATAAAAATGGTATATGAATAATTCATAATCCAGGTATAATTCTGCTTTTTTCTTACTCCTGTTCCTCGCATCTTTCCATTTAAATAAACCAAGCCAAGTAGACTTGTTTTAGTTCCATTATCTCACATTACGCATAAAAAAATGATAACCTCTTTTTTTTTTTCCTTCATACATGAAGAAATGGCAGAGAGATTGCAGCATATATCTTCTTTGTAATATTTTTCTTTCCATGTTTGATTTTGAATTAATATCTTTCATTTACTTTTCCACAAAAACTTTTCTTCCAATTGTTATGGTATTTAAGCAAGCTACAATTCTCAACTCCCCCAATCAAATTCATCTCCTTTTTATCTCACCTCTATCCTGCTTTATCTTAATGTATAAATAGGTAAGAAGCCATCAGAAGTAAAGAATTTAATCATTGAGTTCCTATTCATTGCAAGAGGCCATAAGTTAATTTGGTGACTGATTTCTTGATTAGTTTATAGCCATAAGTTAATGCTTTTGGTCAGTGGCATTTGCATCAATCCTCTCCATGTACTATTATATTGTTGAGGAGCAATGATGAAATTTCTGGAGCTAGGCAAGGACTAGCTGTTATGTCCTGGGTATAAATTAGCAATAAAAGTTCCTACTGTGCAAGAAATTGTCTTACAAAATCCATCAAGAGAGCTTTTTTTCTATATATCAAATTGAGTGCTAGTCACTGTCTTCTTCCTTTGGTATAAAAATCAACCTCTCATATCTCTTACTAACACTACTACTTGAATATCAATCTACTAACATATGGTAAGTAGGTTTTCCCACAAAAGATCAAGCATAAATACTAAATTTAGGATTTTAAATAATAAATTACAATTAGAGGAGCAAGTGTCAATAGTACATGATACCCTAAGATAGGTTAGCAAATTCAACTACTATGAGTCCATTTCAGGTCAGTAGATCGAACATACATGACTCTATTCCACGTCTGCACTCTTTCTTTAGTTAAAAAAGGTGAAATCCGCCATCCCAACGGCTTCACACGGTCGGCCCCACGGCCATCTGTGAGGAGGTAAATCGAGAAGTTGCAATAACCACAATGGAGGAGGGCATTGCCTCTGCTTCGTTGAGATTTGATCCTTTTCCACTTCAGCAACTCTACTCTGTCGTAACCAACTCAACTACGTCCCAGAGGCACGTTAACACTCTTCCTTACGTAAAGACCAAGAGGCCCATGTAATACCAATAATTTGGCACCCCGAGAGTTTCTTGAATTCCTTATTCAATTCAGCTTCTCGAGTTCCTCATGATGTGACTCAGTCTCCTGAGTTCTTCATATAGTTCTACCTCTAGAATACTCTATGCGACTTAGTACCCAAACTCCTTAAGCTCCCTCCTTCGAGCACTTAGAGCTCCTCAAACCCTCTGATTCGAATTTCTTGATCTCTCCCCTCCAAGCACTTAAAGCTCTACTCGAGCTCCCAATTAGAGCTCTCTGCCTCTAAGCACCCCAAGCACCGTAAGCAAAGTTCAATCTCTCAAGCTCTCATTCTTTTTATAGCCTAGTTATGCACAACCCTTGCAGTTACAGGGCATAACCAGGTGTGGCCTCTCCACTTTTCTGCAAAAAGGTGGATCCGCCACCTTAGCGGCCCCACACGGTCGGCCCCACGACTATCTGTGAGGAGGTAAATCGAGAAAGTGACGCAGGAGGGTATTGCCTGGCTTCGTCAGGATTCGAACCCTTGCCCTCTTCTGCAAGTCTGCTGCGTCGTAACCAACTCACCTATGCCCCGGGGGCAGGTGTGGCCTCTCCACGATCTACTCTACCATGACCCACGATCCTTGGGATGTTAATCCTATATAAACATTAAAGACGACAACAATTTGGATATCTAAATGTAATGTCACTTTTCTTCTTCCACTATTGTTTCATGGGCCACCACAACATCATAATGACTTAAGCATCGGAAGGATTTTGTTAAAAACTCCAACGCCCTCTCACAAGAAATGTAGGATTATTTTATTTCAAAACGATGTTTGGATTTTGATGTTATAAATGGGGATTTTGGTTGAGTTTGCTAAGACTAAGAAAGGAAAAGCAATGCAAGTATTAAAACTCTAATCTAATCTAAACTATGATTGCAATTGAATTAAAGGAAATATAAAACATTCAACGAAACCTAATCTCTAATCTAATTGCATCCAAATGAAAAAAACACAAACATAATAGAAACATAAAGCATTCAAACTAACAAAGCATTGTAAAAACTAAATGAATTAAAATGCATCAACTGTAATCAAAGTAATATATGGGGAAATTAATCAAACACGTAGCATGCACAAATGAACTACACTAAGCTAAGCACTAAAAATGATAGAGCTCTCATCAGAGTGGATATGGTGTGGATGATGCTTGCGGATGGAGGAGGATGTACTCAGAGCCGTTGAATGCGATGGACTAGAGCTCTTCCTAAACCGGTTGAACTCATGGGAGTTGTTGGATGCGGAATGTGGAGCGGACCCTCCTCTTCTATACCGAAGAAGATAGGTGGAGCTTCGTGAACAACACGTTTCGTTTTTTCTCGGTTTTTGAAAACTTGTGTTTTTTTTAAATCAAAGTTGGTAGCAAAATAAGAAAACAAACAACAACACAATAGCATAACCAATAATATTTTATTTTTACTTGGTTCACAACCTCCGATTGCTACTCTATAGTCTGCGGTTCTTGATTGCTTTCGATGGACAATTCATTAATAAACTTTTTCTTACAATGAAAAAGAGCCTCGTTTTTTATTAAAATGAGAAATGGTAACAAGATTGTCATTCCAAGAGTATAAAAGTACAAAGACGAATGAAGAAACCGAAAGCATAAATATACCGACAACAAAGATCCAGAGTAGAGTATGGTTGTCAAAGTAGCTGTTCGTCGTAGTGAGGAGCAAAACGAGATTAGGAGAACTTGGAAAATGATCTTATTGTTGTTCTAAGTCTTCTGTCGAGGCTCTTTTTATAGAGCTCATTTAGTCTATCAATCCCCCTCATTGGTATATCGATCACTTTGGGATTCAGGTCTCGATCCAATTGATCGTGTATTGATGATCCCCTGGATCAGTCTACTAAACTGGCCATCCACCAACAGCCTTTCGCCATGTCAGCTTCCCAATAATACTTTTCTTACCACATTAGTAGGCCAAAGTATACCTTTGATGTTACGTCAACGACTTTGCCATTATCACTGCCATGTCAGCACCATCACCACGTTGACCCGTGAGTTATCTCATTATAATGTTAAGTTGATTGATCAACAATTGCTTTATATCGTCGAGAAACATTGTTGAAAAATATGAATGAAAAAGTGGTGGATGGAAGACGACTCCGTTGTGAATGAGACATTAGCCTCATATTGGGAGTTTAGTGGGCCGGGATTAAAGCTTGTTTAAAATAAATGGCAACTATGGAAGTTTGGATGCCTACTGGAGGGGGTCAAAATCCAAGGTCTAGATTACACTAACCCCAAGTGGCTCTTATCTGAGCACTACTTGTAAGCATTGAACTAGATTAGGTCTGCCCAAGTCGAATTAGTTGACATTGCCACTCGAATATCTTTTGCTTCCTGCTCATATAGATAACGGATGCATTAATGTGCTGATGTGAAATGGTCAGATGTTAATGGAGAATCCATAACCATCTAGATAGAAACGATCGATCACTGATGGTCGACGATTGTCATTAAACCTTAGACATTGAATAGCCATTACTCGGATATTCAATACAGCGGAGGGATGAGGCTCCTATATAAAGGAATTCTTGACCATGAGTAGAATAGAGTGTAGATCTACACTCTATTTTCTCTTTTTCATGCACTCCGCCCAACGGATTTACTTGTGATAGTGTTTGGGTACAAGCTTAGTTCACCATGACTAATCTATATATATTTGATGGTGATCGCAATCTGTCATTGTATTATGGGAAATAGACACCCGTCGTAACCTCAAAGCGCTGTCAGAGGGGACACATCTTTTTTAAGAAAACTATGTCAAACGCAAGCCTCGACATTATTCTTTCCTGATTCAGTGCTCATGCAACAGCAACCCACTCGGACTCAACTGACTCAATAGTCGAACAACACAACCACTTAGCTTGCACCACTACAACAAAAATTGTATGTTGGGGCGCTCAAAAAGTGCCTCAATAGATTTATGTTGTGACACTTTGATTTGTTGAGGCGTTAGGATAAAACGTCGTACAAGCGGGTGTCACAACAAATACTAGCGCCCCAACAGATATTTGTTGAGGCGTTACTAAATGTTCCTTGAAGTGTTTTTGAGGCACGAAAAAAATGCCTCATCTGCTATATGTTGAGGCATTTTATTGTGCCTTTTAAAGTTCATTTTAAGGCATCCAAGTGCCTCATCTGCTATATGTTGAGACGTTTTATTTTGTCTCATAAATTTCATTTTGAGGCACAAAACAATGCCTCACCTGTCATATATTGAGGTAATTTATTGTGCCTCTTAAATTACATTTTGAGGCACAAAATAGTGCCTCACCTATCATATATTGAGGTAATTTATTGTGCCTCTTAAATTACATGTTGAGGCACAAAATAGTGCCTCATATATCATATGTTGAGGCGTTTTATTATGCCTCTTAAATTACATTTTGAGGCACAAAACAGTGTCTCATCTATTATATGTTGAGGCGTTTTATTATGCCTCTTAAATTTTCTTTTGAGGCACAAAACAGTGCCTCGTCTATCATATGTTGAGGCGTTTTATTATACCTTTTAAATTTTCTTTTGAGGCATGAAAAAGTGTCTTATCTGCTATATGTTGAGGCGTTTTATTATGTCTTTTAAATTTCATTTTGAGGCATGAAAAAGTGTCAGATGTTGAGACATGACAAACGTAACTATATCAACTCGATTAAGAATTATGTAATTTCAAAAGTTATACACACATTAACATACTTTACAGGGTGTTTAGTTTAGAACAAGTTGGAGAGCATTTGCTCAAATATCGACCAATTGGTGTAGTTATGATATCTATGAACAAGTAGAATCAGCAAGTCAGTCTCAGTTTCCATGAACAACTGCTTTTCAGATGAGTGTTTGTTGTCTCTTGTTCTTGAGCTTTGCTCCTACAAGAACAAGATAGAACATAAATTATGATTAAAATTCTTGAATTTTCATAGCTAGAACTTGGAAATCGGAAGACTAATGCATTTCTCTACCTGATTGTGAATGAGCGATTGGAAAACCTCAAGCTGCTTTGTTCTACTTTTGTAAGACTTTTTCCTCCTCAAGCAATTCATTGCAGCTGTTTGGGGAAAAACGAAGATTACATCATTCTTTCAATTTTTTTTCCCATTGCAAGTTGCAACTAATGCAATCATTTAATAGTAACTAAAATAAGGAAAATCAGAGTTAAGCATCACATGCAAACAATAGCATTATCAACTAAAATAATTATCTCTCGAAAATGATTAATGATCTAAAAGGAAATATCATACATTCTTCAGTTTAAGCTTTTGAAGATACGCCAGAACATAAGGGGAGACTTCACCTGCAAACAAATAGCATTATCAACTGATCCACACTTAATTAGCCCAGCTCGGTGCATTCCCTCAACCTGCAGCCCATCTTTCATTATTATTGATTTTGAAGAAATGTGCACATATCAAAATGAAGAAATTAGTAACTAATACTAATATATTAGTGGCTATGACTACACAAAATAAAAGCATGAGTGATTAAAGTTATTTAGTGATGGCAAATCTTTTCAATTAAAGGAAGGCAGAGGAAGGAAATTATATAGTGACAAGACCATTGACTCCATATGCTCCAGTGACATTGGACTCACCAAACACAATCTCATACTCTTACCATGCCACCGCCTTCTCTGTAAGTAGTTGTTCAGTGAGCTTGTTTGGCCATAAGTACTTGTTTAGCCCAAAATAATAGCAAATTGTAGAATGTAGAGAACATCATTAACATTTTACAACGCAAATAAGTCATATTAATCCTAAATTTTGAAAGCATGATAAAACAATCGACACTTTTTGTAGCTGAAAATAAGAATTGCCTGTATTAAATGTGAAAATGTTTATGATTTAAGTTTGTGTATAAATATAGTCTTCCTATTATAAAATGTTTTGATTGTAGAAATTTACGAACATAATACTTATTATAAAACTATTTAAAAAGTTATAAACATTTTGCTATTTTTTTCATGTTATGAATCTGACAAAATATTTTCTCATAAAATCATAGCTAATTTCTAAAATGATAATTATACTTAGTTTTCTCCCTTTTTTCAGGATCTATAGGCATGAATACCAAAGTAAATCAAGAAAAATGCAGCAACAGCTATACATTTCGTCAAAATATGAAAATGAAGTATTATGTCTGCGTGATTTTGATGACAAATTTCAATTAGCATTAGAGGTTTTAAAGATAGGATAAGGCTTTACAGTGATGATTGTTTTTTTCTTTCACACTAGAACGTTACTATATATATATAGATGTCAAGTAAGTATGAAGCCATCCCACAAAATGCATAGTTATTATTGTTCAACAAATTATTGTTTTATTAACTTCTTATTATATTTCTTATATTTTGGTTTTCAGAACTTTCCTGGAAGGAACATCAACCGACTCCTGATGAGGTGCATCTAGTTTTAGTCGCTGACATTTAAAACTTTCCTGAATTCAGTCTTAGTTAGATGACAAAAGTATTACCTATCCATTGTTGAACAGTGTGAAAAAAAAATTCTAGTAAAAAAAATCATGGATATTTAAACTATGTTTATTTTGTTCATAGAAAACAAGTGCAAAAGAAAATGAATATTGGCAAATTGAGAATTAGGCAAACCTCTTCATAGATGCAAAATGTCCTTGCAGAAGCTATTTCTTCACAGTATATAGATTCATCAACGAAAGAAGAAAACCATTGGGTGGCAATTGCTGGTATCTGTTAATCATGCAAACATGAGTCAGTTCATAGAACATAATCATATTTCCCATGCCCCATTTTGTCGATCCGCAAATTCTTGAACAGCTGGCAAAAACTTTATCTTGCCTGAACCATTCAACTAGGTTTGTATCTCAGGTAGCTTATATCATATAAGCACTAAATGTGTGAAATGAACTTCAGATGGGTGGGGGGTTTTCAAATCTAGCGATAAAGATCACAATAATGTAGTGATGCAAGAGAACCTCGAGAAAGATGAAGATGAAAATAAACCAGAGAGGTAAATGCAAACAATACCTTGGAAAAATCTATTCCATATGTGATGTAGATTTTTGGAGAAGGAAAGGCAATCAAGAAAGAATTCCTGTGCCAAAGATAAAGTGGTTCGTGGAGTTTTGGTACCAGTTTTTCCAAACTGCAGCCATTGTGATCATTGGCAACATACAACCCAGCTTCTTTTATTGCCTCCACCCATTGCTTAGCTGATCCATCTAACAAAGGAACCTGCTTATTAGTAAACCAGTCAATGACAATCTCCTTAAGAAATTTTGAGTTAGTTGAAATAAGTTCAACTATGCCTCCCGAAACTATCTTGGCATTAGACTACATAAATAGGAAAAAGATAAAGGGAGCAGCAAAAATACATCTCAAGAATAAACAGCAAAGTGCAATTGTTTCTTTACAAACAATCCCATGGTACAATGTAGGAATGCAATGTCAAGAAACAAAAAGTAACCATTTAATAAACATTTTCTTGATATATTTAACCAGATAGCATACATAAGATAGTCTGATAGATCATACACATTTGTTTTTATTTAAATTCCTATGATTGATTGATCATAGTAAAACGTAGTCCTCATATGATATGCCATCCTCATAATGAAGTCATGTCCCACCTATTTGGGATAGACTTTATGGATTATCCTTCCATTGAACCCTTTGCAATACTATATCTTTAATAATATTCAGATATCTTAAACTACTTTCAATTATGTTACCTAAAATTTACTCTAGTATCCCTCTATCCCTCACGCCTTCAACATTAATCAAGTCATATAGGGTAACTATAAAATCTATTAGTGATATTCATAATTTATTGTCATTTTAAAACATATTGAAGGTGTGAGGGGATGTCATAGTAAAACGTATTGGAATTGTATAGAAGCCTACCAAGACTTAGTTAATGAATCCGCTAACTAGCCCTTTGACTTAGCAAGTAGTGATGATCTCCTAGGATTATCATAGATAGCAGACTATGCGAAATGGTGGAACTCAATACCTCCTCACCGCCATCGATCTCAATCCGACAGTTATCGACCCCGCAGGCCTCCAGCGCAGACAGGAGATGCTCAACAGTGCGCACTCTCACTCCATCGCGGCATAGCGTGGTGCAGAGGGCAGAGCTGACGACATGGTCGATCGAGGCAGGTATCCTGGTACCCTTTTGGGAATGCAAATTTCTGACAACGAAGTACCTTCCCTTCCCGGCGGCCGCCGGGATCAGACGGACCGTGGTGAAGTTACCGGAGTGAAGCGCCGTCCCCGATCTGGTCACCGACGATGCAAGGGTTTGCTGGGTCCGTCCCGACTGTGATCCAGCAAAAGTTCATTCTTCCGCGAGTTCGATCGGAAGGGCGACCTCTGAGTTTAGGGCTTCCGCGAGTTCGGCGATGGATCGTGACGCAGCAGGAGGAAAATACTTCGATTTCGAACGAAGAGCCATTCTGGGTTGATTACGGAAATGCCTTATTCTGGGTTGATATATTTATTCCCAGAAATAAGAAGAGCCGTTCGATTAAAACTCACTATCAATGAGCTCTATTCTGGATTGTAAGTGTGAGTTTACGGAAATGCCTTATTCTGGATTGTAACTGAGAGCATATTTTTTGAGTACGAAAAGTTAAATTACTGAAATAATTTACGATCCAGTGAATTCATAATTGTGTATAAATCATTAAGTATCTGCCTAATAAATTAATTATTTAGAATCCGAAATTGACACGAAGAGGTAACGAGAAAATAGCACACTACGAGATGTAGATGTCCGAATATTCCATCACCTTCCTCCCATTCTTTCTTCAGCAAAACTAAAATCCATCATCCAGCAAAACTTTTAGAGTGTATAAAATATTTAACTTTCAGAGTATAAAAACGATTAACTTTTAGAGTATATAATTTTAGAGTGTATAAAATATTTTAGAGTGTATAAACGATTAACTTTTAGAGTGTATAATTTTAGAGCGTATAATTAAAAGAGTGTTGTTTATTTTTGTTACCCTAATAATAGGGTTCTGTGAAGTAAGAAGAGGGAAAAGGTAAAAGAAAAGAAAAATAAAAAAACTATAATTCTCATGATTTTATTACAAAAATGCCACTCAAATTTTAAGTGCCTCAAAAATTAAATGTTGATGCATTTTAACTAAAATGCCTCATTAGATAGTGCCTTCTAAAATTATTTTTCTTGTAGTGCACTCAACAGCATTCATCATTCATCATTCGGCCAAGTCAATAGCTTGGCACTAAACAGCTTGGTGACTCGGCCAAGTCTCTACTAGACATTCGACAACTCGGGTACTCTGCAGTGTCAACTAAACTCGGGAGCACTCAATGTCTTGAATTGACACTCGATAGCTCAGCAGCTCAATCAGACTTAGGAGCACTTAACGTCCCGACGTGGTACTTGATAACCCGCTCAGGCGACACTGGGCTTCCCACTCGGACTCGGGAAGCACACGGACCACTCGGACCTCGTTGCACTTAGGACCACTTGAGAGCACTCAGCTTCATCCAGTGACTTCCCACTCAGGCTCGAAACGCACTCGGGAGCAGCTCGGCCTAATTAGCTCAGGTTGACAGTTTGAGATTATCAACTCAAGTCATCTCAATAGATAAGTCTGAAATTGAATTTTGATTGTAATTTCAATTTAGTATTTTCCTTGTAACTCCAGCAAATATCTCCAACGAGATTGTGGAATATTGTCCAACAAACATGTGATTAGATTACCCTGTTTGATTTTGTTTGCGAAAGGAAACAATAACAAGAAAAACGGCTTATACTGTCGTTCCGCAAGAAAAGGGGCAATCAGGCAACCAGCATAGTGAATTTAGCTCAAGTACAAGAGTTGGAGAGTATTTCTCTCTAAGTTGACGGTTGAGCCCGACAATGCTACTCACTTACGCCCAATTACTTAAATAACAATGTAGCTACATGGAAAGTGGGTAGATTGAATCCATGGTTAGCATGGCTGGTCAAGCATCTAATTTGTCTGGTGATGCAGAATAAAACAACTTAGAATTTGGCATAAGTACATGACCAATAATGGTAAGCGCTTAAGCATCTAATTAATCATGTTATTTTAATTAGCAAATTATACTTGAAGGTAATTAATACGCTCGCTCTTAGATTGTTTAGATATTTTTAAATCAAAACGTATAATCTTTGATTACCCAAATGGAGCATTGGGTGGAGCCAAATAGGCTAGCGGGCCAATTGTGCTAATCACGTCTACCGGCTCGAATGGGTCAAGCTAGCTGATCAGGTTGTCGCAAATTGATTGAGTCGGACAGGTCTCATAGGTTGGTTGAGCTATAAGTGGTAACATTTTAATTAGGTTGATCTAGCTGGGACATTAATTATACTAAACGACTGATAGAGTTAGTCAAATTAGCTGAATGTTAAGGTTAGATTTGGCGGGTCACGTTGGCAAGTTATCGATCACTGTTGGTTGGGTAGCCATACTTGACAGATTAATCATGTTGGACGTATCAAATAAGTAATTTATATGAATTAGATGGGTCATACAAAGAATTTTTTTTCATCACAAAGACTATTTATTTATTTATTATCTATTCCTTTAGCATTATACCGACCAAATACAAAAATATTTATTGCATATTTATTCTGTTTGATGAACCAAATGAGCAGCTTCATAATGGGGATCGCCGGATTGGTGATTGATCATATTTTCTTTTAAAGTTTTATTTTCTATTAATTTTACTTTGCAGTACTAGTGAATTAAAGTTCATCGATATTAAAGCTGCTTTAGACAAATCATCTTGGCTTTTGTTCAGCGTACGTGTTTAAAATATATGTTTTTCTATATATAAAAATATATATTAAGAGGTAGATATAAATGAGCTTAGGCTGAGTTCAACATTCAAAGGAGTTTAAAATCATTTTTAAAGCGCTTACCAGAGCATAGGATTGTTTGCAAACTAAGTCGAATCAAATTTTAAGTTGAGCCAAATTTTATGTGATTTAAACTTATTTATAATAAAGTAATCGAATTAAACTAAACTGAACTTAAAATGGACTGAACTACTAAAATAATTATTTAAATTTGACTTAATTTTTTTTATAAGATTGAGATTAATTTAAATTTAAATTGAGTTGGGTTTGTTTAAATGCTATCAATCTCTCAATTCAAATTTATTTGATTATTTAAAATTTTTATAAAATTTTTTATTGATTGATTAATGAATTTGATATTACAAAGTTGTTTTTTTCATTTTGAGAGCATAATCTTATCTATTTATAAGTTTGATAAAAGTTTTATTGATGAACATGATTCACATTTTATTTGTGGATATTATTCATGATTATATTCATAATCTTTGTTCATAAATATTAACAAATTGAATACATATATATTCAAAATTTTTATTTATTTTAATGAGTTGATCATGTTGAAAAATTAAATTAGTTTTGAATCAACTTACGGTGCACTTTGTACTTTCGCGCTCGCAATTAATAGGATCGAATCTGGATCTGGATCGTCCATTATATTGCATATGCATGTTCTCTATTCAAGAGCTCTGAAAGCTAGCAACGTGATGAAGATTACAGTTCAGTGGATAGATTTCCTCCATTTATTTTTGAGTAAGCTAAGTTTACAACAGGCATGCAGCAACATGCATGCATTGGTCCATATATATATATCAGAAAGGCAACTAAGCTTGAGTCAAACAAGGAAGATCTGGCTTGCAAAGGTTTCTTTTAGTTCCTTGCGCATTGACGCAGAAAGACTGCTCCTGCTTTCCTTGCCCTGCATACCACAAGTTAACCCCATCCATGACGATGCCAGTGCAAGGCGCATTTTGGCTGCATTTAAGACTAACTGCTAATTCACTTGTTGAGCTTCCTCTCACTCCAATAAATCTCACATCGCTCACTTTCACAGCTGATGTCTTCTCCAACAAACCAGTGATCACGTCAGAAATTAATTAATAATGTACAGAAAAGTAATTAGCACTATGACCAACCTGATTTTGGCAATTGCCTTCGGGGCAGTAGAACTGATCTATAATTATGGGGTTCCGCACTTCATTCATGGTAATATTCACAAATGATATATCGTTCGCAAAGCCAGAACCTCCCTGTCGATCGATCATATCGAGGGGGAAAAATAATTAATATTCTTTAATTTATTTCTCAAACGAATTATATATAGAGAGCTATATATATATATATATATATATATTATAGATAATTAAGGAGAGATGGGATTAGTGATTGCCTGCCATGTCTTTATCCTGATTCCATTGGTTGTTTGGGATAAGACGCAATTAGAAACATGGATGCCTGTTGCTGTGGCCCAGGACCCTTGGATGCCCAAGCTCCCAATGCTAACATAAAATCACGATCATTTCAAGGTTTAGTTATTCTATTTGAGCAATTGAAAGTGGCATGGTTTTGTTAGCTAGCTAGGGTAAATGATTAATTAAATTCTATCTTAATTTTGAAGCATTTATTCATCGGTTGTCAGATACTAAACTTCCAAGATGAACAACTACATTGGAGGATCAACTCTACATCAAACTTTGATCAATTGCATGATCAGTTGCATGATCAGGAGAGAAGAAATTCACGAGGGAGTAAAGAAAAGCTAATGCTGAAAATTAATCATCAAAAACTAAAACCGTACGTTCTATCACTATAGTTTGAGCGTGTTCATGCTTGTTGTGCTAACTTCTACATAGATTTTTGTCCCCTTCTCACTGTCAACATCGAATCCATATATTGGACATTAGATTTGGTAATCAAATCTTTGGCTAATTAAGGGATGGCATTATCTCATAAATACAACTTGGACCTTTCCATGCAAGATCCATTAAATTGACTTTTTGCTAGGTGGAATGGTATCAAATCTTTTGTATGCATGGCCAAGATGTACAAATATTGTTACACTGCTATCAGAAACTAATTTAATGAAACATCTGAAAATGAAATATAGTTTAGGGTTTAGGGTTATATATAACAAAAAATGATTCAATTATTATTAATTTGCAAAATATAGAT
The DNA here is from genome assembly GCF_044706935.1 of Curcuma longa. NCBI lineage: Eukaryota > Viridiplantae > Streptophyta > Magnoliopsida > Zingiberales > Zingiberaceae > Curcuma > Curcuma longa. The sequence continues at coordinate 8,205,125 of NC_133861.1, forward strand.
AAACGTGTAAAAATGAAATAATCATGTCATATTTGTCAAATATATAAAATTTCAAGCATATAATATTAATATAATAACCACGAACCTTATTCCGTGGCCAGGACCGCATGTGACGTTGTTAACATAAATATTAGAAGTACCATTGCTGATCGATACACAATCATCTCCTGTACATATTTTTATGTATTTAGATGCACATGCTATAATCAAATTACACATGAAGGTAGTAACATTTACAATGATAATATATTGCTTGACAGAACTTTTAAAACCACGAAGAACTTTTAAACAAAAATATTTAATGGCAATCAACATCATTAAATAATTTTTAAAACACTTGACCGACCATTAGATTTCTACATACATTGCATTGCATTGCATGGAGAAAAAAATGAGGAATGTGCAAAAATTAATTATAAACTTTATATTCTAAAAATACATTTAAAAATAAATGGCCAAATATGATGGTGCACGTCGTTAAAAAATTATTAATTATACTTTAAATATTTATAATCCTTCCCCTCCTCATCCCAAACATAAATTTTGAAGAATGAGTGATTGTAAAGTTGTGGTTATACATAGCACATTTAAATCTATCACTACCAAATACTTTTAGCTAAAAGTGATAGACAATAACATCTAATAAATTGAAATAACATCTAATAAATTATATAAAGATCCCTTCAGGTAACTTTCAAAACCTTGCTCATCTACAAAATTAATCAACACGAATTAAGTCTGGTTCTTGTATATGCATACCTGTGCCAATTACGGCGTCACTGATGCTGACTTGTCGACTTCTCTCGACGTGAATGCCGTCGGTGTTGGGGCTCTCGTCGGGGGCGGTGATGGTAACCCCGCTGATCTTGACTCCGAAGCTGTCTCCGATCACTAACTGCATCATGGGGCTGTTTTTCAACCTCAACCCCCAAATGGCTACTTTGTTGCAACTAAGAAGCTCCAGAGACTGCATATGCGTTCATGCAATAACATTTTCACTCAGTTAACCAACAATCTCCGATCCATGTTTGATAACAGTGCCTCTGCACTGGTATATTGATATCATGTGCATCAATCAACTTACATGGGGAGTACGAAATGGGCATTGCTGCAACACGAGAGCAAATTAACCAAAAGCATGCAATTAGAGACAAGATATATAATCAATCAATTAATTAAGGTGAAGGCTATATATATATATATATAAAGCTAGCTTTTACCTGTTTCATTCTGCATGACCACCAGTCTGTTCCCTGGCCGTCAATCTCGCCGGTGCCGATGATGCTTAGTTGGTTGACTCTAATGAAAAGAATCCAACTAGTATAACCAGCTGGCCATATTTCATTGATCCGTTTAAGATTTCCATCAACCTTAATTCTCAAAGCACAAATAGCTCGCGTGAGAATATATAATATCTACGTAATTAGTCCATCGATCTTAAATATATATATAGTTCTACATTTGCATGAGTTGATGACCTTTATATGTATATACATATACCTCTACACGAATGTAATAGTTGCAGGGTCCTTGGAAAACAATGTTACCCAACAAAAATGTCTTCCATGCAGGAATGCGGAAGATGGCCTGTCCTTTGCTATTGTAACAAGCCTCATTCCAGGTATTTACAAATGCCTGAACACAGAGATTGTTAAGACAGAAAATGTAAATATAATGTGTATATATGTATATATATATCTGCATGATTAATACTGCCCACTATATATTATTGTGTTTTTTTGACGTACTTGAGTGTCATTTGCGTTGCCATCTCCTATAGCTCCGAAGTCTACGACGTTGTACACAGCAGCCAAAACCCCAGAAGCAGAGAAAGCAAGAACGAGAACAAAGAGAGTGAGAAGATGCTGATTCAAAGACATGGAAGACGGAAAATAAACTTATCAGTAATCCGAAGCCAAATGACCTCTATGAACTTACTGTAAATTTTTAATTATACAGGGGATGTATCAGGATTTAAATAGTGGTAGCAATGAATCGAAGAGGAGGAAGGGGGATCAGGAAATATGGCAATTCTTGATCGATTTTTGATAAAGAATAAACATTTTTTTTACATGGAAATAATTAAAATTTCCTCCTCTCTGAAAATATTCAATAAATCGCTGCAACTAATAGATTGTTGTCAAAAAATGACAAATCAGGTTTTATCTTTAACGGGATTTTACGGGAAATGCAGAACACAAACATATATATGTTAATTACTGCTATATATCTCGTTCGTAAATGAAGTTTAAAAAATGTTTCATTTTAAATTTTTCTGTGGGAGGGATAGACGATGGATTGACGTACAGTAATTCTGTCATGTCAAATTAGGCAGTACTAAGAAGGAAAATGAATTAAGAAAATAATTAAATTATTTATTTATTTTATTCACGAGGATAGAGATGAAAGGAAGAAAAGATTACGGTCATCAATCAGAATATTCAGAAACTATATATTATGACTTAATTTACTTGTCTAATTCGGACGTAACCAATTAGGGAGATAATTGAACCAGAATGGTACTTTTAGTATGAGTTTGAAACCATAGAAAAGTATTTTTTGTCAAGAAATAATACCAAATTTTGTTTTAAAAAAATTGAAATTTAACTATTATTTAAAAACAAATATTTCGAAGGGAAGAAAAAGGCTTTAAGTTAAAACCCTTTCTTAAAGCCTTTTTCTTCATCGACCGCCACCACTTCCTCCATAGACCACCGGAAGTCCTTGTACGGGTTCCGTGACTCCACCGCTACCACCACACTGTCCTCGAAAGACGTTTCCTTTTCTTCTTCCGTTGCCGCCGCCTCCGTCGCCGTCGTCGCGGCCTTCGCCTCCTCCGCGATAGTTCACTAGGTTTCGCTTGTGCGATCGGGATGGGAGTTGGGTTTCGCGTAGGCTGCTTTGAAGGGTAATTTTGTAAAGAAAATTACCTTAACCCCGGAATCAAGAAAAACCTAAGTTTTTCTTGGTTTTCCAATTCCAGGTTGGATGCCCTCTTTTGCTGACATATGCTGACGTGTCGGGCATGAAGCATTACTTGGGAATCGCCAATTACCTAAACCAAACAAGGTTTTGATTGATAACTTTGGATGGATAATCAAGGTAATCACGGATAACCTCCAACCAAAAGCACCCTAATTATTTCAAATTTGACATAAAATTTAAAAAGTTGAGTTAAGTAATTAGTCTAATTTAAATATATTGTCAAACATCAAAAATGAAAGAGATGGTTAGTGCAATCAACCTTTAGGGGCATTTGATTGGGGGTTATTATTGATAACCTTAGTTATCTGTCCAAAGTTATCAACCATAATCTTGTTTGGTTCAGGTTATGATAGATTTCCAAGTAATACAATATCATCGTCACATCAGTAAATGAGTTATAATATAGAAATATGATTACCTTGGCAGCCTAAGGTTTTCTACCATTTCAAAGGTTAACTAATTTTTTTCCATAATTACCCTTTGATTTTAAAACTCAATTAATTGAAATGTATTGTGAAATCTAATTGAAACCAAGTTAATTAATTTAAAATTTTATGAATTTAAAAAATATAATTTATTTTAAATTTTAAAAAATAAAATTAATAAATTATATTTATTATTTTATTAGAATAATTATTTTAATGTATTATATATATATATATATATATATATAAATTAATGTTGAATTTTAAAAAATAAAATTCATAAATGATGTTTATTAATTTAATAAATTATTTTATTAAAATAAAATTAATGAATTATATATATTAATTTAATGAATTATTTTATTAAAATAATTATTTTAATGAATTATATTTTTAAATATATAAAAATTTAATTTTAAATTTTTTAAAAAATAAAATTAATGAATTATATTTATTAATTTAATGAATTATTTTATTAAAATATATTATTTTAATAAATTATTTTATTAAAAATATATAAATTTATGTTAAATTTAAAAAAATAAAATTAATAAATGATGTTTATTAATTTAATAATTATTTTATTAAAATAATTATTTTAATAAAATATTTTATTAAAATAAAAGTAACAAATTATATTTATTAATTTAATAAATTATTTTATTAAAATAATTTTTTATTGAATTATTTTTAAAATATATATACATTTATTTTAAATTTTTAAAAATAAAATTAATGAATTAAAAAATAATTTAATGAATTATTTTATTAAAATAATTAATTTAATGAGTTATTTTATTAAAAATATATATGAATTTATGTTAAATTTTAAAAAAATAAAATTAATAAATAACATTTATTAATTTAATAAATTATTTTATTAAAATAAAATTAACAAATTATATTTATTAATTTAATAAATTAATTTATTAAAATAATTATTTTAATAAATTATTTTTTTAAATATATATATAAATTTATTTTAAATTTTAAAAAATAAAATTAATAAATTATATTTATTAATTTAATGAATTATTTTATTAAAATAATTATTTTAATAAATTATTTTATTAAAAATATATAATTTTATTTTAAATTTTAAAAATTATAAATTTATTTCAAAAAAAATTATATATTATATTTATTTTTTTGATATATTATTAATTTATTATCATTATTAATATTATTAATAATAATATTATTAGTTTAATTTAATTTATTTGAATTAAGGGTAATATAGTAAATATTAAACTGGTTATATTTTATTCCCTCCAAATAAATAAGTTAACCAAACAATATTATGTTATATTTTATACCCCATAACCTTGGTTATGTGATTACTTGGTAATCACATAACCAAGATTATATATGGTAACTTGAACCAAAACAAGGTCATAATGAAATTTCATTATGAAATAATACTTTAGATTTTATCTTAGGAGCTCTCCCTAGATTTGAATGTCTTCCTCTTTTGACTTTATTTGAATGTCTTCCCCTTGGACATTGATTCCGGTAATATCCTTATTGATTATATGAGAAGCACATAATGCACTCTTTATCCTTTTGTATTATGGGCCTGACTTCTTTTGACTTCTCCTTCGCCGTGGATATCATTTGAGCCTTCTTATTGATTAATTATGAACACTTACTCTTATAGTGCCCTTTGTTCCTATACTCAAAACATATGATATATTTTTTATCTTTATGAATTGAAATTAATATATCTTTATAATTTTAGATCTCTTAATTTGTTGAGATGGTACGATCTTCCTTATTGACTTTGAATGTGGATGGTTCACCTTATTTCGATATCAATTTTCTATCCTCCCTCTTAATCCTCGATGTAGGAGTTTCTTCCATATCATCCTCGTCGAATGCTGAGTACCTCTCAACTTTCAAATCCTCAATTTCTTATTCCAATGAATCTTTCTCATTGGACTTGTCTTCACTTGTGTTGAAATTGGATTCTTATTGAGCTTGACCAACTTGTTCTATAGCTCACTTGCATCCTTGTATTCACCTATCTTACACAAACTATCATTAGAAATCAAATTAACTAAAATTTTGATTATTTTATCATTTATCTCATATTTTCATATTTGCTCTTTGGTCCATTTCTTCTTTTTAAGGAGTTTCCCTTTGCTATCCGTTGGAATATCAAACCCTTCCGTTAACGTGAACCATTGCTCTATGTCCATCATGAGAAAGTTTTCCATCCTTACCTTCTAATGCTCCTCCCAATCCAAACGGTAGAGTACTACTCTGAATTCATCCAAGGGATCCATCCTAAAATCTAAGCTCCCTTTGGTATTGGTTTCTTCCGGCGGTCAGTCCGATGACTTGTTTCTATCGAAGAGCTCAAAATCATGCCTTTTTTTCTCTAACTTTGTGCTCTTTTCAGCAGTTAGTCTGATGAAGAGCAATTTCGCTTTGATACCATTTGTTAGGGCTCGTGCAAGCTAGAAGGTGAATAGATTCAATCGTTTCATCTTGATTGCGTGCTCGTCGATTGAATGCACAACGGAGACATGAATTAACTCGGCACCACATGCACAACACAAAAATTTTACTTGGTTCCCTGCCTCCCAAGATGACTACTTCAAGGTATGGTCCTAGCGATCTATCACCACTAAACCTTCTCCTTCTTGTAAACCTTCCGGAGGTGGAGAAGCCTTTTATAATAAGTTTTCACAAAGCAATACAACAATGAAACAAAAATACAATAACAAATGAAAGCAAAACAACTTTATAAGATGAGAGCTTCACTTTGATCATTGTTGGTAACTTTTGAATGCCTCTTGTTGGTCTGCAAATGCAACAATACTTCATCCTCAAACCCTCAAAAATTGACATCGAAAATCTCCTTGAGACCCTTCTTTTATAACCTTCATGTCAAGGATGATTTCCGTCTATTAATCGACTGATTTTACCTTTCAGTCGATTGATCCACTATAGATTCGAATGTTGCTATGATCCATTAGTTCAACGACTCCATCCACCTCAGCATCAGTCGACTGACCATCACCATCAGTCGACTATTTCCTAATCAGTTGAATCACGTAGTCGAGTTCTGAACTCTCTGTTTGCTCGAACAATGATATCAGTTGACTAATACACTCTATCAGTCAACTGATCATAATCAATTGAGTTTTTCAGTTGAGTTTTGAAACTTTTGTACACTGTTATAGTGCCCATGGATCGACTAATTAAATACATCAGACAATTGTTACTATAGCAATACTATAGCAAAATATTATTCACTGTTACTGTAACAATACTGTAGCAACCATATTTTTTTAGGTTTTGGAGATTTGTGTCTATTAGTCAACTGATGTATCCTATCAATTAACTAATATATACTTCTGTTTCAGCTTTACCAAAGTTAAATTTTTGTCTTGTCTGGTATCTAGTTCACCTCAACCTACCAGGACTTCTTTTACCAGACATCCAATCAACCTTGACTTACCAAGATATCTTATTGTCTAGTATCTGGTCAACTTTGACCTGTTAGGACTTTTTGATTGCTTAGTATTTGATCAACCTTGACCTATCAAGACTTCCTCGTTGCCTAGCATCCGATCAATCTTAACCTGCTGGAATTTTACGCCTCATGCCAACTCCCTATTGTACTTCTTACTGTCAAGTGTTCGATCATCCATAATCACTTGGACTTCCCCACTTATCAACTCTCTATTAGACTTTCGATCACTAAGTATCCGGTCAACTATGACCCACTTGGACTTTCTATCTCATGCTAATTCTATGTTGGACTTCTAACCATAAGGTGTCTGATCAACCATTGGATTTTTTTTACTGTTAAGTATCCGATCAATTTTGATCTACTTGATTCTTTCTCAACCAACTAACATATTGATCGACTGTCAAGTATTCTGATCAACCTTGATCTACTTGACGTTTTACTTAATCAACTAATATATTGATCAAAAATTGAAATCCCAACTCGAGTCAACCTGATTAAACCTTGATCAGTGGTCGATTGCACCAATAATTTCCTCCACCAGATTGAAATTTATAAGAGATTTTATAATATTTATATTTTACACGCATTTCTTTAGACGAGAGAGTGATTTTTTTACAAAAATATTTATTAATAAAAATAGATGATTTTAAAGATGGAGTATTTTGAACCTTAAAAATTTTAGTGCTTTCTTATGTCTCATGTGTCAAAAGTTGCTCTGATTTATTATTAATAAATTAAATATCATTGAGATCAACATTCAAAATTACTAGCTATTTCTTTGCCCTTTCAAATTCAAGATGAATTTCTTTCTATTAGAATTGAAAATTTAAAATTGAAACAATCATAATTCATCAGAAACAATAATAGATAAGTTAATTAGTATAAAAACAATTAAATAAATATCTTATAGAATTGGAAGAATAATATATAGTCAGTTAATCATAACCATTGATAAACAATAATTAAATAATCTCTAAAAAACAAAAAATTACTCCAAACCGTTGGAACATCAAGTTAACCGATGGTTCCAATGGTCAGGTTAACTAGCTATTCCAACAGTAATAAAATTTTAAAAAATAAATAAATGCTTGAATAGCCAGTTCAAATTGCCGGTTCACGGGCCGGGTCTAAAATAACATTTGTAGAGTGATAAAAAGATGTGTTTCATTGAGATGAATGACATATGAAACTTATAGCCAACAATTGAGGGAGAAAAAAAGAAGATAAGATTACAGTATATAATATTTAAGCGTGGGAAGAGACATCTACGGGCTTGGATGCCGGATTACACTAGAAGAAAGTCAATCAAGTCTTTTATGATTGGCGTGGGAGCAGTTTAAGTGAGTTTAGAATGCATTTAAGGCTTAAAATTTTGCCCAACTTTTTCCTTCAAGTTATTGGTGATGTATTGAAACCATCGACGCCATGTTTTTTTCCTCTTAAATTAACTTTTTAAGTACGTCAAGTAGATACTTCAATATATACTTCCTCCTCGTATTAAACATCAAGTCACAATAAACTAATCAACGACAGCAAATAATAAGCCTAGGCAGATAAGATCTTCCTCAATATATTCTGTCATGCATGTACTTGGTCACAGAAACCAAACTAACGAATGGGGTCACCAAGTGGCATAACAACGAATCTCCGCTTCACTTATAGCGAGCCAGTCGCCCAATGCTCGAGTTTGAACGCCAACAGGCTGCCTTTTCAAAATCCACACCAGCCGCGGAAGACTAAGTAATGGACAATCTTTCAGCTCAGACATAAACGAAGACTATTCTATCTTCTGATCACAGCTCTTTCTGTTTGACCTTAAGCGATAGATATGGTTGGATATCTGATAAGGATCGCGGGAATCTTAAAACATGTGAACACGGAGAAAAAATAAACGAATGATCCGGAAGTCAACGGCAAACTCACATCCACTACCGACAGAGTGGACTAGAATATGCCTTGTACAGTGAAGATGCTTTATTAATAAGCTTTCAATAAAATTAAATTGTTTAAAATTAATAATGTACTTAAAATTATACATTATTTGGGGTTCTTGTTGTAGCTATTTTTATACGGAAAATAACACGATAAAGAATTTATCTAAAAGATTTAAGAGTTAATTTGATAAATGCTTATAACTATCATTCTGAGAGACTTAGCCAAAGCCAATAACTTAGAATGATTTTCTTCTCTTTTTAATTTCATTTTTCAGGAGTAACACCATCGCTTGCTGATTTATGAGTTCTAATGCATTTTAATTTTCATTTTGAAGGGATTGCAAAGTCAAAGGGTAACTTAGAAAAAAAATTATGATTGTGACATGAATTGACAGAAAATGAAATAAATGAATCCTCAATCAGTGAAAAAAAGTCATTCACGGCAAGAGGATCTGAAGGATTCCCAACTTGCATCTTCTTCGTTTGCTCTGTTCGATACACTGTTTTTTTAATGTATTTTTGTTACTTAGATTATGGTATAAGATTCCAATACGCTATCGCAACTCTTAAGTTCGTTTCTATTTATAGATCAAACAGTTCTTGTCATAAAGGCTCAATGGAAGCACTGCGGAATCAGCTACTCGAGCCGTGAGATTTGTGCTCCTCGTTTGTTAGATTTTTGATTCTGCATCAAAAACACAGACGATGGAGGAGGAATCGAACAAGTCTGCGATCCAAATTGAAGCACCGGCGCCGCAATTCAAGATTCCGGTTGACTCGGAGCAGAAGGCCACTGAGTTCTGGCTCTTCTCCTTAGCGGCGCCGCACATGCGCGCCTTCCACCTCTCTTGGTTCTCCTTCTTCTGCTGCTTCGTCTCCACTTTCGCGGCGCCTCCCCTCCTCCCGCTCATCCGAGACAACCTCAATCTCACCACTACTGACATCGGCAACGCCGGCATCGCCTCCGTCTCCGGGGCCGTCTTCGCGCGGCTGGCCATGGGCACCGCCTGCGACCTCGTCGGCCCCCGTCTAGCATCCGCGTCCCTGATCCTCCTCACCACGCCGTCCGTCTACTACACTTCCATCATCGACAACGCTACCGGGTACCTCCTCGTCCGCTTCTTCACTGGCTTCTCTCTCGCCGCCTTCGTGTCCACGCAGTTCTGGATGAGTTCGATGTTCTCGGCGCCGAAGGTGGGGCTGGCGAACGGCTTCTCGGGCGGGTGGGGCAACCTCGGCGGCGGCGCCACGCAGCTCATCATGCCGCTGGTGTTCGACCTGATCCGCCACATCGGCAGCACGGAGTTCACGGCGTGGCGCGTGGCGTTCTTCATCCCGGGCGTGATGCAGACGGCGTCAGCCATCGCGGTGGTGATGCTGGGCCAGGACCTGCCCAACGGCGACTACCGGAAGCTGGAGAAGGTCGGGGACAAGCACAAGGATAGCTTCCGGAATGTTCTCTACCACGCGGTGACCAACTACAGGGGTTGGATCCTGGCGCTCACCTACGGCTACTGCTTCGGGGTGGAGCTCACCATCGACAACATCATCGCGGAGTACTTCTTCGACAGGTTCAGCGTAAACCTACGGACGGCGGGAATGATCGCGGCCAGCTTCGGGCTCGCGAACATCATCTCGCGGCCTGGCGGCGGTATGCTGTCGGACTGGATGTCGCGGCGGTATGGTATGCGGGGGCGGCTGTGGAGCCTCTGGGTGGTGCAGAGCCTCGGCGGCATCTTCTGCATCTTGCTAGGGAGGATGGACAACATCGTGGGCTCCATCGCGGTCATGCTTCTCTTCTCCTTCTTCGTGCAGGCGGCCTGCGGCCTCACCTTCGGCGTCGTCCCCTTTGTCTCCCGCCGGTAATAAACAATCCATATAATTTCATCGCCTCTGTTTTCTTCCCAACACTAGTAGTTAAATTAAATCGGCATCGAATTGCAGGTCGTTGGGGTTGATTTCGGGTATGGCAGGAGGCGGAGGAAGTTTGGGGGCAGTCCTCACTCAGCTCATCTTCTTCAAAGGCAGCAAGTACTCGAAGGAAACAGGAATCACTCTGATGGGCGTCATGATCCTCTGCTGCACGCTGCCCATCACGCTCATCTACTTCCCGCAATGGGGCGGCATGTTTTGTGGCCCGAGAAGGAAGGCTACTGCGGAGGATTATTACGCGGCGGAGTGGAGTGAGGAGGAGAGGGAAAGGGGTTACCACTTGGCCAGCGTCAAGTTCGCAGAGAACAGCGTTAGAGAAGGTGGTAGAAGGGAGACTTCGCCCACTGTTCCTGTGGATGTAACACCAGGCAACGCTTGAAAGTCTTTCTTCTCCTTCTTCTTCCTTATCCATTTACATGAAATCTAGTGTGCATATCCTTTTTATGTATTATTGTATCTTGGAAGTCTGGGAACGGATTGCTGGAATTTGGTTGGAGACCTGTGAGTTCTTCCATTTATAACGAAAACAAACAATTATGCTTGATTTTTGGTTTCTACAAATTATTTTTGGTAAACAATATGGATTTTTACAAGTTCTTTTTCTAAAGTTTGTTTAGCTCTGTAAACAGAGGCAAGAAGATAAAGCTTGTAATAGCTTATAATTGCATTAGAGATAAATTAGTAAGCAAACGTATAAAATGCAAATGATCATGATAATTCCTATCGTAAATTTGAACTAGACAAAAAGAGAGAGAATTACTGTCTTTTCAGCTACCAAAGATGAAGAGCAAAAGGTTCTTGTTCATAAACATTTAGTCTGTCTTTCAGCACTACTTTGCAGTTGAGCAAGGGATATACATCTCTGGTCCTGAAACAATTACCTGTCCTTGGTCCTTCGAGAGGATCAGAGGTAACAAGCGGAATGCAAGAAGAGTAGTATCCAAAAACAGAAACTTGTAGACTAATTTTCAGGTTCAGTAATACACCTATTTAAATTCTAATAACATAATTTTAAATCATCAAGATATCTCTGCAACAAGAAGAGTGGGAACCCCCAAATTTTCCCTAATTTCTCCGGTTAAATATGTTAGGTTTCTAAAACAAGAATCGTTCTTGGCACATGAATCCGTATAAATTAATAACAATCCTAAACAGGAACCTATCATTGATGTGTATAGCAATTTAACAAAACAAAACAAAACAAAAGCGGCGATGAAAACTATAAATCGAATCAGAATCGAGAGTCATCGCCATCTCTTATTGTCGCTGGAACCATCTAAAGATTAAAACTGACAGAATGATCTTCTGTAGGAGTTAGTATGACGAGTAATCTCTTTTTGATGGATGAGAAGAGATCTCGTTACTTCAATACTACGAGGACAACAATCCTATATATAACTTTAGATCAGTTTTTATTATTAACCCATCAATAATAACAAAATGCAGATTAAATATCCATTAATTAAGTCCACGATTAAATATCAATTAGATCACTTTATTGATATAATCGTAATATGTAAGCCCACCAAATAGAAAAATAAATACCAATAATTTTTCACTTGGACTATATGTGATTTGCACATAATAGTCAAATTCCTTAGTTGAGTTTAATAGTGTGACCGAATGATAAAAATATCCATTAGAACAATTTAGTCCATTAATTTCATTGGTACTTAACTAAAGTAGTCATTGTTATCATACTCGTAATAAGGTCAAACAATAATCACAACATCAACGTCGTTAATAACATAGATCTGATATGGTGTATTTTCATATGAAATATAATTTGCACATATTAATTTTCAATTGGTCCTTTTTATGATCAAAAGATGTTCATATCATATTTAACAAACCTTTAAAAATTTATTGATTGTTTTATTCTGATACAACTCAAGTATGCTAACTAGTATTTTTAATTTCTTATGTGATTTTTCTATATCTTTAATTTTTTCAAGGATATTGTACATAGAAATTTTATTTATATACATTTTAACCTATTAAGAAATAAATGTGCAACATTACTGAATGTGTAAAATTAAATATGCATATAATTTAAACTTAATCATAAGTAAATCATTAAATGAATGTGCAATGTATGTTGTTTTTGAACTATGTGTAATGGAATTATTTTTGAATGTATTGTGGATGCATGGTTTGTGAATTGTTTGTGGATATTTTTGATCTAATTATTTGTAAATTGTTTGGGGATGTTTTTTGAATTGTTTGTCAATCATGATGGTTTATATATGTTGAATGTGTAATGAATGTATGATAATGTTGTATTGTAATCTGGATGTAAACATAATTTAAATCGCGGATTTAAGGGGTTGCTGTCAAAATTTTACCCTAAATCAGTAATGGATTTTTATTTTCATCGCTATATTAGCAATGAAAATAAAATATCTATCTCTAAATTAGCGACGAAAATTAAATTTTTGTCGCTAATTTAGCGATGACTATTTAGTTTCCGTCACTAACAGCAGTGACAGAAATAAATTTTTTCACTAATTAGCGATAGAAATAAAATTTCATCGCTAAAATCGGTTGGCAACTAAAATTATTACGACTAAATAATTCGATCACTAAATGGTTGCTAATTAAGTCCGATTAGCAACCGAAATTTTGTCCCTAATTATGATTTCTTTTGTAGCGGTATAAATGTCTAATGTTAGGTCTTTTACCTATATATCCATAATTTATATATAAGGAGTCTTTTTTGTCACTACCTTACTAGGTACTATGTTTAGTAAATAAACTGCAATCTTAATTGGTTTACCCTATAAAGAATCCAGTCACGAAGAAAAGTTCATCATGTTTCTCATCGTTGTTCTATTTTGTCGCTCTCATTTTGATAAAGAGCATCGGACATGATATACTGAAGAAATGATTTCATACTTGGTAGGGTATTGTACAAAAGGCCTAGGATGTTATTATGTTGATTCATCATATCTATCGCAATATTCACTACCGCACGAACAGATTTCAACAACAATCATAATTTCCTTTGACGAATGAGAAGAGATCTCGTTGCCTTAATAGTTAATTCTACAGGGACCACAATTCTATATATAATTTTAGACTCCTTTATGCTATCAGCCCAACAGAATGTAGATTAATAAATTTTTATACATAAAATTCATATATGCTATTAATTAAATCCATGATTAAATATCAATTAGATCACTGTAACATGTAAATCCATTAAATACCAACAAAATAGACATACACACGGCCTATGAGAAGCCGGTGGAGGACCGGGAGAAGGAAGGTGGCAGACTTCACTGCTGAGGCGATGTATCCCAGTAGCCTAATTTGCCGATGCTATTCAATCTGTTCTTCTCCCTCCATTCTGCATTCATTCCGCACCTCAAACGATTTAATCAGTTTTCAATCTGACAAACTGAGAGCCCGATCGAGTACTACAATGCGTTGTTTTCTTAAACTCGGGAAATTACTGTAAATTTAGTCTACATCACACCATCCTCTAAATACATAGTTCACATAAGATTGATCATAATCAAGATAAACTAGTGTTCTCATCGGCACATATAGCGAGCTTGAAGAAAACCAGGGGCTTCATCTTGGTTGTTTAGCAACTGCTACATTTTCATGATCACCATGCCGATGCTTCATATATAGTTTTGGGAATACATGAATAGTCACACGCCATGATTGACTGAGAGGCCTTTCTGATGCCTCAAGTTTTCTCCTACATATCTGATTCACTAATTTATAGCTGGCACTTGACGCTTGAGTAGTTTATGTAATTAACATTAGCGAGCCGGCATCAAGTGGAGGACGGTGGCGGTGGCGGCGGTGGTGGTGGTGATGATGAACCATCAGGTGGCGGAAAAATAGGGCCACTTCGAGCCGCCGGCGGAGCCTTTTCTGTGTATGGTTGATGCGTCCGTGGGGAAGGTGGTCGAGCAGGTAGTTTCCATCCTAATCTGCGCTGCTTGATTATGATCCCTTTCACCTTAGTCTCATAATTCTCTGCAAATATATTACAAAGCAAATGATCGATATATGCATATATATGTATATATTGGGAAAAAAATACAAATATATAATACCATGAGCCTGAGAACGAGAGTTGAACATTATGAAGAAGATGAGAAGAAGAAGCAGTAAGGTTCTTGATGTAGCCATGGATTGATGCATCCATGGGCAAGCGGTGATGGAAGGATTAAATAAGCTGCCATGGCCTGTTGATTAATTAGGAGTATGATTCGTGGAAAAATAAGAAAAGAGTATTATTAGTCGAAAAATGGGTAATAAAAAGAAAAAAAAAAAAAACGCGCATTCCTTCAGCAGTTCGATCGAGAGTCAGCAGTCTCTGGTTTGACTGAAAATCACGTGTGAGCAGCAGAGAGTCAGCAGTCTCTGGTTTGACTGACAATCACGTGAGGTGAGTAGGTGGAGATATAAATAAAAACAAAAGAATTTATGTTGTAAAGCAGATAACTAATAAAATAATATTTAAAAGGGATATTTTTTAAATAAAATTAATAATATCCTAAATTTATTTTTAATTCATTTATGTTGGTCGAAGTCCCTTCAGTTCTCTCAGAATTAGATATATCAACTAAATGACTTCCAGAAATCCTTTGACAAAGTTAGGTGGTAAAACCTTCTATTAGTAATGAAACTCCATGGTTTCTTTTGAGATGGTTGAAGTGGTTAGAAAGCATCATCATAAGATGGTTGAAGTGGTTGGCCAAGTTCAGACTTCAAGAAAGCATTATTGTTGATCAGAATTTATACAGATCTTCTTCATAGCAATTCTAGTTGAGAGTTGTGATAATAATTAACTAATGGTTGAAATCCCAGACCGGTATAATCTAATACTATTTCAATATACTGATGAAACTCTCATATTTGTCAAGGCTGATGTAACTGTTACAAAAGAGGGTTGACTTGTATTCAGTAAGAACATTAATTATTACAAATCCTTTTTCTGATTGGTAAAAATGAATCCTGAGAGCTCATTAGGTTTGTCCAGATGCAACTCCAATGAGTGCCAATCAATTATCTAGGATATTATAGGGAACAAAAGACTGAACACTTTAGCAACTTTGTTCCGTCGTATAACTCAACTATGCCCCGGGGGCATCAAAAGACTGATCACGATTTACTTGAGACAATAATGCTGCTGCTCATCTTTATTCATGGAAGCATAATTTTTGTATCTATAGGAGGGAGATCAATCATTATTAAAAGTGTACTTAGCTCCAACTCAATCTATCCTGCCAATGTGTTTCTGATATATAAATGAGTGATTAAAACAGTTTATAAGATGAGGATTCTTTCTTTGGTTAGATACTAGTCAGATAATTCCTAAGGGGCTTTCAAAGTAATCTAGAATCACTGCATCAGACCATTGTATTTGAGAGGATTGGACATTCTTGACTATTAAGAACATAATTGGGCATTATTGACTAGTTGATGGTGGTATTTGGGTGTATCAGAAACAGAATCAGAGAAGTCCAGATTTGGTGTGGCCAAAGATGATTAAGAATAAACTCATTCAGTCAAACATCTATCTACACTAAGGTCTAATCACAAATGGCCTTTTTTATGGAAAGATTTACTCAGTGTTAGGCATGTATTTGCTAAACACTAGAACAGAAGTTCATAATGGGAGAAACAAATCTTTTTTATGAATAGACAGATGGAATGGGGATACTATAAGTTAGATTTCTCAATTTCTTATACTAGATACAACTCGCAAATCAAGGCCCTTATTTTGCAATTAAAGGATAGAGTGAATACTAGAGCAAGACTGAAAACTCAAGGAATTCAATTAAAGGATTATGGATGTGCCTTCTGTAAACAAGGGGGAGGAAACTATGGAACACCTATTTTCCATGTTAACTAAATCAAAACAGGTTGCTATTGTATTACTGTTTGGGTTTGCAAATGGACCACTGTATCATGGTCTTCTTCACTGGGTGTTACCTCCAGGAAACACAAGTTTTCCCCAAACATTCTATCAAGCCTGAATTTGAAGCATTTGGAAACAAAGGAATAATCTTAACTTCAGAAATGCTAAATGTAAGAGTTCATTTATGTGAATTATGGTTAAATAGGTTGCAGTTTACTTAGTTGCAACTTTTGCTTCAATTTTCAGTATCAAGGGGAAGGCTACGGACAACCTCAAGAACAAATATATATTATTTTGAATCACGTCCTTGTTAATTTCATCAAAATTGCTTAATTAGAAAAATAAAATTGCACTATATAAACATGATTGAAAGAATATCATACTGTCAATGATTCAGGTTCATCATTTTCCCAATACTGCTGCCTACCTCAAGATATTTTATTGTTTTTAATTATATCGGGGGAAAAAACTACAGGAATCCAAGACGCGAGTGCAAATTGTTGAGGAGCATCTTATTGGTGATTCCATCAAGTAAAACATACAATTACCGGAGTTAGCTCCACAACCAATTCTTACAAAAGCTACTGAATACTTCATTTATGCTCCGTATTCCTAATCAAAGTCGTCCATATCGAAGATCGCAATATCTAACTATAACTAGGTGGTGGAGGTGGAGGACATGCAGCACCAGGCGGAGGTTGCTCCCGTGGTGGCGTGAAACGAACTGGAGGAGTAGGCGGTTGGCCTAAGCCGTGCATTAAACCACCTCTTGGCGGCGAAGGTACGAACGGATGTCTTTGGCCCAAGTTTCGCAGCATTTTGCTGCTCGTCATCTCCTTGCTCTCGCCATTTTTTGCTTGATGAAAAGCTGAAGAGATCAGTAATAGATAGAAATGTTCAATTATTCAATTTTTTAAGGAAAAAGAAGACGATATAGATACCGAGAGACTGGGAGCAGGAGAAGATCACTATGAATAGTACAAGGAGCGCCGTGCTCTTTGCTGAAGCCATGAGATCCCTGATAAGTTGGGATTAATTAAATAGCGGAGTCAGTGATCTTTATTGCCAGAAGGTCTACAGGTCAACCCTTCGATTCCCCAGTCAATTTAGTTGACTAATCGATACTTCCTGAGCTGTCATTGATAGAACTTGTCTTGTATATGAACAGTGAACTAATGTTAGGCTTTACTTTGAGTCAAGAATGACAGCTGAGACAACCTTTTGGTCCCTACAAAGATGCAAACGACATGCCTCCGCTGGTGCGGGTCCTTTCTCCAGCAAAGGAGACTCACGAGTGAACAACAAACAGATCGAGGTGGCGGCAAAAAATAGAGAGGAAGCTGCAAGCTTGGGAGAGCAATCAAACTTCCAATGGCCGGCCGAATCAGTTTATAGTGCATTCAATTCTAGAGGCTATTCCTCTATCCGAAATGCAGATGCAGAAACTCCCCGAATTCCTATTGTGATACAGTCAAGTGGAGTGTGATCACCACACTAAAGGAGGGAATAGGACTGAGCTTGAGGAACAGAACAAAGCGTTCGTTGGTAAATTTTGGACATTCTTTTTTGCTAGATGATGATAAACTGTGGGTGCAGACTCTCAAATAAGAACTGGAGGGACCATGTCGGGATTCATTTTGAGTCAAATTATGGAGGAGCCTATCTCAGACATGGGAAGATCTGATAAACAATTTACACTCGAAGCTAGCAGATCAATGTTCAATTGAACAAACATATAGAAAACTAACTATAGGGGAGAAGGAGCGAGAAAACGATGGGCCGGGTTGAGGCAAGAAAGCCGTGGAAGGAATTTGCGTCTAAATTGGATAAGGCTACGCTTGTGGAAATTAAGCATTGAACAATAGCCTATTGACACAGATGTAAAGAAGAAGAAGAAATCTAGAAACACATGAGAGCTACCCAATATGTTACGGAGATCAGGAGACTGCATGAGAACTTGTGAAGCCATTCACTCGAGGAGTTGTCAAGACCGCGCAAACCTCACTTTGTAGTGCTCAAAATGGTTGTGAAATCTAACATGGTGCCAACCAACTCAAGGTCGAGAGCGTTAGGCATAAGCACGAGGCTGAGTGGGAAGGCTTGGCATTCGAAGTCGACGCATTTGTGGCGCAGAGAGCTAAGGCAGCAGTGCAATGGGAACAGAAGGTGTACTCAAGGATGAGGAGCGTAGAGTATGAACATGTTTCATGAATACAATGAATCCTAGCTACGTTCGTGCTTGACGCAGAGCTCCAACGCATATGTGAGACAATGCGAATGGTGTAGCAACGGTGCAAGGCGACTTCAAGTCAGAACATCTAACAGGGAGGCAATGGACTCAATTAATCAGAGAAAATCATGGCCCAAAGCATGTGAACAGAGGAAGGTGGAAATCAACAAATGGCTCAAAATGAATTGAAAGATTGAAATTTAATACGTCCCCATAAGAAGGAAGAACTAATGCGGAATTGCGTGTTTAGCAATGATTCTGGAACAGTGGTAATGTGATGACTATTAATGAATAAATGGTCCGAAAGGACCACCTTTCAACCCAAAATATATACCTATAATATATATATATATATTTAAAGGAATCATCTAGACTATAAGTGTTTCACACTCTACAAATTTGGTGATCATCTAACAGCAACATGTGAAGCTTCTAGCCATATCTTTTTTCTAAAGTTTTAACAAGTCACATGCCGAATTATAAATCAAACAATTCTATTGCCATGCCTTCGTTTTCCTTGTGATTTTCATCCAATTAATGTGTATGATCCTAGCTGGCACAACAGTGCAAAGGTGAGGGGCTACTCTTTTTCCAGTCCATTGCTTAAACACTGCTCTCATCTGCGCAAGCCAATTGATAGCGACTACAATGGACCATCCGTTAGTGTAAACCGAAGCTGAACCTCTCATACATATTGTTAGTGAGAGACTGTCAATTGTGATAGTCAAATTAAGACACTGGCACCACAAAGTAAACTTTTTTTCTTCTTCAGTTAAAAGAGTTTACATAGAGAGGAGAAGTCAACTTAGTTGCTAGTTAGAAATCTAGGTCTTAATTGGAAGAAACAACTTGAGTGTCAGGTAAACTCCGGCATGAAACTTCAACGCCAACAAGGTTACAATTTTGAGAGCAATGTCTCTGTAATATTATTTTTCCAGAAAATCCAAAGAAAGGCAAATGTTTTCTTGTCGAAGCCTTTCTTTATCTCTAGTTAAAATGCCATTCCCGACTACCCAGACAAGCTTTAATATATCTTAACCATTCTTGACTCAATCTATTGCAGGGGGAGGACACCAGCGACTTGTTTAAGAGCCACTTGGTTGCTTCACCTTTCACTTATCCGTTCTCGAAACTGTATCAGTTCTCTGCTCTCCTCACCCGACATGGACTTGAGCCTTAATCATGTTGCAGACTTAATATATAAGATCCAACCCCTAATCCTTTTGATTCCAACAACTCATCAAAACACAGAATTGGAAAGAATGGGACGGCATTCTTGCTGTCCGACGCAGAAATTGAGGAAAGGCATGTGGTCTCCGGAGGAGGATGAGAAGCTTTACAGCCACATCATTAGATATGGAGTTGGATGCTGGAGCGCTCTGCCAAAATTTGCAGGCATTCTTCAGGATCTTCCTCTCTTTCTTTCTTTCTTTTCTCCTCTTCGTCGATTTGAACATTTAACCCGAATTTACCTATTCTCACAGGACTGCAACGCTGTGGCAAGAGTTGCAGGCTCAGATGGATCAATTACCTGCGCCCAGACCTTAAAAGAGGCAACTTCTCTCTGCTGGAAGAGGATTTGATAATAAGCCTGCATGAAACTATGGGCAACAGGTCAACAAGTTTTTCGAGGCAACCAAATTATGATTGCAGTGTCAAGTTCACTCATTTCAAATGTGAATGCAGGTGGTCGCGAATTGCCTCGCAATTGCCAGGAAGGACGGATAACGAGATCAAGAACTACTGGAACTCATGCCTCAAGAAGAAGCTCCGACAGAGGGGAATTGACCCAAGCACCCACAAGCCACTGAGCAAGGTAGAAGAAGAACAAGATGAGGCTAAAATTGCTGCCTTTGAGCAATTGCCATTGATGTACGACGAATCCAAAACATGTTTGGATACAGTAGACAATGGCAATGCCATTATCTACAGCCAATTCGTTCAGAGCTTTGAGGCATTAGGACAGAATGAGGGCTTAAACAACCCAGGGTTATGTGGTCATAACAGTAGTGTGTTGGATGTTTCAGATAACTTTGGATACGGAGACAGCTCAAGCAACAGTAGCACTAACTGGAACTGCAACATCAATTTACCAGAGATGAAGGTTTTGCTTGGAGAAGACGAAGCCCTGAATAAATGGACATCTGAGAGAAACCTGGAAATACCTACCGATTTGCAATTTAATGAGGTGGAAGGTCATGAGCAGAAGTTGAATCCCTGGCAGGAAGTCTTCTTTCACGTCCCTCGAGGATCGTTCGCCAATGAAGTTAATCTTGACTTCTGCTAGAGTTTACGGAACTCTCTCTCTCTCTGTGCTCATTCACACACTAAAAGCTTCCTAAAGTACTCTGAATGGTTAATTAGGATGTCCTTTTGATCTGTTTCAGATTACATTTTCTTCTGCAATGTTTTCCCCCCAAAAATCATCATAAATTTGGCACGTACTGTTCGAATTCATCCACAAATGCAGATCCGGTTTGATATTGTTCATCCTACATTACCTCACGCCGTTGATTTCTGCTTTTAATGATTTCTGCTATTTAACGAGACATTCTCATTGATGACGATTATATGCAAATAACGCCACATGCAGAAAAATTCAGCATGATGCAAGGTGCACAATTTTGTGTCCTCTATCGGTATTGATCATTCTTGAGAGAATATATGAATATGCTGCTAACGTAAAGATGGTTTGTTCCAATTGTCATAAGCTACTATTGGATGATTCTTCAAATTTGTTCATTTTTAACTGACCTATATCTGAAGACGACACACTTATGATGGTTTTGCATGTGATACTAGGGATCACATCCCCTTACAGTCCAACAGATCTGGCCCACAAATTCAACTTAATTACTCATAGGATGTATGGGCACAGGACCCACATACTGTAGGATAGATACATGCACTACAAGAGGGATAAATGGTACTTGTCATTTTCGTTTGTTTATTCGTTACTAATACAAAAATTTAATAGCGGATTAGATAAAGAAATAGGGACACACAAATTTACTTAATTTTTAACCCCTCAAGGTTAGTACGTCTAAAGCATATGTACGGAAAGACGCCCATCTACTAATGATCTCCTCTCCGGACCTTTATCTGGAAGCGAAGAAATCCATTTTACCGTCTAAAATATAATGAAAGAAAATACAAACAAGTAAAATTTAAAATAATTAAATAAACACTAATTGGGTCGATTTGGAAGTCCTGAGTGCAGCGCACTCCTATAACTTCTTCGGTTGCATGAGCAGGATGTTGTTTGCGTTCAGCAGCATTGCAAGATGAAGTGTAATGGAAATTAGGGTTAGCCAAGTGCTCCATGGGGAGACCTTTATATAGACTCTTTCGGGCGTCTGTATTCTTATCCGACTGCCTGGATCCGATCCGATTTGATTCGATCTATTCGATCTTTATCAGGACCGATTCTTCTTGATTCAAGTGCCTGGACCGTCCGGACGATCGGATCCAGTCAACTCGAGTTTGACCTGAATTGATCTCAGGCTTGGCTCGATTGCTTTTATTTGTTCCTCTTATGCTTCCTCCATCTTGTCTCCAGCTCTTGGATCCCTGCAAGATCAACATACATACAAACAAACAACTTAAGTCTATCTGTAGTCCGTCTGACCTACTAAACTTATATAAGTCTTACCTTGTGGGTCTAACCTACTGACTTATCCGTATCTAACTTTCAGTTAAAACTAGTCACTTTCATAGGTAGACTTCCCGTCTATCAAATATCCTATTTCAACTTTTTCATTTAACTTTCAGTTAGGACTAATCACTTCCATAGATAGACTTCTCATTCTTCAAACATTTACTTGCCTAACCTCTAATCAAGATTTTCTTCTTCAATTCTTTAGATCAGGATTTCCTTATCCAATCCTTTAGATCAAGATTTCCTCATATAATCCTTCTCCTTCAGATCTTTCACTGCCACCTGATCCTCAGGCTTATCTCAACCGTAATAACTCCTCTATCGCTCATCCTATCGACAAACCTCAAACCCTAAGGACCAACGGTTGCTCATCATCGCTAGGAATTGAAGTAGTTCGAGGACAAGCGCACTTTCGCCGACTATAACATCCAGAAGGTGTAACAACCCTCCTTCTTACTAATAAGAGGTGAGGTTACGTACTTAAATTTTTCTTATTACTCTTACTTATTAAAAGAAATAACCCAAATAAACTTTTCTTTTTCTATATAGCATGCGGAAGCAAAAGAAATAAATATAAATTCTTGGACATAAAATAAACATTTATATAATTCTTGATCTTATTCCGCGGTTCCGCCGACACCACACATCAAACACTTCTCCAGCTGCCTCCTCTTTCCTATAACTTTTCCTTTCATTTATCTGCAATATGAGGAATGCAAACTATAAGCAACGGCTTAATAAGTACATCATCTAACTCACAAAAACCATAGAAAACTTCGTAATAACTGATTTGTGCAACATGAATGTTCATATCTAAACATGTGAGGGGATTTTCAAAACATACTATTTCATAATAATTAAACATATTAAACATGCATCATTTGGGCCCTGACAAAGTACCAATGCGCGCATCCCTAACCGGTCCGGGGTAGCTAGCCACCGAAGCCGATTAGAGCGTACTAGGCACCTCGCGGCCTAGGGGCAACTTATGGAGCCCATCCCTTGGACACCTCACGGTCCGGTACTTGTCAACATCAAAATAAAGTATTTTCTTTCATATTACAATATCTTACTTCTTATATCATGCAATTCTACTATTTACATATGCTTTAACAAAATCATGCATATGCTTTAACAAAATCATGTTTATGGAAAAATACGGAAAACAACGGAACTACTCATACTGCAGGTGAGAGATGTACTTACCTTCTGCGCTAATTTCCTTACAATTCTTCCGTTAAAGAAAAAAAATCTCCTCGGCGATCTTCCTATGTCTACGCGTTCTTCTCGCGGAGAGGAGCGTCCTTGTAGAAGAAGTTCTCCGAAAGTCTTCCTTATGATCCTAGGGGACGGACTCCTCGTTCTTCGGGTTTGGGGCGCCGAGAGGGAGGAGAAAGGAGGGCGACGACATTCTGGGCGAGAGGTGAGGGAAGGATTTTCGAAGATAATGAAAACCCTCTCTTAAGCCTCCTATTTATATTAAGTGATTCCTAGACCTAATTCGTCGATAAATAAAATTCGGTTTCTTTTTTTTCGTAACAGACTTGCTGGGTGCTTGGTTATTGGAACTATCTTAAGAGTCCTAAATTTTAAAAGGTCGCAGGATCGAATTCAGCCTCGGACATTTTTCGATTTTTAAACCTAACTCGACTATAATTAAATTTCGGTTCCTTCTTTTTCGGAACAGACTTGCTGACTCTTTTGGTTATTGAAATTATTTTAAAGGTTGCGGGTTCAAATCTCATCTAGGACATTTACGCTCCTATTTATTTTTGCTACTTTCGCTAATCTAAAAATTCCAGAAAAAGATTTCCAGAAAAATATTCTAAAATTCCTGAAAAATCATAGAATATTTCTAAAATTATTTTTTAGAATTTTTAAGCGCTACAATTTATAATTAACCCTTATCTCTTTACGAAATATTCTAAATCTAACCAATAATCTTAAGTGAGGAAAATACGGGTGTTATAGAAGGAGTCCACCCTTCACCTGGCGCTCCGCCTCCATGGTGACGCTAGATAAAGGGGAGTTCATTAATATTTTGGCATCTGTTGCGTCCTTCTTGCTGCCCCTGGATCAATCTCTTCGCCTTCTCCTTAATTCTATGTCCGGTGAGATTAAGCTCTCTGGTTTTTACTTTTTGATCTCTGTTCTCGTGCAGATGCAGTGCTCATTCCACCATTGCATCAATGAAAGTGAATACTCTTCTTCTCCAACCCTAACATGTTTTAGAAAGGGTGAATGTCATGAATGAAGGAAGGGGGCCATAGTGAGACTTGCTTCCTTCACCAGCACTCATCAGAGCTTTGCTTCATTTCGTGCCTTCCTACGGCCATTAGTTGGTTCTAATTCTGAGTGAAATTCTCAGGAGTCATCTCTCGCAACATCAACCATAGAACCTTTATCTTGGTATACAGCCTAGTTATATGAAGTTCCAGTGATGCACATCACTAAAGGATGTCATTGTAATCGTCGTATCCTTTTGCATGCCCATAGGTCGGACCAACAGCAGATCGAAAGGTCGAAAGTCGACATATCGACTCAACAGGTCGGACCAGTTTGACAAGTTAGATATTGATGATATCTACATTGACCGAATTTTGAACCTAACACGTGACCCTGCATATCCGCGTTGATAACCTACCACATAGCCCCGTCATCTCCACCACATCCACTACGATGAATTTTCATCTTCTTTTATAGTACAACACAAATGCACGTAAAGGCACGAATAATTTAAAATGATTCTATGTGAGCTTGTGTCTGTAAAAAAAAAAAATTCAAAGTTCATATAATTTGAAAGCAAACATATAATAAAAATTAAATAGATTAATGTTCTCATATTATACAAAGTTATCTCATTCCTCTTTAGACTCATCTGTCAATACCAATGGTGAAAGCTTGAATGTGTACCAGATAAATTTAGAGTCTCAATCATTACCATTAACACATGAAATCATATTAAAAATTACAAAAGAAAGCTAAAATAAAATCTCTTTAACGTTTGGATCATAGCCAAGCAAATATGAACCCATATCTTGCCAAACCAATACATCCAACCCATCCTGTACCATCCAGCTCTTTTAGCAATAACATCTAGCTTTATTTTGATTGTAGTCGATGCTAGATAAAAAAAAATGATAGCAATAATTTTGGGAATCAGTG
This sequence comes from Curcuma longa, assembly GCF_044706935.1. Taxonomy (NCBI): domain Eukaryota; kingdom Viridiplantae; phylum Streptophyta; class Magnoliopsida; order Zingiberales; family Zingiberaceae; genus Curcuma; species Curcuma longa. The sequence continues at coordinate 8,230,819 of NC_133861.1, forward strand.
AATCTCCAAGAACCTCTCCAATTATCCAATCTTGCTTATTGACATTCGCTACCATTCAAAGCGGATCTACTCTTCCCATGAGTCCGTAACTTCAACGGAATCACTCATGAAACTGGTGAGATGCTATGATTTATGTCCTCAGGTGAATCTCGAGTTTAAAATGCCTAGTAATACCAGATATCAACAGAACTCTCCATGTTCACTAGGACTCTTTTCACATCAACATGTGCAATTCTGATTGCAGCTACAACTGAATGCGACACAGAGACAACACTAACCGACCTACTGAAGGTATCAGCAAAGATAACATTACTGATGCAACTGAAACTCATCAGAAAAGATAACATTATTGCAGTTGCTGAACATGCCAGTAAAGATAACGTTATGGGTGAAGCTAGATAATGCAAAACTTATCTTCATAACATCACAGTCTATTAGAGTAAAGGGTACAGCAAAAAGTTGAACAAACAACTTTTCTAAGAACCAAGATGAGGCATTTAACAATGCTTACTAATCAGCTTATAGTGCAGCAGCAAAATTATTACTCCCGGACATCTAAAGTTAAACTCGATATGACGATGATGATTTTTTGAGAAGCTTTATTAGGGTAATCTTCATTGAAGAAAAACTGTGTCTGCACCTGCACTACCACCACATGCGACATATAAGACAAAGGGAACTTAACTAAGCCATATATACATAAATAAAGAAAAACTGGTTTTAGAAAACATCATTAGAATATTGAGAAGGATTTTAAACTAATAAATAGTTGTTCTAGGTGAAGAACCACAGCAAAGACTGTACAAGAAACAAATTAGTCCTCACAAGAAACTACTTAGTGAGCTTTGCTCTTATCTCATAACCAGCATTTAGAAAATGTATCGAGATATTTCAAAATGTAAATGTGTTTTCTTCAAACTATTAATCTTCTGTTCAATTTGTCCTTTCTGATAGACTCAGTTAGGTCAACCATGATAAAATGTTATAATGCAAACAAGTTGGACATGGAGAGCAAAAGAATATATTACAATAGATCGCTTTCTTCAAGCTCCATCTTTGAACATGGTGTCGACTTCATATGAAATTGATTGTTAACCTAATGAAATTTGACATGAGGCACAGACAAAGGAATCTTGAGTCTGGTAAAACAAATTGGCATTTTAAAGCATTTTGCAAATTCAGGTGAATGAAAGAGGCAATGCGAAATTTTTCCTAGAATAATCAAAACTCAGTGGCTCAAAATATTGACTCATAAAAAACCAGAAAACAAATCTGAATGTTGATGAAAAGAAGGGAATAGAGGTGCAGGCATTACAGCTGAAGAACTAAAGCTCTCTATATTCTTTTCAGGAGTTTCTCAAAAGGACAAAAAAAATTGTCAACATTTGAAACCACTAATATTAATTGATATCCTTGCCAAATATTAATAAAAAATCTATCAGTGCAATAGGAACTCTCAAAAGGTACATGAAATGTTTTTTAAAATTGAAATGATAGTTTGTACCATTTATCACTGATTCTTTGTAGTTATGGAACCAACCAACGTTCCTGATTGTATTGAGCAACAGAGTGAAGTCTGCCTTAAGTTTTAGTGCAGCCCTTCAGATTTTACTGATACCATTCATACTGCTGTCTATTGGCTTCTAGCAAATGCCCAGCAATATTGTTTTCTACCATGCTTAATTAAGACATGCAATCCTGAACTGCTAATTAAAATGTTTCATAGATTCTAGAAGGTATACATTGTTTGGCATCAAAACCTTTAATCATTTTGAATTACTATCCAATTACTGTACATTGGCTTTTCTAATACTCTGCATATCAGTGTGGAAGCCTGACAAGCACAGACTGCATGTTTACTATGTACTCTAACGCAATCAGCGCTTAATAAATTGGAAAGCATCTAAATTAACTATATAGAGATGAATATCCATTAGTTAACAAATCAATTAGGTTTAAAAGCCTTCTTGTAGGCTGTAAAATAGTTAACTCAAGCAAAAGACAGAAATTAACAAGCACTTACTTCTGAGGTTGCTAAAATACCTAGAATTATCTATCGCGACCGATGATAAAATCGAGCAGCCCACAACAATTCCACCACTTTGTATGGTGCGCCACCAGCGGAGCATGGGGTAAGACCTGCATAACACCATATATTACCTAATGAGTACATTAATTCAAGTCAAGAGGACTGCCACAAGAGTTCAATTTTAGCACCTCAGTTGCCGGTAATGCATTGTCTCCTCCAGCAACTTGACAAGCTTCACGAGTCTCACCATCTTGTTTGGCGACTCCATTAACATCACGGGCGTGTGCACCTTTTAATCCCTGATCACCTGAAGTCTTCTCAAAAACATTGGCAGCAACCTCGGTGATTTGGCTGTTCTCCTCGGGCAAAGTAGTAATGTTTTGGACGGAAATAATTGATTCTTCAAAGGGTTGCTTAACTTCATTCTTGGATTCGTTAAATTCATCTGATTTAGCCTACCGGTGCATCTGAAGACAATAAAGCTACTTCTTTTACTGCAATAACAACCTCGGTCATTTGGCTTCTCTCGTCTGGTAAAGAAATAATCTTTTCGACACAAACAGATGATTGCTCAACAGAATTCCTATCATCCTTCTCAGGATTGGGCAAATAATTCTGATTTAGCATCCGATGTATCTGTAGGCAATAAAGATACTTCCTTTGTGGCCAAAGCAACCTCCTGCTCATCTTGCTGCACCAAGCCCGCTTCTTTTAGGTTATTCGTCAAAATCTCCGCCACATTATCGACAGCATCAGATCCAAACCACTCGTTTGAGGATCGTGAGGGCCGGCTCTCGGCATTAGGAGAAGATGGGGCAGAGGAATATGGTGGGGACTGGCAGTCGCTCTCTCTGCTCTCGTGCGGAATCAGATCCTCGTGTTGCCCGGCATCTGAAGAAATCGTGACCGGAAGCCACGAAATGAAGAAAACAACGGAAAAGAAAAACAAAGGGGAAGAAAAAAAAATACCTATAGGAGGATCGGAAGGGAGGACGGTGACCACGCTCTGCATCTCCTTCTTGCGCCTGGCGGCTCTTCGCTTCCTCGGACCCGACGGCATGGTGATGGGATCGAGCAATCGATATAAAACAGATTGAATCTAGAAGGAGGAAGAAGAAGAAGGTTTTGGAGAGAGGGATGGGCGGGAGGGAAATGAAATCGAGGTTGAGTCGATTGAAAGGATGAGGAGCGGCCCAACTTCGAGATTCCTGTCCCGCTGCCACCGTTTTTGTTCCTAATCTGCAACCACACGAAATAAGAAGACGACGACAAAAGTTGATAGGGAACTTTGATTTCACTCCTTTTGCAAAAGTTGAAATAACTCCTTTATTTCACTAAAATGTCTGATCGTAGCCCTTTTGCAACATTTTACTCTGTACATCATATTTTGAGCTAAAATGATGTTTTGCAACAAATTTCAGGTACCAAAATGAGATTGTAAAAATGGGGGTTTAACCTGCATAAATGACATTTGAGTGGAACTAAAATTGTATAAAATTATAAGGCAGAAGTTCATGGAGCATCCTTTTTATTCCTGAACATCTCTTTTAACGATTATTAAAATAATATTTTATTTATAATTTTCTATTTAAAATATTTTTTATAATTTAAGTGTTCAAATTTCATCCGATTAATCTTGAAGGTAAATAATCTTCCTTATGATTTATTCGCCTAACAGATTAAACTAGTTAACTTCCTTATTATTAGCATAATTTATACACACACTTAGAGACTGACCTTAAAAATACTCATCCTTATGAGATTTGAATTATGATCCTCTTATTTGTTTCCTAAATATTTTACTACTACATCATAGTCGTGGGGACTTAAAATATCTTTTTCCTTTGAACTGGTATGCAACATGATTAATCTCAGAACGGATGATCTGACTTCACATTTTGTCTATCAAATAAATGCAAGAAGCGTAGTGGCTTCTAATGTGGTTACTCAGCATCAATAGTAGTTTAATCGTCTTAGTGTGATCTGCGTGAGAATTGAACCCTATTTACTTGAGAATACACCATAGCTTCTCAGCAGCCCCTCCAACTCCTCCAAGGCTTCGGGCATGCTCATAGTTAAAGGGTGAGCTGGTAACACCTCTGCGATTGCAGTTGGGTTGCCCCGATTGTCTGGCAGTCTGAGCCCCATGTTGATCGCTCAACTGATCAACGAATTGGGCACCTTGCCCTCCAATTCGCCCTCAGTCAACTTAAGATACTTGTTAATCCATGCTCTCAATATGGTCTCAACTACACAACAAGAGAAAGATATTCAATTAGTCATCACATAAAATAAAATACAAAAACTCTTATCGAAAGATGACAATAGCTCGACATCAACGCGACTCAATCCGAAGCGAAAGAGGAGCAAGCCCGGCTCTAGGCATAGGTTGGTAAGGCCTGTGCCTAGGGCCCAATTTTAATTGGGGCCCACTGGTTAGGATATTTAGGGTTAAAGGAGGGTAGGATTATTGGATTTAACCCGGAAAGTCCCGATCCGCATCCGCTGTCCCTTCGCATTCTCGCCGATCTCGCCTCTTCAAAACCCCGATGGCCCGATCGCCTCTTCATCTCCCCTGTTCTTCGATGCAGGCGAAACCGCGACTTCATCTGATCATCTCCCCTGTCCTGAGCGTCGGATCCCATTTCTCACGAAGCAGCGCCGGCTCGCCGCCCCATTTCTCGCGAAGCAGCGCCGGCTTGCCGCCTCATTTCTCGCGAAGCACCGCCGGTTCGTCGCCCCATTTCTCACAAAGCAGCGCCGGCTCGCCGCCCCATTTCTCGCGAAGCACCGCCGGCTCGCCGCCCCATTTCTCGCGAAGCAGCGAGCGAAAGGTTGGGCGTCGGCCGTCGGATCCGGTAGCCCATTTCTCGCGAAGCAGCGCCGCCCCATTTCTCGCGAAGCAGCCCCCATTTCTCACGAAGCAGCGCCGCCCCATTTCTCGCGAAGCAGCGAGCGAAAGGTTGGGCGTCGGCCGTCGGATCCGGTAGCCCATTTCTCGCGAAGTAGCGCCGCCCCATTTCTCGCGAAGCAGCCCCCATTTCTCGCGAAGCAGCGCCGCCCCATTTCTCGCGAAGCAGCGAGCGAAAGGTTGGGCGTCGGCCGTCGGATCCGGTAGTTTCTCTTGCATTCTCGCCGCCCCATTTCTAGCGAAGCACGAGCGAAAGGTTGGGTGTCGGATCCGGTTGTTTCTCTTGCATTCTCGCCGCCCCATTTCTTGCGAAGCAGCGAGCAAGCATTCTCGCCAGTCGCCGCCCCATTTCGCTTGCTGCTGCTGATTGCGCCTTGGTTCCTGCGTCGGATCAGGTAGTTTTTTTTTCTTTTGCTTTATTCTTCCAGTATTATTGTTGATGAGATTTACTGATTTAGGTAATAATTTTTCGTGTTTGATCCAGCTGTTCTACAAGTCCTTTGACGAATCGTTCGAGGGGCGGTGGATCGTTTCTGACAAGGCGGACTACCAAGGTAGATAACTTTCGGATCTATTATTAATTTTCAGCGGAAAGAAGTTTTTCAAAATACCTGTTAGTGTAGCTTCAGCGGAAAGAAGTTTTTCAAAATTAAAATTAATAAAGTCTTATTTACGTTCAACTGTGTCTCAAGAAAGATTAAATAATTTAGCAATGTTATCAATTGAAAAAAATTTATTATTAAAACTTGAATATAAAATTTTAATTAATAATTTTGCATCTCAACATCAACAAGCTAGAAAATTTAATTTTATATAAAAAAATTATTTTTAAAATTAATATTTTAATTTATTTTAAAAAAATTTTAAACCCACCATTGTCGATCTCAAGTCCGAATTAAAAAGGGTGAGAGAAAATTTTTTAAAATAATAACAATCATTTTTTAAAAAAAATTCACCTAGGGCCCCCCGTAGGCTTGAGCCGCCCCTGAAGAGGAGACCCTCATCGAGTAAGTTTTTAATATCAAACTGGAAGACGGACAGAGCATCCACCGCCACAGTTGGGGCATGCACTCTATGTTGGTTCACTAACAGCTATTATGAATATTCTCAAACTTAACATCATGGTTGAAGAGAGAAACAATCATATGGTTGTCAGATCTGATTTCCTAGATGTTCTTTTATGGGCACTTGATACTTAATGATTGAAGAGATCTTCAATGACTATTAGATCTGATCTACTCATCAATTCTGATATGGAGATGCTCTTTATGTTACTATATAAATCCTATAGAAGGTAGGTGCAAAAAAATGGCCACACACACTTACCCTTAGTCTTTGTGTTAACTTAAGCGTTGGAATGGTCACACTGAATCTGACTCAACACCCATATAAGTATTGTAGGTGTCCTAGGAGTTTTCTTCACTTTTATCATCGTCAACCTCATCCCCTTAACAGTCGCTTCTTCCTGATTCATTTGTCAATGGTCTCAGACAGAAACAGTAACTATATAAACCTTAGAGAAAGCAATAGAAAGAGGTCATACACACTCTCTCTTCCAAATTACTCCACTAAACTTTTTCTTCCTTCTTGCTCCTTTTTGTTATTTTTTATATCTAAGGAAATCTTAATTTAAACGTTGGAGTCAAGCCCCGCCTCAGCATCCATCCTAATCCCTGATGAGTGTTGGAGGCATCACAAGAATCTCCAAAGTTTCTTTTTGCCTCGTCATCTTCAATCTTTTACCTTCGGCAGCTACTCCTTGCTAGTGCAAATATGGTGAAATTGCCGGTGGCACTGTTTCCCATTGGAAAATGAACCGGCGAGAAATGTGCAGGTAATGAAGTCTTGGACCTGCATGGAGGATGTTTAGAAATGAAATGAATTAATTCATCAAGCAATAAGATGGTGATTAATGGCAGGTGATGATACCTATTACGTAATTCATAGCAAAATTGAGAGGGCATCCTTCAATCGACGCGACTATGGCACAAATGCCCTCGAGATATAGCTGAGTTGGTTACAACGGAATAAAGTTGCAGAAAAGGACAAGGGCGAATCTCGGCAAAATGAGCAATACCCTCATCCATCGTGACCAACTGTAGTTTCTCGATTTAAAGTTGTGGGGCCGAGTATAAGACCGCTGGAGTGACAAATTCCATCTTTTGCATAAGACTATGGCACACATGCTGAAGTTGAGGAGAAGAAGAGAAGCAACAGCCCTTCACTGGCCATGCTTACAGCCTTACTAAATTGCCTTTAACAAGGTTCGAATCAAGTAGTCAATGCCTTGATCATCAATTTCAGTATTGCTTATATGGTGCTAGGTTTGTTCTTTTCTTCTCAAGCCACGGAAGCATTGAGTGCCCATGGAGATTGGAAGGAGGAAGCTTCAAATCCAAGGCAAGTGACAGGCGACTTGATACTGAGCTGCCTTCAGGATAAGCTTGACAAAGTTTCGAACTGTTTAATTGATTGTGTTTGTATTAGTTTGATTCTTGGTAGGAGTTTCTTTCAAACATTTGCTCTTTGTTCTTCCCAATCGCGAGGATCATCCTTCTGCCAAAGCAAAGTTCCTGGTTCCTGGTGATCCTTAATCTAAATGCAAAGCAAGAATTGTGAAAAAACAACGATGCATATTTTGGAAAAACATTTTTCATAGCCTTTACTATAGCATTTAGGAGTATAAAAATGTATAAATAGAGGTGGGCTGAAACATTTTTCCAAAGCTAATAGATGCAGAAAATCGAAGCCCTATTTTCTCTCTTATTATTACTCAAAAGAAAGTTACCAAAGAAAATTGAAGAAATTTCCAAGCGAGAATTGCATCAAAAAATTCTGTACTTGAGATCAATTTAAGTTTAGTGAAATTTACAACCTTCGATTCTCAACGAAGGGAGTGGAGACAGATCAATCTTAAAACTCTGTCCTGATGAACTGCTCTACATACAATGAACACCTGCTTCTGAATCGACCATTCTACTCGAATCAAAACCACAATCTATTCTTTTTGCACTCTGTAAACCGAAAGATGGCAAAGAGAGCTGAAATGTTGCAGAAGCTCCCACGTTGTCGAATTCCGTGTCCTCATCTGCTGCTGTTCTGCAGCCTTCTCCGCTTATCGTCTCCTCAAGGTTCGAGTCGTTTTCCTCTGAAACAGAGCATCTCACGTCGATCCACACATCGGATGATGAAGATGCAGCCCAATTTGGACACTGAGTTGCTGCCATTTCCTTCACGCGATCAGCTGGGGAAGGAAAAGAAGCAGATTTATCTAGTTCTGTTGAACTTTTCGGAGCGAAATCGATTGAATCGGATGCTGATCTCGGAGACGGCCAATCTGACAAGCCGAGGACGCTCCTCGGCGACTCGTCCTCCGCCGGACCACAACGGCTTAGATCGTCTTCCTGCGCCACGAACGGGTGCTGCAGCAGCATCTGCGCCGTCCACCGCCGCGCTGGGTCCTTGATAAAGCACCGCCGCAGGAAATCCTTCCCTTGCTCTGACAACTCCTCGGGAATCTCCGGCGACGCCGCGCCGAACCCGATCGCGAAGAGCAAACCCCAGGGATCTCTGCCTCCGGAGCGCCCCCACACCGGCCTCCCGGATGCCATCTCCGCCACTGCGCATCCGAGCGCCCAAACGTCCGCCGGCGCGGCGCACTCGCCCCCCGCTGCAGACTCCGGCGCCATGTAGAGAGGGGTTCCGCGAATTCCTCTGCTGGAATTCTCCCCGATCTTGCTGGCCAGTCCGAAGTCCGCTATCACGACGTCATCGCGGCCGCCGCCGCCGACGACGAGTATGTTCTGCAGCTTGATGTCGCAGTGCGCGTAGCCACGAGCGTGGATGTACTCCAATCCACGGAGGACCGAGCGCGCATGCCGTCTAATGGTCGGCTCCCCGAGTCCCCTGCCGGAGCGGCGGACAGCGTCTTGGAGGCTTCCGCCGTCGGCGAACTCGAGGAAGAGGTTATAAGACTGAACTCCGGTGGCCTCATCGACGACGACCTCGTCGCCGAAGCAGCGCACGATTTGGGGGCACCCTTGGAGTTCACCGAGCACGGAGTACTCGTGGCGGAGGGAACCCGACAAGGACAGCGGCGCGGACTTAACGGCCACCACGGAGGGGAGCTGCCTCTGGCAGGGTTCATGGACGAAGGCGAGGCTGACGGTGGCGAAGCTGCCGCGGCCGACGACGTCGCCTCTGCTCCACTCCATGCCGTTGTCCATCGGCGGATCAATCTCTTGTCGACCCAAGATGCTAATTGGCGATCAATACCAGCAATTGATGAGTGATCGACGGCGCTTCTTCTTGGAGGCGGAGGCGGAGGAAGAATTCGATAGAGAGAAGCTTGACGACGGATTGTAACAGCAAACGAGCTATATTTATATTAAGAATGAAAAAAAAAAGGAGAAAAACAAAAGAAGAAGGCATTGAACACGTTGATACTGAGGATTTCGTGGGATGTTTCCTGTGACCATCGCGATCTGCTTCGCTTCCTTTCGATCCCCACGTGGGGAAATTGTTTGTCAACGAACGCTCAACGACGGAGGGTAGGAACCTAATTAGGGAACTCTGCCGGACGTTCGGCATTTTACTTAAATTGTTCAACGGCGACGACGATGAGGAAAAGTCTCTATTTTTGTTTTCCACCGTCTATTAAAAACAAAAATTTCATAGTTGGAAAGAAAATAAAAATAAGTATTTGGAACTATTTTTTAAAATATATTACTTTTACTATTATTACTTTTACATATCTAAAAATGTTATTAATATTGCATGGTGAATTTGATGAACCATCAGATGATCATATCACTCAACTTCTTCTCATTAAATCTATCGGTTATCAAATAAAGGGACATGATTGCCTCCCAACCCAATACCAAAAAATCTAACGAACTCCTAACTTACCCGATAAACATTAATGTTTAGGTAGCAGGTGAGAAGTAGCACTCGATCGGCTGGAGGAAATAGTTCGAAGTTGTTGAGGTAGGCCTCGATTAGGGATTATGAGGTGTCTGGACATTGGACAAACTCAGTGACTGGTCTTATTTTTTTTTTATTTATTTATTTATTTTGCGGTTTTGGAATTCATATCTGCCACATGCACGAGCATTAAGTGTCCGATTTATCGTGATATATCACCGATCGATGACGTCAATATTGCAAGTCATTGTTGTTGGAGCAATCGATCTAATCAAGGTTGACTAAGTTCGATTGATGAAGTTTGTGACTTGAGTTTGAATTTCAATATTTGATCAATATATTAGTTGACAAAAGAAAAATACAAATGGATCACGGTTAACAAAGAGTTGATATAAAGCGTGAAATTCTGACAAGTCAAAGATGATCGGATGTTAGATAATAAGGAAGTTTCAGTAAATCAAAGTTGATAGGATGTTAGACAATGATGAAATCTCGACCGTTAGAATTAGTGATTTTCTCATTTTCAAAAATCTTCCGGAGTCAGAGAAACCTCTTACAAAATTGTAAGAACAATCACAAATATATAAAAGAGTAGTAATAAGTGAAAGTGCAAATAATAAAGACAAACTCATGATAAACTAATTGGAAATCTTTATTATCCCAACACTCCTATTAGTGCTTCTCGGACCATACGAGCAGGACTTGAGTACATTTTTGAAGCACAAAATTAGAGAACTTTGATTAGGTCATAAGAGGTTGTTTCGAATCCCTTTTATAGAACTCGATCGATACTCTTCTGGTTGATTGAAACTCTCTCTGGTCGATCAGACCTCCACTGATTCAGATGTGAATTAGTTGATCCTCTTTGAGCTAAATTTTGACCTTCTAGTCGTAGGGAACACCCTCTAGTGGCTTGGAGCTTAGTCGAAACTAATCCGAGGACCGACTTGTGTGAACCCGATCATGTCGACTTTCGGTCGATCGGACCCTTTCGGTCAATCGAACCCTTTCAGTCAATCGGACTTTTCTATCTATCGGACTACCTTTCGATCGACCAAATCATGAACCTGATCACCTAGATCAATTACCAATTGGTCTGGCCATAGTCTTTGTCCGGCTGTTGTTTACAACAAAACAACAAGCAAAACTATACAAAAACCTAGTACTTGATTTACCTAGCATACTAAGTTTATTTTGCCAAGTGTTTAGTTGACCCTCTTGGACTTAACTTAGTTCCCAATTAGGTCTTCCCGTGCCTATTCAATGTTCAATTTCTAATTAGGACTTCCACTGCCTAATCCTACTAGAATTTTCACTGTATAGTCACCAAGTGTGAAGTATCTGGTCTTACTTGGACTTTTCACTCACTTCTAAACTTCAAGTCAACCTTGATTTGCTTAGACTCTACACTCAACTTGGTCACCCTTAACCAAATTCCCTTAAATATATTATTCAAACCAAAGTATCGAAACTCTGGAAGCCGATTACACCAACAGTTGGTGCAATTGATCTCTGATCAAGGTTGGTCAGGTTGACCAAGTTTGGTTAACCAAGCTCGGTGTAACTCGAGTTTGAGTTTTGATATTGATCAATATGTTAGTTGGTAAGAGAAAAGTCCAAGTGGGTTACGATTGACTGGATATTTGGTGATAAAAAATCCAACAAAAAGTTAACATAAGATGTGAAGTCTTAGCATGTCAAGGTTGACCTGATGTTAGATAAATTAGATAAAAAGAAAGTCCCAATAGATCAAGTTAATCAGATGTTAGGCAATAAGGAAGCCCCGATATACTAATGTTGATCGAATTCCAAGCAACGATAAATTCCTGACAAGTCAAGGTTGATTGGATGCTAGACAAAGGGAAGTCTCAATAGGTTAAGGTTAATCGGATGTTGAACAAAGGAAGTACTAGTAGGTTGAGGTCGATCAAATACCATGTAAGATGAGAAATTAGTATTAGTAAGATTGAAACATGAATGTTAGTCGATTGATAGGGTGTATCGATAGACTAATGAACTCAAAATTTTAAAATTGAGATTTGAGATATTTTTTTTAGAGTTTGCTACAATAACTATGTTATAGTAATTGCTACAATGTCTGTGAACAATAATTTACTACAGTAACAATCGACTGATGACACTGTAGTAGCGAACATAAACTTTAGAAATCGATTGGAAAACTCAACTGATTGTAATTAGTCGACTGATGGAGTGCACAATCGATTGATCTCATTGTTTGAGTGAACATTCGACTGATTAAGTAGCAGTCAACTGATGATTTTGGATAATCAACTGATGTTGAGGTAGTCAGAATCATTAAGTTGAAGGGTTAGAACAACATTTGAATCCATAGTTAATCAATTCATGGATGGATACGATCAATCAATTGATAGGTAGAAATCAACCCAAACAGCAGCCCTATAAAAGAAGGTTTTAAAGTGTTTTGAGGGAATCATTTTTTGGAGGTTTTGAAGCAAAGTGTTGATACATTCCTGACCAACAAGAGGCAAAATCAAGCGATTAACAACAAATAATGTTGAGTTCAATTTGTGTAAACTTGTTAGTTTAAATTGTATTTTGATTTTAATTTTATCTTTGTATTTGCTTATATCTTGATCAAGAACGGGTTTAAGAGACTTCTCCATCTCCGAAAAATATTCGAGAAGGAGATGGATAGTAAGAATAGTTCTCTATGATTATGTCTTGAACGTAGTTGCGTTAGGAAAACCAAGTGATGTGGCGGGTCTTGAGTAGTCTTACGTGGCAGCGAAGGTCAAGAACCAGGCTGATGTGGCAAGTCAATGGGTCAATAGTCAACCTTAGGTGGGTTGGCTCAGCCTATCTCTTGGCACCCTCTCGACAATTCGATTAATCTAGCCCTCCCGACCTCGACAATCTCGGCCACTCGGCCTATCTCTTGGCCCTCCGACCTCGACAATCTTGGTCACTCGGCCTATCTCTTTGTTAGTACCAATGGAATCAAAATATCTCCACAATGATATGATATTGTCCACTTTAGGCCTAAACTCTCATGGCTTTGTTCTTGGGCTCTCCCTAAAAGGTCACATGTCAATGGAGATAATTTTCATCTTTTTAACCTCATGATCTTTTTCATGTACTTTAGATGTGGGACTATGTTTGCACCTTTGCAACCCAATAATCCCCCCTCAAACAAAGGACCACAGACCCCCCTCAACGTCGTTTTTGATGTCTGAATCCTCGACCCACTAGAACTTTTTACCTCTTGGTCCACCCGACCTACTAGGACTTCCCACCTAGCCGCAACTAGGACCTTTTGCCCCTCGATCCACCCGACCTACTAGGACTTCCCATATAGTGGCAACTATGACTTTTTGTCTCTCGGTCCACCCGACCTACTAGGACTTCTCACCTAGTGTCTGGTCCTCTTGATTCAGACACAGGAGCACCCCCCCTCGATCCACCCGACCTACTAGGACTTCCCACCTAATCGCAACTATGACTTTTTACCTCTCGGTCTACCTGACCTACTAGGACTTCTCACCTAGTGTCTGGTCCTCTTGATTCAGACACGGGAGCACCCCCCCTCGATCCACCCGACCTACTAGGACTTCCCACCTAGTCGCAACTATGACTTTTTGTCTCTCGGTCTACCCGACCTACTAGGGCTTCTCACCTAGTGTCTGGTCCTCTTGATTCAGACACGGGAGCACCACTTTCTTTGTTTAAGGTTCAAACCACATGGTTAGATCTGGATCATGGCTCATCCGCCGGTTAGTCCGGTGAAGAGCGATCTCGCTCTGATACCACTTGTTAGTACCGATAGAATCAAAATATCTCCACAATGGTATGATATTGTCCACTTTGGACCTAAACCCTCATGACTTTGATCTTGGGCTCTCCCCAAAAGGTCTCATTCCAATGGAGATACTTTCCATCCTTTTAACCTCATGATCTTTTCCATGTATTTTAGATGTGGGACTATGTTTGCACCCTTGCAACCCAACACTCTTGGCCCTCCCTACCTTGATTGTCTTGGTCACTTGGTCCTCATCTCGATCACTCCAACCCCGACTCGGTATCTCTCCCTCTCGACCATTCTCATCCCAGAAGATGCCAAAAGCTCTCAGGTGTGTGGGACCTACTGGAGAATCAGTGCAGTTATAAGATTGTCAGACTTGTTCCCCTGGATCCCCTCATGTCTACGCCTACGGCCAAAAGGTAAGAATAATCAGTACTGTCGAGCCATAGGGCGGTTACGAGATTGCCAGAATTGGTCCCTTGGATACCATATGTCGGGGCCACTAGAAAATAATTGTTAAAACTTGCCTCCTCAGTCACTGCAGGGGTCTGCCCCCGTGTCAATGTAGAGATTCCGTCTTGTGAGTATATAATTTCTCCCGCAAATATGAAGATCTCTCTCGATTCTCAGCTACTTCATACATTTCTCCTTCTTCTTCTTTTACTGACTTGAACATTGGAGTGCCCTGTCGGGAATTTTCGGCACCCTACTAATCTGTTTGCTCAGCTTTTTCTTCAGCTCCCTTCGCCGGTGGGAGTGACAACGCTTAAGGTGATAGATTCTTGATTAGTGGTTTGACCGTCTATGACATCTCCGGAACACCAAGTAAACAGTTTGTGTTGTGTTTTGTGTCTCTTTTATATATTGTTTATTTGTTTCCGTTATATACTAATGAATTATAGACGAGCATACAGAGTTTTTAAAAAAAAAATGAACAAAACTATTCACTCTCTTCTAACTCACTCAGGCCCTAAGAGTTATAATAAAAACAAGCCTCATGTATCGAAATGCCAGATGTGTAACCCTTTTGATAAAATTAATTATATAATAATTTTACTTAAAACTAATATGTAGTTTGATAAAAAAAATATGAGTAGATTTCAATGATGCGTTTATTTAAATTTAAAATTTACATGATAGAGTAGAAGTTTGGACTCTAATCATATTTGAATGGTTGATCATTTAAAATAAGTAAATAAATGAACTTCAATATAATTTTAGATTCATCTATTAATTTATATTTTGGCCAATGATGCTTTTTTAGTTGTTAATAACTTTGAAATATATTTGTCTATTTAAATTTAATTTTTTTAAAGAATAATAATAATCATATAATAATTTATATCAAAACTTCTAATGACTATTTTAGAGTAGTTCAATCAGTTTAAAAGCATGAACTTTAATAATTTTTAGAGTAGATATTAACATTTAAAGTTTAAAGGGAAATGAATAAATAATAATTTTGATTAAAATTATTATATGATTATTTTTAACAGTTTAGTTATTTTAAAAGCATGTGCAGATATTAATAGTCTTGTACAATCAAAATTTAATTAAAATAGATCAGTGATAGTAGGATTAGAGGGATAAATTTGAAAGGTTTCTTTGATGATTCCATTAAAAATAAGGATGGTTACTTAATTATGATTTTTACCTTTCCATATTTGCATTATTATTCAAATAGCTAGTATCAGATTTATCTTTTGCAAATTAAATCAAGTCAAATTGTAAAAAGATTAAAGCCAAAATTTACATTAAAATTTTAAATAGATTAGATGAATTATTTTAAATTTATTTTGGAAATTAATTTTATTTTTTTAAAAAAATAATTTTTTTATTAGTATTTATACAGCACTACAATTTATTGAATTTTTGTTTCTTATATTTTATTGAATTTTTAGTTGAGCGTAACATTAAACACTAAATTAATTTTCTTAAAACAATTTTTTTTAGAGAGGCAAACCGTACATTCCACCATGAATTAAGTACACCGTAAACGTCCAAGATCCAACAACCGATGAGTGAACAGTATTTTTAAATATCTAAAAAAAAAAAAAAGAAACGCATTTTATTTAAAAAAACTTTTAATTGTCCTATGGAAAATTGGCGAAAAAGATATTTAAGTAGAAAAACACGTGTTTGTTCACGTAGACGACAATAAATTGAGAAAAAAATCGACTCGACAATGCAATTTATTTTGGCCTTGTGTTTTATTACTTCGCGTGTAGATGCGACATAAATTTCAATGCTATTAATTAAAAATAACAACGCATTTCACACAGCCATAAGGAAATTGGACTGAGACACCCGTGTCTTTCAACCATCCATGTTTATTGACGCCCACACATCATTTTTCATGCTTTTAATTAAATACCATGCCCACTGGGTCGGTAGGGGGACACTGCTCACGTGATAATTTAAAATTTATTTATTGACGGTCTTTTTTTAAAAAAAAATCACGCACGAGAAAAAAAAAGTTTTCTCATGGTCTCCGTCAACGTCGCTTTAATACATTCTCATTTCTACACATTTTACTTTAATTTCAAGATTATGTATAGAACAATATCGTGACTTCTCACCCCGATGAGAAACGCCAACTCAACCATAAAATAATAGTTACGACTTTATAACTTAATTTTTTTAATGGTTCGAATGTGATTCGATAATGAACGCGCAATTTTTGGGGACCAATTTATTTTATTCATGGGAAATTAAAATAGTAGATATTTTGGTGAGAATTTGGATAGATGGACCACATGGTCCGCGTGTGGCTCCGCGTCTCAGGTTCTTATACGTTTATTGTTGGGTTGAGTTAACTTGCGGAATCAACGGGCGAGCGTGAGGACGAGCTTCCACAAGCGTTCGCTTGGCGAGGGTGCACCGATTGAAAGCGACGACGACAACGATGACGACGATAAAAGCACGGTCGAGTCGGAAAGCGACAAGATGCGAATTCCCATGGAATCGCTCACCGTCGACGGCGCAGGTGGAGAGATGGGGATGAATCCGATTCAGACACGAACGAATTGCCAAGTCGTGTCGCGTGCATGAACTTCAACGGCCGTTGCTGTTATTTTCCGGAGCTTGGGATATTTATGGCTATCAATGGCGATCGATACAACGATATATATGCATTAAAAAAACTATTTTTTTTTTAAATTTTGTATTCTAGTGACCGAAAGGAAAGTATCTAAAGTGTCCTAATCAGTTAATGCTAGATCATAGTGTTGATAATTTGTCCACATAATAGATATTTAAACGGATAGAAGACATACGGGCTTTAGTAGATTTTAGAGGGAGGCAAAGGCAAAAGAGGCCAGTCCCAAGTCTATGATTTGATTTGGGCTCAATGAGCTTATGGGCCGGCCTCTGTCCAGCCCTTTTAAAAAAATCTAAAAATATTTCAATAAATATTGAAGTATTTTAGAAAGAACAGATGCCCTTTAATAATGTCAAATCCCCTTTGAATAAAATATTTATAAAATCTTCCTCCGCTATATGTATATTTTACCACTCTGACATGTCATATGATACAAGGAAAATGGTGCATTCGATTAAAGTATTTGTGAAATAATCAATATATTCAAGATTAATCAGTTAAAAAATTTGAATATTTAGGTTTAAAAAAAAGTAAGCGAATCTTATACATCCATACAGTGTGATGGTAAGAGATATAGTGATATTTATATACCCAAGGTTCAATTCTCATGATAGACGATCTTACGTCCACATGGCTCTAATGGGATAGTTGGATTGTCATATCGAGAGTTGTTTGAACTTTTAAATTTATTCAATGAACGAATAAGGAGGAAGACTGCTCATCTCCAGACTAATTGGATCCAAGGTCCAGAAATCTGAATTAACAATAACAACAACACAAAAGAAAAAGGAAATCTTCTTAATTGCATGGAAGAAAGATCAATTGCTCTTTCTTGTTCTATTCTTTGATTAATTTTCTTGTTACCCTTTTAACATCCCTTCTTGATTTGTACATTTCATGATATCTTTTAACCGATGAAGTTTTTAGATGGTTACTGTCACTAAAAGAAAACTCTAAATTAACAAATGAAATAAAATTCGATCGTTAAATAGAGATTCAATAAAATCATAAATTAATGATGAAATTAATTTTGATTGTTAAATTAACATTCGATTAACTTTTCAATTATAAATTAATGATGAAATTAACTTCAATCATTAATTAGCATAAAATTATGTTCGCTTAATAATTATGGTTGTTAACTATTCATCCCAAATTAATGACAAAATTAATTTCGATCATTAAATTAATAATCGATTAAATTTTTGATAGTAAATTAATGATGAATTTTAAAATTAATTGTTAACTTAATGACCGATTAAATATTTGATCATAAATTAATGATGAATTTTAAAATCGATTATTAAATTAAAATTTTAATCATAAATTAATGATGGATTTTAAAATTGATCGTTAAAATAACGACCGATTAAATTTTTGAACATAATTTAATGATGAATTTTAAAACCAGCTATTAAATTAATGACCAATTAAATTTTCATTGTAAATTAATAATAGATTTTAAAATTAATCATTAATTTAACGACCGATTAAATTTTCAATCGTAAAATAACAATTCTTGAACTCATGACTAAATTTCTTGCAAATGAAACTCTAATAAGAGTTAGAGTTATCAGATTTATGCTACCACGAAGAGTCTTTTTTTCCTCTTCCTTTGCCTTGAAATACTTTCCGCACGAAATGAGTCCTTTCTGTTTTGGTTTTGAATTTTTGGAATTATTTTCCTTTGCTTGAAAAGCATGGTCCACAAGGTGATTGTTGCATTTGCTCACTCTTTTCTTATGAGCTTCTAAAGATCCAATAAGTTCATATTTTAATATAACCTTTGTAAGATCTTTCGATTTTCTCAATAACAACAATTATATGTTCAAATTTTTTAGAATAGCCCTTTTGATTTGATTAACTATCTTAGCCACTCTAGAGAAAAAATGCCTAGTTAATGATGAATTCTCCTTTCATTGATAAATGGATTCGTCATCAAATTTGACGACAAAATTATATTTTCGTCATCAAATTTGTGACGAAATTGACGACGAAAAATATATTCACACCATATTTACAACGCGAGCTATTACCAACGAAAAAATTTTCGTCGCCAAATTATTTTGCGACCAAAATATTTTTTATTTTCATAGTAAAATTTGTTGTAAAATGCTTTTAATATTGTATATATATATAAATTATCAAATTCACTCCCAAGCATCTTTGGCCTTTTTGATGCTAAAAATTCTAGGATAAACTTGCTGAATGATCCTAAGGCTGTAGCATTTTTCTTTACATTCTTCTCGTATTCCTTCTCTTTTTCTTCTGTCCAAGAAGATCTGTGATATCTTTTCATACCATGGGTTTTATTGTACGTGACTTGGCTCAAATCAATTCAGGCATGCATGTCAACATCCTCACGCCCGGGATATGGAAGGAGGTCTTCTCGGCTTTGGATGTGACACAAAAAGCCGAACCCTTTAGTTGAAATCTCCAACGTTAACCAGTTGAAAGCCCACCGTGAATCGGTTGAAAATGAGTTATGAATTAAATCATGATTATTTAAAAGTTTTGGTAATGTGGTGCAAGAACAGAGTAGAAATGCAAACATGCTTACCCGATCTTGTACGTGGATTAAATCAAATTGATCCATCGTTCCTCATAAAAACACTCAAAATAGCTCTGACACAGCAGAAGGCCGTAGATTCATGCATGGCTTTAAAGTTTCAGATTAAGTTCAGCATAATCACGAGCTCTATGGCTGGAAATGTCGCCTTACAAAGTGAATTAAGGAAGATCCTAAGTAGAATACACAAAACTGGATCTCAATGTCTGGAATGTGGAACTATGCACGCCATCGGATGATCTGAGCTAGAATCACCACCACTTTGGCAGAAACTACAAGGAAGAAAATTTTTTTCCAAAGACAAACTAAAGAAATGGTCGATCGATCGATCAATCATGCCAGCAAAGGAGCATGACGACGCAACGCCGGATGATGTAAAGTTTCGCCTTCTGTTCTCTGAGGGCCCTGCACAGCCTGAACCCCCTTCGCTGCAACACCTTCTTCATGCGTACGTCTTCAAGTTTGGTGCACAAGTAGAACAAGTTATCTATCCTTATGGCTTCGATAACTTGGCCATCCATAGTCATAGTGGCCTTTTTATCGAGCGAAGGTGGTGCAGCACACGAAGCTCTTGTCGAGGGAAAAAGAGCAGCAGCTAATTTGTTAATTAAGAAGAGTGCAGTTGCATGCACTACTGCGCTTTGTTCCATTGCACCATTTTTGATGAGCCCCTAGGAGAAAAGGTTTTAAAGATTAATGACAAATAAAAATAAAGATGATTTGAGTTGTTAATAAAATGATGAGTATTAATTCGAATCTGAGATCCAGGAAACAGAATGGTTTAAACCATGGACTTACATACGGATCAGGATAACTTCAACATGGAGGAATAATACTACTACTGAAATAATGACAGAGAGAAAAACATAATTCAACCGTTTGGATTCCAATGGCAACAAACACTGCTTGTTCAGCAACTTCAAGAAAAGAAAGCTCGCAAGTCCAGGCCACACCAGCTGGAGAACACTTGAATGCAAATGCTACACTGTATCAAAAGACAACTTTGATTCCTTGTTTCCCTCCCCAACCACGTACGGACAAGGACTTACCATAGTTTACTGAATCTAATGATAAGCCTACAAAATCTTCAGAGGGTGTCCACACTTAACGTTGGTAATGTACGTGCGCTAGCTGCTGCATCTTTAATTTAGTTCTCTGTGTTCATTGTTAATCGCAAAAGTGACACAATTTCGTTGGCCCATTGAAGATGCCATTTAGATGAGCACTTGTAATGGGACAATTGGACACCATCTCCTAAAAAATGACTTCGTGTATGTGAAATGGAGGACCTTATGCTATTTGTTTTTCTCCAAGCATTGCACTTTGAATCGGACTTGAATACAAGGGCACAAGACAATGCTTGCTAACTCCTACTGCACGCAGGATGTTAATTAATTACCATTATTTTGATGAAGATTTGCAGCGTGAGTATGGTGTAATTTATAGATATCAGTCAGCTGCGGATTTTGATTTGTAGTGGATAACAGCTGCAAAGCCTTGCAGCTCTCAGAGTGCTGTTCCAAGACTGCAACAAGATTCCGCTACAGGGGTTTGATTTTAGTTAATTATTTATTAATTATAAGAGTACTTATTGGCTAGTTAAGTTATATTGTCTACTGTCTATCACAACTCGAGCACAAACTTCAAGACGATTCGACTGTGTGGTGTATGATATGCTGGTGGACCATACTCTTGGATAAATTAATATTGAGTTTGGAAGATATAGAAGAGATATTAGAAGAGATATTAAAATGAGAGCTTTTAATTTTCTATTGTCTTATATACTTGTCCTTACAAACATTAAAAAAAAATCAAAATCTTAGAAAATACTTCTCATTTGATTAGATTTAGACTTGCTGAAGTGTAGTGTTTAAGTAGTTTGACAATATAATTTACGTTAGATGTATATTTAATTGTTGCATCAAGTGTACAGATTTAATAATGCTAGTTTAGAGGTTAATTAGATTCAATGAAAGACAGTCCAAGCTAAGCGAATTTGGAGATCATGTTCAAGTAGTCTAGATCCAGTGATTTGGATTTAAGGTAGGTTAGCCAAAATAAATGAATGGATGTACTAAAGACAAATAAAGAACTTTTTAAAAAAATATATGTAAGATAGAATGTTTTCCATGTTGTTACAGTACATAAATGACACCTCTCAATACTTTCAAAGGCTGATAAAAATAACTCTGAAATTGTCTTAATTAGTTTGGAACATCTTGGATTGTTAACATCAAGATCTAAAAGAAAGACTAACTAAAGCATACTGCAGGTTTGTTCCAATATAGCAGCTAAACCATAACCATAATCTTGTGCATGATAAGTTAAATATTCTGATACCAACAAACTACTCGATTATATTTATGTATGATAAGTTAAATAGCAATCGCGGTACAACCCATAACCATGATAAGGTCTAATCTTTTTTCTTAAAATAATAAATTCCTACTTGCATTTGCTTGAATTATATTGATTTTATTATAGCTATTTTCCCTAATTTCAAGTAATGTTTTTTATCCAGCCGGTCCGAGATCAAAGGAAGGGATGACTAAGCAAAGTAATTAATCACGGTCGAGTAATTTCAACCGGCTAGGTACAAGTCTAGTCGGCTTTCTATAGGCCGATCGACTTCCTTCAGGTCGAGCTTCTTTTATGTCGGATTTCAATAGGCCAACTTCTTTTAAGTTGACTTTTAGAACTCCGTGTATCTAGAAGGTCCTTCAAACAAAGGTTTGAAAAAATTGAAGAATGAGATTAGAAGGGGGCAAGGTGAATCTCGATAAAGTTCCTTTGACGTTTAAGTCTGATCTCAGAGAAAAGGTGGAGAAAACAAATCGAGAAAGTAAAGAGAGGAGAGAATACTAGAATCCCTTTTTTGATGTTGCAATCGGTTACTTTTAAATAAATGGTGAATGAGTGACCTTGATTTTCAAAGAATATTCCTCTTCCCTCTTGCTTGAGAAGACACACCTCTAGATCGATGCTTGACACTTTAATAATTGTTATGTCGAATCATAGTTTCAATTGGGGGCGAACCCAATTCAGATGCCACTCGGAGGGACTTGATTTGAGGTATTCTAGGAGAGCTAATTAACTTGACCCAAACTCGGTTTGATCATACCCAAGCTCGGCTTGATTTGACTCAAGCTAGCCTTGTCTTCGACTTCCCGCTTAGCTTGACTTTTGACTTTACTATGCCACATGGTATTGACTTTCTTCACTATATCACAAATCTCTCTGCCAAGTCTAACTAAAGAAGCGTAGTCCAACTGACTGTACTTTTTTGTTGAATTACCTTTGTTTGCATGATAAAGGATAAGTCCATGTGGTTGCATGTCGTTGCCGAGTCGCCTTATGTAAAAGTCGACCAGTCGATAGATCGATGAGACGGGTCAGATTGGAGAAGTCCTCCACTGTTGATAATAAATATAAATATGGCTTCGTTAGAAATGAGATGAACATATAAAACTTGGACATGGAGACTCTGTTCGAGACAGAGGGAATTAGACACCTTTATCCGAGACAAAGGGAATTATTGATGGATGCCTTTATCGAAGACAAAGGAAATATTGATTGGATGTCTTTGTCCGAGATAAAGGAAATGGACGTCTTTGTCCCAGACATAGGGAATAGTCGAGGGATGACGTGTGTGTTTCATATATTTTTGATATTATTTTATATACATTCGTTTAATTACATAAGCATACTTTACATATATACTTTCACCACTTTCATATTGTTTTTATCATTTTAGTTTGGAGACTATTGTTTGTGTGTTTTTATTGACAGGACGTGAATTTGGAGATTATTCTTTGTGTGTTTTTATTGATAGGACATGAATTTGGAGCTTAATTGGAGTCGAAAAGCCTTGGAGTGTACATTGTAGCATGATGCATGGTCTAGTCGTGTCTTCTGACATGGCCGTACATCACTTGTAGAGTCAGACGAGCAATGAACCAACAATTGAACTTTCAACATAGAATACGGGCTAGCTATGTCACCTGACACGACCGTGCCCTTTAAGTGTACCTAATAAAGTGATCACTTTAGTAAAGTTACTTCGAAAATTAGCGTCGTGTTTGGGTAGATACACTGATATTAATTATCCAAGAAGAAATATTTTTTAGATTGGGATAAACCATCTTCATGTCTATCAAACATATAAATAAGAGTGTAAGTTATATTTAGAGTGTTAACCATCATCATAGTAAAATCAAAATTTTAGAATTGCTTTCAAAAATTGATTTTCTACCTATTCTCATTTGCTTTCTTAGTTTATTTTCTTTATACATTATTCTCTCAATGTCGATTCATAGATAACCTACTTTGCATTCAGATTAATACTTGATTTTATGTTACTAGAGAATCATATTTTATTATTTAATGATAATCATGCACTTGTCTTTGTAAAAAATAGCACCAGGTATTTGACCATTTGAAGGCTATGATTTATTACGTTGTTAATTTAATTTATCATTTGATGCCATCCGACCAACCCAATTTGGTCGAACTAAGTCAATGATGAGAGAATTTGGGATCGGGTCTCAGTTTCGATCGGCTCATCCAAATAGCGGTTCGGTTCGTTCAACAGTCCACACCAACGTCAAACCGGTTTAATTTGCTGAAGAGCGTTAGAGCGCCACCCCTTTGCATCCGAAGGACGTACGATGGGCGTCGCCGCCGCAGCCTGTTCGTCACCTGGAGCGTTTTTCCTCCGTGGAGGACTTACTGATCTCCGGAACAAAAAATTTAATCTTTAATATTGTAATCCTTCTCTTTCACTGATTTTGGTTCTTTTTCGTGCTTTGTCGTCTTCGTTTGCCGTTGTCAAAATGAGTTGCAGTTGCAAGCGTTGCTGTGAGGAGTGCACGAGTGTGATAGAAAACTAATCTCAGTAGTTTTTCTGCCAGTGGTTTTATTGGTTCGTAGAGGGTGGGGTTTCCGCAAACAATGCAACGGTACACCATTATTTGGTTACTCAGATCATGATTGAACCTCCTTGATGGGATAAAAGTTGATCGAAGTTATTGCCACATTAGTCTTATGCCTTGTTTGCTTTAGAAAGTCTAGTATTAGCCATTGTGGGTTTGACCAATTTTGTTTTGGGATTGGAACTTGAATCTACTCTCTTTCATATGCTTTTGATCCTCCAAGGTTAAATCTTTATTTGATGAAGTAGAAAGTTATGTTTATTATTCCATAAACTACAGATATATATTTGCAAATTAAAGCATGCTAGTCAATCGATAAAATTCATATAAATGGAAATTTACAAATCACCTATGTTATTTTGTTCATTTGACACTACCAGTTTTTTGAATCATATTAACTTAGAATTAAACAAGCTAGGGATTATATAAACCTACAACCATATAGGCAAATGCTACTGCATAAACAAATGCAACTGCATAGGTGGGATATTTAGAGGCTTCTTAAACCAATGTTTTGACTTCCCTTGAAGCCCTTTGGCCATTGCATGACATTTTACATGGAAAAGGTAGGCTTTTGTTGCTGGATTAATTCTATAGCGATTAATAACTAAATAAGTTCACTTTTTTTTATTACATTACATACGCTGAAAAGTCACACTACTATCAACTAAAAAAAACTGGTGGCCGCTGCAAGTTAAATAATTGCTTACAGGTTACATACTAGCTTCCGGTGTTTGTAAAAATCTTATGGCATGCTATCAGTTTTTGTTTTCTTTTTTTATTGTGATATACAATCAATCACTTGTATGCTTGCAGTGACAGCTACATAAGCATACAAAATATTGTCAAGGACCAAGAAGGCAGTGCATCTTACAATTCAGTTTCTTTCACTGTGTTTGGATGTATTTGCATATGGGCAGCTTTAAAGTTCCACAATGACAAGGCAATTGACAGCTTCTACAGTCTGCGCCCCACATTGGGTCTGCCATTCCTCGTGGTATTCGGCATTCAAGAGATTAAATGGTCCCTCAGCCATTTCTTTGGTACCCTTTACTGTTTCTTAATTCTACCCGTATATTCTTTTTGCTGATGGTCATTGAATTTGATAACTTACAGCATCCTGGTTGCTTATTTCTTCTTGCTTCCGTGGCACATTATTTCTGGGTTATACATCTCTATTCTTGCCATAATTGCAGCTACAATTGGGCTCTTAGGAAAGGCTATATTTCGTCAAAGCAGTGATATAATATCAAATTACTCAAATTAGGCTTAATTTGTAAATTAAATTGGCTTTTTTCTGATTACCCTTGGTGGTTTTGATGTTCATGCCATGTTTGAATGTTCAGAGGTTATATGTGGCAAATTGTTCAAGAAAGTATAGTCACGCGGTGGTGTTATTTTGGTCTGTGGCAGATCAGCTTCGACACTGCATCTCCATCCATGAATGTATTGTCGAAGTTCCAGTATGAATGGTCATATCACACTTTATACGGTGCAAAAGTAATTTAGATTTACTTTTTATTTGTATTACATTTGCTGATTTCTTAAATTCACATGGCCAAAAGATTAGAGCTTGGAATTCCAGAATTAACAACTGCAAGGACGGAAGTTGTTAATATATGGTTATCCTTTTAGAGCGTCTAGTAAGTCATTTCCTTATCTGATGTCTGAGCAACCATTGAGAAGAGTACAATAGTGTGGAACTCTTTAATCTTCTATGAGATGTTGTACTTGATCTGCACCAACTACTCAAATTTATTGCACCTTCCTCTTTGAAGCAAAACACTATAACTATGAAGGATTCTTAGCACATATGATCCTTGTGAGATAAATGAATTATCTTTCATACAGTTAATTATCATGTATGCTAGTGAACCATAATTTGGTTTGGAATACAGGTGGAAATTCCTGCCTCTGCATATTTCTTTTGTATTTCTTCCGTGAACTCATGGTTGGTTGGTTGCTTGCTTGTTTTGTAGTTTGGCTCTGCGCGTTTTTTAGAGATACGTTTCTACTGCAGGTCTTACCTTGGTGGATGGCATCTCATTCTAGTATATTTTCTGTCCTAAAGTTTGGCCTGTAAGGTACTTTCAGATTATACAGGATGCCATACACAGTCTATGTGTATGCGACTAAAGTTTCTCTAATTTGATATGATGTGAGAAGCATCTGGATCACTTGTTGTTTTGAACTTTGAAGACAGAGAAAAACTAGTGCAATCAAAAACAGATTGATGTTCTCCAAAGTGGAAACACCACTGGTTTTGAGTTCCTCTAACTTCAAGAATTAGACACCTGAAATCAAAGCCCATTGGCTGTTGTCTCCTTTGATTGGGATGACGAATTGATTCTGTTTTACAGAATCATCCATAATGCTTAAAGCAATCCTACCATGGACAACCATACAGTGAGTAATGACATAATGCCAGCCATACATGCAAGGATTGCTACATTCAAAATAGTGTGCAGAGCAACTAGTTTTGGTTTCGCCTATGTGGCAGTAGTTGCATTCATATTCTCCATTTAATTGTGGCCATGAAAAGCAGAAACTACTAATCTATTTAGCTAATTCAGTGAATATGCAGTACATAGCCAAAAACGCTGACAGCTCCACTGGTTTATCACAAGGAGAGAGACAACAGCATCCTGACAACACATTATATCCAATGATAACAAGAAAATGGATGGCTAGAAGTTGTAGCTGCAGTGTCCTTCAGATGCAACACAGTGTTAGGATGCAATAGGTTCATGTTATGAGAGTCATGCCATGCCCATCCCGAGCCCATGCTGAAAGGGTCCTTTCTTCTGCTTTTGACCTAAATCTCAGCTTGACTTCTGAGTTAATATTGAAGTTTCAAGATACACAGGAGTAGACCGGAGCAGTGTTGTTTGTCATTTATCTCGTTGTAGCTTTGCTTCTAGAGTTTTTCTCTTAATTACCTGATGCTGACCATTCATGCCCATGCTATCGGAGGTGAAGCCTAAAGTGATGGAAACTCATTGAAAAAAGACTTTGAGGGTTCGAGGTAAACGATCGAGTTTGTATTTTTTTTTTCTTGATGGTTTAATTTGTTGCAGCAAAACTGGACAAGCTTTTGTATCTGTGCATTAATATTAGCAAGATACTATAGAGTCATATATGTCAAACATTATCAGCAGGAGAAATTGATGCCGTGTAGTGGTGTTGGTAGGTTGGTAGCCATGAATG
>NC_133861.1:8258369-8275903 GCF_044706935.1 Curcuma longa
AGATTTTAAAATTAATCGTTAATTTAACGATCGATTAAAATTTCAATCATAAAATAACAATTCTTGAACTCATGATGAGATTTTTTGCAAATGAAACTCTACAAGAATTAGAGTTATCAGATTTATGCTGCCATGCAATAGTTTTTTATCCTCTTCCTTTGCCTTGAAATAATTTTCCACACGAAATGAGTTCTTCCTGTTTTGGTTTTGAATTTCTGGAATTATTTTCCTTTGCTTGAAAAGCATGGTCCACAGAGTGATTGTTGCATTCGCTGACTCTTTTCTCATCAGCTTCCAAAGATCCAATAAGTTCATATTTTGTAAACTTTGTAAGATCTTTCTATTTCCTCAATAACAACAATTATATGTTCAAAATTTTTAGAATAGCCCTTTTGATTTGATTAACTATCTTAGCCACTCTAGAGAAAAAAATGCTTAACGAGTTCTCCTTTCATTGACACTGGAAAAATTAAATACAAGGTATTAGCAACAAAAATTTACGACGAATAATTTGCAACGAAAATTTGCAATGAAAATTTGTGATGAATTTTGTGACGAAAACAGATTCATCGCAAAAGTATTGTAATTTCACTGTTATATTATAATATTGGCGACGAAAATGGATTCGTCATCAAATTTGACGACAAAATTATATTTTCGTCATCAAATTTGTGACGAAATGACGACGAAAAATATATTCACACCATATTTACAACGCGAGCTATTACCAACGAAAAAATTTTCGTCGCCAAATTATTTTGCGACCAAAATATTTTTTATTTTCATAGTAAAATTTGTTGTAAAATGCTTTTAATATTGTAGTATGATATATAAATGATCAAATTCACTCTCAAGCATCTTTGGCCTTTTTGATACGATGCTAAAAATTCTAGGATAAATAGTTTTGCTTGCCTCTTGATCCTCAAGGCTGTAGCATTTTTCTTTACATTCTTCTTGTATTCCTTCTCTTTTTCTTCTGTCCAAGAAGATCTTTGATGATCTTGTCTCCCCTCGTAACCTTCTTCAACCATGCATGTCCCATAAACCTTGTGAAAGAAGAATGATGGTCCAAGAAGAACCATGTCCCATAAATTTTTTATATCATGTTATTTTTATTGGCAGCGCTTCAGCAACACTTTTTTGAATTTTTTCCATGAAAAAAATTGTTCTGTTTAATATATCTTGTCTCTTTCAGAAATAGGTTGTATTTAATTACTTTAGTTGTTAGATATCCACTTTAATCAGGGAGGGAAGTTTCAGACTCTTCATTGCCTCTTACTTCCTCTGGTATCATTAATTTGAGAACCAAATGGCTTTGCAGTTGCAGAAAAAACACTGTCATTCTCCTCCATCATGCATCAGTCCTTTGACATGAAACTGTCAGCACTGAACTATATATAGTTACCTCATAATTTGTCTTCTTACCACACTGTTTAATTTCAATATCCTTTCAAAAAAATTTATAATTAGACTTATGCCTACAGATTCTTAAAATATTTGATACCCCACTACAAATATAAACTAGAACATTTACAATAACATATTTTCCTTGGCTATTGTGATTCATACCATGGGTTTTATATTGTACGTGTAGGGTTAGCTCAAGTCAATTCACACATGCATGTCACCATCTATGGAAGGAGGTCTTCTCGGCTTTAATTTTGGATGTGAAACAAAAAGCTAAACCCTTTAGTTGAAATCCCCAACGTTAACCAGTTGAAAGCCAACCGTACGTGAATCGGTTGAAAATCAGTTATGAATTAAATCATGATTGGTAATGTGGTGCAAGAACAGAGTAGAAATGCAAACATGTTTGCCCAATCTTGTGGATTAAATCAAATTGAGCCATATATCGTTCCTCAAAAAAACACTCAAAATAGCTCTGACACAGCAGAAGGCCGTAGATTCATGCATGGCTTTAAAGCTTCAGATTAAGTTCAGCATAATCACGAGCTCTATGGCTGGAATGTCTCGCCTTACAAAGTGAATAATAATTAAGGAAGATCCTAAGTAGAATACACAAAACTGGATCTCAAAGTCTAGAATATGGAACTATGCACGCCATCGGATGATCTGAGCTAGAATTCCACCACCACTTTGGCAGAAACTACAAGGAAGAAGAAAAAAAATCCAAAGAAAAACTAAAGAAATGGTCGATCGATCGATCAATCATGCCAGCAAAGGAGCATGACGACGCAACGCCGGATGATGTAAAGCTTCGCCTTCTGTTCTCTGAGGGCCCTGCACAGCCTGAACCCCCTTCGCTGCAACACCTTCTTCATGCGTCTTCAAGTTCGGTGCACAAGTAGAACAAGTTATCTATCCTTATGGCTTCGATAACTTGGCCATCCATAGAGGTCTTTTTATCGAGCGAAGGTGGTGCAACACACGAAGCTCTTGTCGAGGGAAAAAGAGCAGCGGCTAATTTGTTAATTAATAAGAGTGCAGTTGCATGCACTAACTGCGCTTTGTTCCATTGCACGATTTTTGATGAGCCACTAGGAGAAAAGGTTTTAAAGATTAATGACAAAAATAAAGATGATTTGAGTTGTTAATAAAATGATGAGTATTAATTAGAATCTGAGATCCAGGAAATTACAGAATGGTTTAAACCATGGACTTACATACGGATCAGGATAACTTCAACATGGAGGAATAATACTACTACTGAAATAATGACAGAGAGAAAAACATAATTCAACCGTTTGGATTCCAATGGCAACAAACACTGCTTGTTCAGCAACTTCAAGAAAAGAAAGCTCGCAAGTCCAGGCCACACCAGCTGGAGAACACTTGAATGCAAATGCTACACTGTATCAAAAGACAACTTTGATTCCTTGTTTCCCTCCCCAACCACGTACGGACAAGGACTTACCATAGTTTACTGAATCTAATGATAAGTCTACAAAATCTTCAGAGGGTGTCCACACTTAACGTTGGTAATGTACGTGCGCTAGCTGCTGCATCTTTAATTTAGTTCTCTGTGTTCATTGTTAATCGCAAAAGTGACACAATGTCGTTGGCCCATTGAAGATGCCATTTAGATGAGCACTGGTAATGGGACAATTGGACACCATCTCCTAAAAAATGACTTCGTGTATGTGAAATGGAGGACCTTATGCTATTTGTTTTTCTCCAAGCATTGCACTTTGAATCGGACTTGAATACAAGGGCACAAGACAATGCTTGCTAACTCCTACTGCAGGATGTTAATTAATTACCATTATTTTGATGAAGATTTGCAGCGTGAGTATGGTGTAATTTATAGATATCAGTCAGCTGCGGATTTTGATTTGTAGTGGATAACAGCTGCAAAGCCTTGCAGCTCTCAGAGTGCTGTTCCAAGACTGCAACAAGATTCCGCTACAGGGGTTTGATTTTAGTTAATTATTTATTAATTATAAGACTTATTGGCTAGTTAAGTTTATAATTGTCTAGCTACTGTCTATCACAAGTCGAGCACAAACTTCAAGACGATTCGACTGTCTGGTGTATGATATGCTGGTGGACCATACTCTTGGATAAATTAATATTGAGTTTAGAAGATATAGAAGAGATATTAGGAGAGGAAGTGGCGAACTTGTGAAGTTCTGTGAACACTGAACAATGGGTGCCAATTAAAATGAGAGTTTTTAATTTTCTATTGTCTTATATATATATACTTGTCCTTACAAACTTTAAAAAGAAAAAAAATCTTAGAAAATACTTCTCATTTGGTTAGATTTAACTACGATAGTGTAGTGTTTAAGTAGTTTGACAATATGATTTAAGTTAGATGTATATTTAATTGTTGCATCAAGTCTACAGATTTAATAATGCTAGTTTAGAGGTTAATTAGATTCAATGAAAGACAGTCCAAACTAAGCGAATTTGGAGATCATGTTCAAGTAGTCTAGATGATCAAGTGATTTGGATTTAAGGTAGATTAGCCAAAATTAATGAATGGATGCACTAAAGACAAATAAAGAACTTTTTTTAAAAAATATGTAAGATAGAAAGTTTTCCATGTTGTTACAGTAGATAAATGACACCTCTCAATACTTTCAAAGGCTGATAAAAAATAACTCTGAAATTGTCTTAATTAGTTTGGCAAAACATCCTTGAGCTACATTAATTATATTGGGGGAGCAAGCAAAGGGAGGGTAACAACTTGGATTGTTAACCTCAAGATCTAAAAGAAAGACCAAGTAAAGCATACTGCAGGTTAATTTGTTCCAATGTAGCAGCTAAAACCATAACCATATAATATTGTGCATGATAAGTTAAATATTGTGATACCAACAAACTACTCGATTTATGTATGATAAGTTAAATAGCAATCGCGGTACAACGACCCATAACCATGATAAGGTCTAATCTTTTTTCTTAAAATAATAAATTCCTACTTGCATTTGCTTGAATTATATCGATTTTATTATAGCTATTTTCCCTAATTTCAAGTAATGTTTTTTATCCGGCTGGTCCGAGATCAAAGGAAGGGATGACTAAGCAAAAAGTAATCACGGTCGAGTAATTTCAACCGGCTAGGTACAAGTCGAGTCGGCCTTCTATAGGCTGACTTCCTTCAGGTCGAGCTTCTTTTATGTCGAGTTTCAATAGATTGACTTCTTTTAAGTTGACTTTTAGAACTCCATGTATCAAGAAGGTCCTTCAAACAAAGATTTGAACAAATTGAAGAAAGAGATTAGAAGGGGGCAAGGTGAATCTCGATAAAGTTCCTCCGGCGCTTAAGTCTGATCTCAGAGAAAAGGTCGAGAAAACGAATCGAGAAAGTAAAGAGAAGAGAGAATACTAGAATCCCTTTTTTGATGTTGCAATTGGTTACCTTTAAATAAATGGTGAATGAGTGACCTTGATTTTCAAAGAATATACCTCTTCCCTCTTGCTTGAGAAGACAAACATCTAGATGCTTGACACTTTAATAATTGTTATGTCGAATCATAGTTTCAAATTGGGGGCGAACCCAATTCAGATGCCACTCGGAGGGACTTGATTTGAGGTATTCTAGGAGAGCTAACTTGACACAAACTCGGTTTGATCATACCCAAGCTCGGCTTGATTTGACTCAAGCTAGCCTTGTCTTTGATTTCCCGCTTAGCTTGACTTTTGACTTTACTATGCCATATGGTATTGACTTTCTCCACTATATCATAAGTCTCTCTGCCAAGTCTAACTGAAGAAGCATAGTCTGACTGACTGTACTTTTATGTTGAATTACCTTTGTTTGCATGATAAAGGATAAGTCCATGTGGTTGCAAGTCATTGCCGAGTCGCCTTACGTAAGAGTCGACCAGTCAGTAGATCGATGAGACGGGTCAGATTGGAGAAGTCCTCTACTGTTGATAATACATATAAATATGACTTTGTTAGAAATGAGATGAACATATAAAACTTGGACATGAAGACTCTGTTTGAGACAGAGGGAATTAGACACCTTTATCCTAGACAAAGGGAATTATTGATGGATGCCTTTATCGAAGACAAAGGAAATGTTGATTGGATGTCTTTGTCCGAGATAAAGGGAATGGACGTCTTTGTCCCAGACATAGGGAATAGTCGAGGGATGCCGTGTGTGTTTCATATATTTTCGATATTATTTTATATACATTCGTTTAATTACATAAGAATACTTTACATATATACTTTCATCACTTTCATATTGTTTTTATCATTTTAGTTTGGAGACTATTCTTTGTATGTTTTTATTGACAGGACGTGAATTTGGAGATTATTCTTTGTGTGTTTTTACGGATAGGACATGAATTTGGAACATAATTGGAGTCGAAAAGCCTTGGAGTGTACATTGTAGTATGATGCATGGTCTAGTCGTGTCTTTTGACATGGTCGTGCATCACTTGTAGAGTCAAACGAGCAATGAACCAACAATTGAACTTTCAACATAGAATACGAGTTAGCTATGTCACCTGACACGACCGTGCCCTTTAAGTGTACCTAATAAAGTGATCACTTTAGTAAAGTTACTTCGAAAATTGGCGTCGTGTTTGGGTAAATACACTGATATTAATTATCCAAGAAGAAATATCGGTTTGATCGGGATAAACCATCTTCATGTCTATCAAACATATAAATAAGAGTGTAAGTTATATTTAGAGTGTTAACGATCATCATAGTAAAATCAAAATTTTAGAATTGCTTTCAAAAATTAATTTTCTACCTACTCATTTGCTTTCTTAGTTTATTTTCTTTATACATTATTCTCTCAATGTCGATTCATAGATAACCTACTTTGCATTCAGATTAATACTTGATTTTATGTTACTAGAGAATTATATTTTATTATTTAATCATGCACTTGTCTTTGTAAAAAATAGCACCAGGTATTTGACCATTTGAAGGCTATGATTTATTACGTTGTTAATTTAATTTATCATTTGATGCCATCAGACCAACCCAATTTGGTCGAACTAAGTCAATGATGAGAGAATTTGGGTCGGGTCTCAGTTTCGATCGGCTCATCCAAATAGCGGTTCGGTTCGTTCAACAGTCCACACCAACGTCAAACCGGTTTAATTTGCTGAAGAGCGTTACGGCGCCACCCCTTTGCATCCGAAGGACGTACGATGGGCGTCGCCGCCGCAGCCTGTTCGTCACCTGGAGCGTTTTTCCTCCGTGGAGGACTTACTGATCTCCGGAACAAAAAATTTAATCTTTAATATTGTAATCCTTCTCTTTCACTGATTTTGGTTCTTTTTCGTGCTTTGTCGTCTTCGTTTGCCGTTGTCAAAATGAGTTGCAGTTGCAAGCGTTGCTGTGAGGAGTGCACGAGTGTGATAGAAAACTAATCTCAGTAGTTTTTCTGCCAGTGTTTTTATTGGTTCGTAGAGGGTGGGGTTTCCGCAAACAATGCAACGGTACACCATTATTTGGTTACTCAGATCATGATTGAACCTCCTTGATGGGATAAAAGTTGATCGAAGTTATTGCCACATTAGTCTTGTGCCTTGTTTGCTTTAGAATTTAGTCTAGTATTAGCCATTGTGGGTTTACCAATTTTGTTTTGGGATTGGAACTTGAATCTACTCTCTTTCATATGCTTTTGATCCTCCAAGGTTAAATCTTTATTTGATGAAGTAGAAAGTTATGTTTATTATTCCATAAACTACGGATATATATTTGCAAATTAAAGCATGCTAGTCAATCGATACAATTCATATAAATGGAAATTTACAAATCACCTATGTTATTTTGTTCATTTGACACTACCAGTTTTTTGAATCATATTAACTTAGAATTAAACAAGCTAGGGATTATATAAACCTACAACCATATAGGCAAATGCTACTGCATAAACAAATGCAACTGCATAGGTGGGATATTTAGAGGCTTCTTAAACCAATGTTTTGACTTCCCTTGAAGCCCTTTGGCCATTGCATGACATTTTACATGGAAAAGGTAGGCTTTTGTTGCTGGATTAATTCTATAGCGATTAATAACTAAATAAGTTCACTTTTTTTTATTACATTACATACGCTGAAAAGTCACACTATTATCAACTAAAAAAAACTGGTGGCCGCTGCAAGTTAAATAATTGCTTACAGGTTACATACTAGCTTCCGGTGTTTGTAAAAATCTTATGGCATGCTATCAGTTTTTGTTTTGTTTTTTTTATTGTGATATACAATCAATCACTTGTATGCTTGCAGTGACAGCTACATAAGCATACAAAATATTGTCAAGGACCAAGAAGGCAGTGCATCTTACAATTCAGTTTCTTTCACTGTGTTTGGATGTATTTGCATATGGGCAGCTTTAAAGTTCCACAATGACAAGGCAATTGACAGCTTCTACAGTCTGCGCCCCACATTGGGTCTGCCATTCCTCGTGGTATTCGGCATTCAAGAGATTAAATGGTCCCTCAGCCATTTCTTTGGTACCCTTTACTGTTTCTTAATTCTACCCGTATATTCTTTTTGCTGATGGTCATTGAATTTGATAACTTAGCATCCTGGTTGCTTATTTCTTCTTGCTTCCGTGGCACATTATTTCTGGGTTATACATCTCTATTCTTGCCATAATTGCAGCTACAATTGGGCTCTTAGGAAAGGCTATATTTCGTCAAAGCAGTGATATAATATCAAATTAGGCTTAATTTGTAAATTAACCCAATTGGCTTTTTTCTGATTACCCTTGGTGGTTTTGATGTTCATGCCATGTTTTAATGTTCAGAGGTTATATGTGGCAAATTGTTCAAGAAAGTATAGTCACGCGGTGGTGTTATTTTGGTCTGTGGCAGATCAGCTTCGACACTGCATCTCCATCCATGAATGCATTGTCGAAGTTCCAGTATGAATGGTCATATCACACTTTATACGGTGCAAAAGTAATTTAGATATACTTTTTTATTTGTATTACATTTGCTGATTTCTTAAATTTACATGGCCAAAAGATTAGAGCTTGGAATTCCAGAATTAACAACTGCAAGGACGGAAGTTGTTAATATATGGTTATCCTTTTAGAGCGTCTAGTAAGTCATTTCCTTATCTGATGTCTGAGCAACCATTGAGAAGAGTACAATAGTGTGGAACTCTTTAATCTTCTATGAGATGTTGTACTTGATCTGCACCAACTACTCAAATTTATTGCACCTTCCTCTTTGAAGCAAAACACTACAACTATGAAGGATTCTTAGCACATATGATCCTTGTGAGATAAATGAATTATCTTTCATACAGTTAATTATCATGTATGCTAGTGAACCATAATTTGGTTTGGAATACAGGTGGAAATTCCTGCCTCTGCATATTTCTTTTGTATTTCTTCCGTGAACTCATGGTTGGTTGGTTGCTTGCTTGTTTTGTAGTTTGGCTCTGCGCGTTTTTTAGAGATACGTTTCTACTGCAGGTCTTACCTTGGTGGATGGCATCTCATTCTAGTATATTTTTCTGTCCTAAAGTTTGGCCTGTAAGGTACTTTCAGATTATACAGGATGCCATACACAGTCTATGTGTATGCGACTAAAGTTTCTCTAATTTGATATGATGTGAGAAGCATCTGGATCACTTGTTGTTTTGAACTTTGAAGACAGAGAAAAACTAGTGCAATCAAAAACAGATTGATGTTCTCCAAAGTGGAAACACCACTGGTTTTGAGTTCCTCTAACTTCAAGAATTAGACACCTTGAAATCAAAGCCCATTGGCTGTTGTCTCCTTTGATTGGGATGACGAATTGATTCTGTTTTACAGAATCATCCATAATGCTTAAAGCAATCCTACCATGGACAACCATACAGTGAGTAATGACATAATGCCAGCCATACATGCAAGGATTGCTACATTCAAAATAGTGTGCAGAGCAACTAGTTTTGGTTTCGCCTATGTGCGTGGCAGTAGTTGCATTCATATTCTCCATTTAATTGTGGCCATGAAAAGCAGAAACTACTAATCTATTTAGCTAATTCAGTGAATATGCAGTACATAGCCAAAAACGTGGACAGCTCCACTGGTTTATCACAAGGAGAGAGAGACAACAACATCCTGACAACACATTATATCCAATGATAACAAGAAAATGGATGGCTAGAAGTTGTAGCTGCAGTGTCCTTCAGATGCAACACAGTGTTAGGATGCAATAGGTTCATGTTATGAGAGTCATGCCATGCCCATCCCGAGCCCATGCTGGAAAGGGTCCTTTCTTCTGCTTTTGACCTAAATCTCAGCTTGACTTTTGAGTTAATATTGAAGTTTCAAGATACACAGGAGTAGACCGGAGCAGTGTTATTTGTCATTTATCTCTTTGTAGCTTTGCTTCTATAGAGTTTTTCTCTTAATTACCTGATGCTGACCATTCATGCCCATGCTATCGGAGGTGAAGCCTAAAGTGATGGAAACTCATTGAAAAAAGACTTTGAGGGTTCGAGGTAAACGATCGAGTTTGTATTTTTTTTTTCTTGATGGTTTGTTGCAGCAAAACTGGACAGCAAGCTTTTGTATCTGTGCATTAGCAAGATACTATAGAGTCATATATGTCAAACATTATCAGCAGGAGAAATTGATGCCGTGTAGTGGTGTTGGTAGGTTGGTAGCCATGAATGTCCCATCAATGGCCATTTGAGTTCATTGGTGCTAGTTCTTTTCTACCCCATCCCAATTTGTGAATCAGGCCGGCCATTTGAGGTTGTCAGAAACGTGTATACTTCTCAACGACATGGTCGATCACTAAGGACCACCATATGTTGTAGTATCTACCACATTTTTTTTTTCATCTATCCATTAGCAAGCTCCATTCCATAAAAAGATTCAGGACATTCTTTGAAGGTATAGTATTATTTCAAGATCGAAGCCTATAAATCAAAAAAGGAAAAACTCAACAACTTGCTATACTTCGCCATACAGTTAGTTTCTTTCATATGGTGTTTGTTGCTTCCTGACAAACCACCTGATTTCTTGCATATCTGTGCCAGTGTAGTCCATTCGCTTTAGTAGTTTAATATCTGCTGTGAACTTGTGTAAAGAAGAACCCCACAGATAACACTATTCTTTTAATATTACCTCAATGGAAAAATAATAATAATAAAAATGTGAAGCATGTTTTGTATGTTATGATTGTTTTTTCCTCTTTTTTGGAAGTTCCATGGCTCTTCTTCTTCTTCCTTTTGATTTGATGTTTCAGTAGTAAAACTGAGTGGAGAATATTGAGTCTGTAGGCCCTGCAGCATAAGAGTTCCTAAGCCTGGTCATTATTAAATGGCCACCACCACCAAAACTCGACTTCCCATAGACCATAGTACTTCACGACTCTTTGCAATCATTCTTACATTGTTGGATAAAGTAATCTCTAATCAGGAGATCATCTCGCTATTTCTGTACTTAATGGTCACGCCTCAATATTATTTTCTACCCATCATTATTAATTATGAAGCAAGATACACACATCTCCTTGAATCATGAAATAGAATCATGGTGGTACTTGCTCTGGTTCCTAATTATAGTTTAGATTTCTTCATTATTTATCATTATAAGATTCTACTTAGTGCAGAGTTATCAGCATATAAAAGAGTACGTTCATGTCTGATATGTAATTTTCCTTTTAAATGAAAAGATTTAATCCGATGGAGCCAAATTGTTTGCGTAAATAGAGACGAACACCACATTTTTACAGACTCTAAATCTATCCGCCATGATCACGCACTGCCTTCTTCGCATCCTCCACATCTCCCACGCAAAATTAAACTCGATCGTCCATCAACTGCAGGGTGCCTCATCTTCAGCAAGCAGCGGGGCGCCGGAACGGCGAGATAGCGGGCGGCGACATCGCCGCCGCCGCCGCCATGGTGGCTGCACTGGCACGCGGGGCTGCGGCGGCGGTAGCGGCAGTGGTCACCCGCTCGCAGCGTGGGCACATGGTCAAGGACGACGCCGGCAGCGGCTGGCGAGTGTGCGGGGAGAGCACGGTGGGCGGCGCCACCCGCATCGCCCGCAGCTCCTCCACCTCCCGCTGCAACCGGCGGTTCTCCTCCGTCAGGGACCCGAAGCAGCGCTTCAGGTACTCGCACTCCATCTCCGTCTGCTTCAGCTTCGTCCTGTCCCATAATCTATGACATTAATTCACCGTCCTAATTGTAAAACTTCGATTTGAAGATTAATCTGCAATCATAACTTTATTTCTACTCATTATATATATTTTCTCCATCGACAGGACAACTGGTGTGCATAAATTGTGTACAGTTCAGTCTAATGCACCATAATTTCCGAACACTATTGCAGCAATTAATTAAGCATTGTATGCTCCTTAAAATGCATCGAGCCATGTTACTGAAAACAGTACCCGTCCATCTCAATTTCAACATATCCAATAAATGTTGTCACGTTAACTAGCTAACAGTCAAAGCTGAGGGCGAAAATACATAAAAGCATTGATTAAAATGAAGACAAAAGAAACTAAATAAGATGATTTTATCATCATCATCATTATCATCAACTCACCTGGCCCTGCGGTTCTGAAACCACACCTCCACCTGGCGCGGCCTCAGCTTCAGCTTCAATGCCAACGCTTCCTTCTGCTTCTGCCGTTTCACACATTAATTAAGATCTTTGTGCAAATTAATGGCGACAAGAAATGCTCATTTATTACAGAGCTTAATGATATGTATCTGCAAACAGCCAGCATTAATTGATTAAGTAACTGTGCTCACCGGGTTCAGGGTGTGGTGCTGCCGGAAGCTTTCTTCCAGGA
This sequence comes from Curcuma longa, assembly GCF_044706935.1. Classification (NCBI taxonomy): domain Eukaryota; kingdom Viridiplantae; phylum Streptophyta; class Magnoliopsida; order Zingiberales; family Zingiberaceae; genus Curcuma; species Curcuma longa. The sequence goes on from NC_133861.1 coordinate 8,270,563, forward strand.
GCCTGGACTGGTCCTTGGAGAGGCGGAGCTTCTTGGGCCGGTGAGTGCCACCTTCCTCCTCCTCCTCCTCTTCGATGCTGCCCATGGGGTACTCCTCCTCTGCGCCATAAGCTGGTTGGTTCATGTCCAAATCCCTCAAGTTGCCGCCCGCCGCCACCTCCTTCTGTGTTCAAAATCATATTTTGCACCGAACATCCAGATTACGAGATCATATATAGGGCATGACCCATGCAAGGATAGATATAGTGCAGTGGGACAAAGAACAAACCAGAGCGGTCGAAACCAGGGACTCCGATGGTGAGCTCTAGCCGAGAAGGGCTCCTCCCCAACTCCCCCATAAGCAAGAAGAGATCGATTACACGAAAAAGAAGAAAGAAGAAGAAGAAGAAGAAGAAGAGAGCTGAACGACAGAGAGGTCAAAGAGAGGAGGAGGCTGTAAGGTGAGATAAATAAGGGAGGAAGCGGAAATAAACGAGGGAGGAAGGAATAATAAATTCGGGAGAGTGGGAGGGGCAGAAGGGGAATAGGAGGAGGGGAGGGTGTGGGCCCCGAGGGGAGTAAGGGAGTAATTTGACTTGAGTAGTCACGTCAAAAAGAGAGGGAAGGAGCGAAGGGGGATGACCGACACGTGTCAGAGCGGATCCAGGAGACTAGCCGACAGGTCTCCTTTTCTGGGGTTGCCAAGTCGGCTTGTCGGCTTCGAGGTCGTCTGCCGTAATCATTGGATTTAGAGAGATATATAATATACTGATGGAGAAAATAACTCATTTTTTTACTTATTATTATTTGTTCTCTTCTTCACTATTTCTTTTTTATTTTATTTTTTCTCGCTCAGTTGCTTATCTTCGATTCGTCCTTCAGTCAAAACCTATTTGATTCCATATTAATGTAGCTTAATTAATTAATTAATTTTTAAAATGCATGACTCGTTCTTATAACATCATTATATGCTGACTAGTTGCTATATATAAAAAGAAAATAAATTGGACAATTAACAAATAAAAATAATATAAATAACCGTTAATCTTTAACACCATTAGCATCTAAAAAATACATAGGTGAAATTTAGTGAAATATATTTTAACACATCTATATGAAAATTTCCTTAAATATTAATTTCACATATGTAGAATTAGCAATATTTGTCGCCCAAATCACATAATTTTTCTTTTCTTTTATTTTTTTTTATTTATATTTTTGAGAATCTGCATGCAATATAACGTGTGTGGTCGATATCAAGTCATAAATACATATGGCGTGCGAATTTTCATTGGATAGCAGATAGATCTTGTATATATATATATATATATATATATATATCTGATGCATGCAGCGGTCAAACAAGTCTTAAATTCTCCTTGTTGGACCTGCAAAAGCAAATCCTTCTCGGTTTGTGTCCTTAATTTGTAGTTCTTTCTGTTTAACATTTGATGGACAGCTCAGTGACTCCAATGAATGCTGCAACAAATAGACTGGTAACTACGGTGGATTCCCTTTGCCTCTGCTCGCGTTGTTTGTTTTCTTTTGCTGCTTAATTGTTTATGTGTTCTGATATTATTTCTTCATTGTTCAGGATTCACCAACAAGCAATGCATCCTGTTAACAGTGAAAATTTGAGGTGACTATAATATGTTCATATACAGTCGTCAAACAAATATACATCCACAGTGAATATTTTAAATTTTTATAGATATAAGAAAATAGTGTGTGTATATATATATACAGAGAATATATATTTTGAAGTAAAAAAATAGAATTTTGAAAAGGAAATATGTGAACACGCACATTGAGAGAGAGAGAGAGACTCGTGTGTATATATATTACCTCCTATCACTTTCACTAACGCAACTTTATCTTCTTTCTTAAATTTAGAGCTCAATCAGCCGAGGAGGAAAGGCTCGCCCATTGCCTGGTGGTCCATAACGTTTTATGACCTCATCATGATGGTATTTCATTAATAAATAAATAAACAGAAGCACTAAACAAAAGAAAAAAAGATGGCTAGCTGTGTTGGCCTACGAATGAATTATTGCGTCAGTGGGAACAGGAAGCAGCATTGAGATTCCGGAGGTGCTAGGTGGCATTGGGACTCGCAAATGTTTTGTCGTTTCAAGTACGCATCAAATCATCAGTGCTTGCTTGCTTGTGCTAGCTGCTCGTTGGGTTGGATCGATCCATATTGACCACTGGACTGATTGTTGACCTCGTTCGCTAGCTAGCTTGTGCATGGTTTGTCCCAGCTCCAAATTAGATCATGCTTAATTTAATGCCGTCGTGTCACATCGAGTCGGTGCGGGCTCTACTCGACTCGACAAAGCCATCGGTGGGTGTTTAATTTCTCGAGTGCAATCAAAGATCATTTCGCTGTTTATTGACGAATTGATCGATGCGTGGCGCATGCATGCGCCTTGAACGTTCTTGGTCAATTGACACTGAGTGGGAATTAAATTTTAGCTTACTTCCATATATATAAAAGTTTAAATAATTAAAAGCCACAGCTGATATATAATTTTTAAAATTAGAAGTAGTGATTTCTAGAGGACAATTGCACTAGTGCATTATGTATCTAAATAATGAATAAAATTGCGAAGGGAAAGATGTATGTAGCTGATGATGGTGCATGATGATTTGGGACTGATGACTTGTGAAGGAAGGGAAGAGAATTACAATGGACGGAAATGTGCCTCCTACCATGCCTCGGTCACTTTGCAGCGTCGCCGGAGAGCACGCCGGTCCCACTGGCTGCACTGGTGGGGCACATCTCGGCCCCACCCACGGCACGAGGGGACCATCCCCTGCTCCACAGAAACTTCTACTGATCCACATCTTCCATCTTTTTTTCGTATCTTTCTCTCGATCTTTCTTTTTATTTTTTTGCTTCTCTTTCGATCATTGCACCTCCATCCTCTGTTTTTTTTTACTTCGACACTTAAGATGTTAAGTAGATTTCTGAATAATAAAATAGTAAAATTAAAAACTATTAAGAAAAGCTTTTAAAAATATATTTAAAATGATATGAACATATATATGTAAATGATCAATAAATATCTTAATTAAATAATATAAAGCTATAATAAATACGCCTATTAATTAATTGAGGAAGAAGAAGACTCAAACTGATTTAATTAGTAATGATAATAGAAAATTTTATATAATCAACCTTAAGATAAAAACTTAATTATTATTTATTGTACTTTAACACTTGACCTTTATTCACTCCATTCTTATACACCATCAATTCAGAAATTATTACAACTCGATTAAATTTTTTTGAATAATAAAATATTAAAATGATACTACAATATTATGATAATTGATACTCATAGAAATGATCCCTAAACACCGTAGCAAATGACTCTTAAACACATCAACAAACCTAAGTACACATGACCTCTAGCTACATTGGCATGTAGGTAAAGGCACTCAATGGTCCGAGTACCAAGACTTGGTAGTTTGGCGCCTAGAGTACCCTCTAACTCCTTGAGTTAAGCAACTAAGTAATCTGGACACCTCAACCCTGCTGCTGAAGCATTTGGCATCTTGAGTCCACCTGTCCATTAACTTGAATGACTCAATTGTTCAAGTTCCCATGTAGATTTGATCATCCAAATCCCCTATCTTAAGTCGATCCGTAGAGTTACGATGTGGTATTGGAGGCTCCTCCACGTACTAATTCGTGGCAATTGAATAACGGACACCATAGTGGTAGGACAGTTACACCAGCATGGGTCGCCATTGTTGGGACTGGTAATGACCCCGAAGGGGATGAATAGTGATTTATTTCATTTGTTGTTCGTTGTACTCATTTATAAAATGTTAACGTGCAATGGAAATAAACATAAGAAAAAAACAATACAAGCACAACAAATCATTTTCACATAGTTCGAAACCTCCTTGTATGACCATTATATTTTTTCCTTCTTTAAACACTTTCTAAAAGTGGAGAAACCTCTTACAAACTTATTTTTTTACAAGCAACATAAGCATATATAAAGATGAAGATGAAAAATTAAATACAATGTAAACAATAATATATATCTTTGCTTTATTCATTGTTTAGTTGTTTTGAATTGCTTCTTGAAGGTTCGGAATGCAACAATATTTTTCCTTCAAAAATCTCAAGATCATTGGCATATAAAATTCTCTATGAAATCCTCTTTTATAAGATTATTGTATGACTGAAAATTACCTAATAGTCAACTGCGTATCACTCTTCAGTCAATTATTTTATTGTTGTAATCGATCTCTAGTCAAGGTTGACCAAGCTCGATTGACTAAGTTTGAATTGAGTTTCTATATTTAATTAATATTTTAATTGATGAGGGCATAAGTGGAAAATACCAAGTGTGTCAAAGTTGACTAGACACTTGAAAGTCAGAAGTCCAATAGGAAGTTGGAATAAGTGGAGAAGTCCAAGTGGATCATGGTTGACTAGACATTTGACAATTGAAAGTTTAATAGGAAGTTGGCAAAGGTGAAATCCAAGTGAGTCTTGGAAGATCGGACACTTGACATAAGACATGAAGTTCAAGTGGGTCATGGAGGACCAGACACCTGGTATGAGATATGAAGACTAATTGTATAAAAATTGATCGGATATTTAGTAATTAGGAAAGTCTTAACAAGTCATGAAGGACCGAATGTTAGGCACGAGAAGTAAAGTCCTGACAAGCCATGGAGAAATGAATATTAGGCACGAGAAAGGAGAATTTAAACAGGTCAAGAAATACTGGATATTTGACAATAATAAAATCCCAACAGATAAAATTGATTGGATGCTAGACAATGATAAAGCTTTGACAAATCAAGGTTGACCGTATACTGAGCAAAGGGAGTCCTGATAGGTTGAGGTCAACTGGATATCTAATAAGGTCAGAAATCAACTTTAGTAAAATTAAAATAGAGATATTAGTCGATTGATATGATATACCAACCTCTTGTTGGAACCGTTGACGTCACTAGAGGGGGTGAATAATGATTCTCCATTTCGCATTAGGAAGGAGGAGCTAAGGCGCACCTTGGCTTAGCCCTGACACTCAAGTCAGATCTGAAGAAAAAAATTGAAGAAAAAAGTAAAAGAGTAAAAATAGTGAGATCTTAATGAATCACATATCCTTTCATGATGATATATACAATTATCTTATATAGGGAAAGAGAGCACACACAAGGTTCTTTAACAAACACATCTCCATAATCAGCACGCCTCTTTCTTGACTCAACATCATAATTGTTAGTGTAGAAAGCATCATAATCGAACCTGAATTTTATTGTTGGCAAAGGTTTAAAAATAAGCTATCTTGTAGGCCTGGTTGGATCTGACAAGACAGACTCAATGAGTCAG